>NC_092160.1:1716666-2060000 GCF_045791955.1 Oncorhynchus clarkii lewisi | reverse complement strand
TCTGGAAGAAGAGATGTAATTACTATCCTAGGTGCCATTAAAGTGTTTAAAATAGACCTCTAGGAGACATTCTTTCTTTCACCACTCAGCCTCTCCAAGTGGTGCTTGTGCATGCAAATAGTTCATGAAAAGGAAGCTCTAATGTTCTATTTCAGAGTGAAGAATGGCAGCGGGGTAAGGTCACTTAATTTCCTTTCTTCCACTTGATGGAGGTGAGCCTGGGCTGACAGATGACAGAATCATGTGGGAAAATAAGGGGCGGGAGAACAATGGTCGCTGTCTGCTTTCAGCGTGTTCACCTCAGTCTACCCCCGCTAACCTCTGACCTGCTAACAGGCCCTGCTCTCAGAACACCGTCCTATCCTCTCTAACCTGTCTCTCTACTCTCAGTTCTGAGCTGCCTTTCTCACAGCAGACAATAAAGACATTTAGAACATTGTCTGCTGTCCATGGAACTGGCTGTTCGATCCAGACTGATGATATTCCGTGGCAGGCAGGGAAAAAAACAACTTATTTGCCGCCATAATTCATAGAATCAAAGAACAGAGCTGAAAAAAACAACAAGAGCTGCATATGTTGCTAATGAAAACAACCCACTGTGATGGGTTTTAATCACAACAAAGGGCCACACACAATGCAATCTCATACATGTACATTTGAACACCAAATGTGGCACTATTAATGCGTAAACAAAGTAATGGCATTCACGATTCATGGGTTTTCCTCCTCATCCCAAAACAAACTGCATGGAGGGAGCCAGTCTGACAGACTGGGAGTAGAGGGAGGAAGAAAATGTCTCTCCAGCAGAGAGGCTGTCGTCCCAGGCACCTCACGAGGCCCATTGAGAGTGGGATAGCAGTATACTCTAAAACCAACAGCTTTTAACTCACACAGTTCCAGTGCATACACTTCACCGTTCATCCCAGCTAATTCATTGGAGTCTTCTAGGTTCTTAGGAGCTGTTCTGTCAAGGCAAGGATTCACAGTGAGGTCTAAAGAGTGGGGGCAGCTCTACAGTATCCTTCCATCCGGTCACATTATCAGATTATCTACAGTTATGTACAACTCTTTGAACAAGACGCTGCCAGACAGACCCAGACAGAATCCTGATGTAGTCATTACACAAACCAAACGACTTGGAGCATTCATTAAAAACCTAATAAATAAGTAAAGTTATGATATTTGGAACTGTTTACACCATAAATATTCAATGTTTAGTAATGAAGCAATTTTCCAGGCCAGTGCAATGTGGAGATATAAAGAGAGGGATATTAACCACTCACAATCTCTTACTCTCTCTCTCTCTCTCTCCAGCATGCTTGCGTGCACACACGCACGCATACAGTCTTCTACAGAAAACCTTGTGGGGACACAGAATTCAGTCCCATTCAAAATCCTATTTTCCCTAAACCCTAACCCTAACCCGTACTCTTACCCTAACCCTTCTGACTTCTGGTCCCCACAAGAATAGTTAAACATGTCCACACACACACACACACACACACACACACACACACACACACACACACACACACACACACACACACACACACACACACACACACACACACACACACACACACACACACACACACACACACACACACACACACACACACACACACACACACACACACACACACACACAATGGGAAAGGGAGAAGAAAATACGGGAGCATGGCTATCTCCCATGGGATCATCAAGGGACACAACAAGACCAACCTCCAATGATCCCACTGCCCACAGCTGGCTGAATTGGCAGCTTTAGGAACAGTCTGCTATCGATTTGTGATTTTCTCCTTCTATTTACACTGATACCATAATCTGAGATCAATAAGGCCGATAGACACAGGCCTGTGGCGGAATTGATGAGGCGAGCGGTGGAGTGGCTAGCCTCCAGCCTCAGACAGTGGAACCAGAGAGACAGCAGGACGAGAGAGAAGAGACAGATCTATCAAAAGAAGAGGCAGGCAAGACAACATCTGAAGGTGGTGGATGGTGGAGGAGACTCATTAAACCAGACCTGGGTACATTTTGGAGCCAACTGGCTGGTTGTTGTAACGTGGTGAGTCAGTTGAGACAAGCCAGTCCCGCAGTGAAGGCCATCACTCTGCTCTCCCCTTGCTCCTTCCTTATTTGTTTGTACTTTCTAATTATTTAAACATGTATTGCTGATGAGGTGCTGGGTAACCCTGAGCAGGTTACATTACCATTCCCTTTTATCCCCCAGATTCACATATCCAAGGGCAGAACTGTCATTTTCTACCCTTCAATAAAGTGGAATCCTTAATTATAGATGAAGAAATTCGGGCATGCTGGTCTGTGGAGACTGAAACCTATGCTGGTGCTCAGAGCACTGTTTGATTGGACTGACTCTCTGGGAAAGGAGAAAGGCTCTCTCGCTCTCTGCTTCTCATTGCCAGGCTCTGCTCTCAACCCTCTGAGGTGTAAAGCCTAGCTTAGCTGTTTCAATAATGCTAGCAGTATCATTTTATCACCATGACACTGAATCACCCAAGCCTGGAATCTGAGGATGCAGGCGTTCATTGTTATATCAGCCATACAGTACTATGTGAATGTTTGAGTGTGTGTATGAGTGCTTTTGCTTGTGTGTGAATGTGAGAGTGTGGTGTCTGTAGTACAGACTGTGTGTGGGAAGAGAGAAAGAGAGAGAGAGAGTGAGGAAAAGGGAGAGTGAGCGTGAGAGTTGGACCGCTGGAGGGGTGTCATCCATAATTTGTCTGTCCTAACTCTGCGCACCCTGTGTTATTAAATGATCCTCAGCATGCAGTGCACTCTATTATTTTTATAAATCACCCCAAAGAATAACTCGCTGCAGATCTCCAAACCAATAATCTACACTTCCTCTTGCCCCTAAATCTATTATAGCCTTTAATTGATTCAATTACAAGTCACTGTGCTCAGGGGAGTGGGGGTGGAGGAATGGGGGAAAGGGGGGTGGCCACTGTTAGGACGCGCCTGGGATTCAGTAAAGACCCCCCCCCCCCCTTCCCACCCTTCCCTGTGAAACCTGGTGCTCCAAAATTATGACCATTACACTTACGGAAAATGAATTACGTGGCACAGCATTTCTGTGATCGATGGCATGACTTCAACAGTATCCTAATTCACTTAGAGGCCTTCTGCTGCCCAGTCACACTCAGCACAGCACAGCACAGTACAGGCATGATGAATTATACTGAGGCTCTCTCCACATCGCCACACTCCCTGTCCCTGCCAGGCAGCCTCTCTACTCTGCACTACTCAGAGAGTCATCCTCTGGCCCCACTACACTAGTGTGATTTAACATGGCCAGGCAGACACTCAGTCATCACTAGGGCCCAGAGTTTTTCCTGGTCAGGATATTATGGTCAGACAAAGTGGAGGTCCTCCGTCATTCCAAAACATGCCTATATGGAGGGGATGTAGAGATATCTCAGGCTCTATCTCTACTGAAACATTCCTGTCCAGGTTCATCTAAAACTCAACCAAGACCATGGGGCCATGCTAAAAAGCCACTGAAACCTTGTGCTGAAAAATGTAAATTAACACATGGTCTATGTGCTGTCTCCAATAACTACGTATTCACTGTACATGTCTGAGCTACTGGGTTGTATTCACATACTTCTATCTTCATTATAGGCCTCTGGAGCCTTGGCTTGTCATTGGTCTGTTAGTAAGATTGATCCTGTTTTAAAAGTGGTGTAACATTCTAAGCCTGCCTTTGTAGCACCTTCGACCATTATGGGAAAGAGGCTCGGGAAAAAAGCCCTCTACAATCTCACAAAACCATATGAAATTCTGTTTTGGAGTACACAACAAACACAAATGATCTTGTGTTAAAAGCAAAAAGTAGAGCACTGTTGAAAAGTCACACATTTTGAACTCTAAACTATCCAAACTGCCCAGAGACTACATGTATTTCAGAATTGAAATCCTAGAGCCTATGGTCTGGAAGGCTTCCCACCATCACAGACCCACTGCAGCCAGCCAGCCAGCCAGTCATCAGGGCTCAGCCAATTGAACGTCTGGATCCTGAACCACAGAGACCATTAACGTCACCTCCACCTGTCATAATCCTTCCATGTGTAGTAGCAGGTGTGTCCGTCCTGAAGCATATACGAGTATCAGTGTCATTGACTATCTGAGTACGTCAGAGTTGACTATACTATTATGTATGTGGGTTGCCTGTATGTCAACCACTAAGCTTTCCTGGTCTATCCTAGCAAAGGTGTAATAGTCAATAGAACAAGCCTAGGTATTAATATTGCATCAATGACAGATATAATTACAGCTGTTGGAAAGAGGGTAAACTCTCATTACCGAGGTTACCATTTTAGAAAAGAGAGAGAGAGAGAGAGAGAGAGAGAGAGAGAGAGAGAGAGAGGTGAGGAGAATGCTAATAGACTTGCGGCTCAGGGGTATAAACCTTAAGTAAATTAAGATGCAAACAAAGGAACACACATTAAGCACGTTGCATGACTGTGATTCATTTAGTAGAGACTCCAACTATTGCGAATAAAACTCTGGCCAAGTGAGATTAAATGTGCCATTAAGAGAACAGAGATATAACGGCTGTTTTAATTACACAAATCAGTTATAGAGGCTACAGGGCTCTGACCTTGATGGCAGCTAACCTGCAGGGAACAAAGGTGTGATGGTGAGAGTTGGTGTTTGGATCCACTCCCACATTCACATTCAGGCTTCAGGCCGAGTAAGGCTGTGTTTAAAATCAATGGTTTAATGTCCTGCTTTCCTAGAACTCCTGTCCTTCCTGACCACTGATGGTGAATGGGCTGGATAATATATGTCAGATCTCTGGCCATGAGGGAAAGGAGATTAAAATAATAAGCCATTCAAATTTGGGAAATAGCAACGAATGTGTGTGTTTGGGTGTGTGTGTGTGTGTGTGTGTGTGTGTGTGTGTGTGTGTGTGTGTGTGTGTGTGTGTGTGTGTGTGTGTGTGTGTGTGTGTGTGTGTGTGTGTTTGCCTGTGCCTGTGTGTGAGAGACTGTGTGCTGTGCCTGACTCCCTATAGCAGACGTGGCACCCTCCCCTGGTCCCCTTGTGTCCCATTGGTCTGATGCTGTGCTGTGTGTTGGCAGGGCAGAGCAGAGTAGAGTAGAGGAGCAAGGCACACTGTGTCAGACCACCCTCCTCCACTTGGCCTCTACGAATAGCCACATCCCAAACGCTGACACACGCATTCCAGCTACTGCTAAGAATCAAATGAAGCAGCAATTTGCCCATCGTTACTCATGGGATTTAGACTAGGGGAGAGAGAGAAAAAATACCTCTAGCAGATACAGAATGCACTCATGCCATATCAATATCCATTTATCCACTATCACAAAGCATAATGGTTTGGAGGAGTCTTTATAAAATGGAATTGGTTATGTAAAAATGGGTATTATCTGTCATCCTAATACTGTACTGTGCCTCTGTAGACGGCCCAGGTTTGTTATGCAAACAGGATGACAATCTGTATTTATCACTGTAATGTAGATCGATTCTGCACCAGCTGCCAGCTCTTAGTACTGTAAACTTCCTTCCTGCTCTGCTCAACACTCACCCTGCTATTGTAGCAACCCTGTAAGTGAAAATCCTTTATTGTATTCACATTGCCCATTTAATGTGTCCTGTTTAGGGGAAAACAGCAGAGCCTATGTCAAATTAGTTGGAGATGAATCTGTGATCCTTTAGCTTGGCCTAATGTACATAAAGGCAAGGAATGTATGCCAATTGGCACCCTATTCCCTACATAGTGCACTACATAGGGAATACAGTGCCATTTGGAATGCTACCAAAGCCAAGTATTCAGGTTGCACTGATAAAACGGGCCCATTAATTGGCTCCTTTTATTATGGTGTCAGTTGAGTTGACCCTTTTGGATTTGATGCTAATCATATCTGTGATCCCTCATGCTCTATATTTCATAGAAAAGCATGGCATGGTATTGACCAATAAAAAGGTTAGAACATTAGCTATCTACCACAGGAAACATTCAGAGTTGGCCAGCACTTTACCTATGGCTTGAGTCAGCTGGTGCTAGCTTGTAAATATGCAGGAACGTTGAATGCCACGAGTGAGTTCGCTCATTATTGGCGGCCAACAATAAAGGTTCAGAGGGGACCTGCAGAGAGGATTAACACCAAACGACATTAATCATCACAGCCGCTCTGGCTCTGAGAACACCTGCCTATAACACTCTCAGAGAAAAAAAACACACAAATGAAAAATGTATTCAATAAAACTTGATGGGAGGAGGTAAGTGAAGAGGAGTGTGTTTTGACAGGGTGCAAGAGAACATAAATTGAAGGGAGAGTGGATTCACAGTGAAAACACATAAATAAATGAGCTGAAAATCTGGAGAGTGTGTGGAAAGGCACACCAAGGCCCATCTAATTACCCCAACAGAGGATTGCAGCCCGACACACAGACACATACACAAACACGCACGCACACCCACACACGTGGCTGGGGAGACGTCAGAGCCGCTGATTGCCATGAGTATTTGCACTAGACTGAAAAGTAAACAGTAGCTCTTCCAGACCGTGTCTCTGTGCATGTCAGTGAGTCACGCTCACACGTGGACGGATAACTAGCTGGCTAGATCACACTAACTGACTCATGCCAACTAACACACAGCTAGCCATCTCTCAGAGAGACACAGACATAGGGCTTTAGACAGACAGGAAGTCGTCTCACAACACCATGCAGAGATCATCCTCAAATCCTGAGCTCACTGAGCTCTCACTGTTAATAGTCACCAAAGCCTTCACCCCTGACCTCAGGGCTGAAGCTGTATCCAAGGTGCATAGATACACATAAAACATAAACGTACACTTAAAGTACAGTCAGTAGGGCCATAGAGAATAAGCTGCCCTACCAGCAGTGAGAGGCACTTTGAGTAGAAAGAAGACTCTGTGCCAAAAGCCACTGCCACGAGATGACAGTGTGTCTGGGAGTGGCAGTCGGGCGGGCAGGCAGACGGGCAGACACACAGCCCTCATCTCCTCTGCTCTGACGCTGTCTCCGCTCTGGTAAACAAGGACTGGGATGACAAGGTTAGGATATTGCTCTTTCGGCAAAAGCAATAATGTATTCCAGCCGGCTAATGGCCTCGGCTCCAATTAATCTGATTGTCTGAGAGCGGGGCTGAGCGGGCTGTCGCAGCGCATTTGCAGTACACCGCCACCACACACACACACACGCTTCCGTACCATCCACCCCCACCCAGCTTGAGGAGAGCGGCTACCTAAGCAGGCAACCGCTCTCCTCAAGCTGGGTGGGGGTGGATGGTAGGGAAGTGTGTCATCCAGCATGTGGCACATCCTAATACAATGCTAATGCAGCAGTTACTACACTAAAACAGTGCATTAGCACCAACACACCTGACCTCTCACCTCTGCCTCACAGTGCTACAGCACTCTGTCACCATTAGCATCATTAGCATCATAGATGGAGTCCATTGTGTGCATGCATCCATCTTCTCCCACTGAATCATCACATCCATGATGTCTGTCGCAATCTAGGTTCTCTCACTCACACACACACACACACACACACATCATCCACTCCCACCAGATCATTTTACATTTTCACAAGACACTCTTATTTAAGAGTGACTTACATTTCCTACTTTTTTGTTTCTTTCTCCATACTGGTCCCACCGTGGGAATCAAACCCACAACCCTGGCGTTGTAAACATCATGCTGTACCAACTGAGCCACACGGGTCCCCAGTGAGTGTGAAGCTCATTGTTCTCATACATCCAATCCCTGCTATCCTGTGCCCAGGGAGATGAAAGTCAGCCCGCTATAGCTATAATATAACACTAGCTAATTGATTTACTGTATGTTCCAGTCAATAGTAAATTACAGTCTAGTCACTGTTTGTAGTTGTATCACTGTGTGTTCCGTCATGATGTTCAGTGGCTTGATGAGCTCTTTAATAACAGGCCTCTCTGTACAATGATTATGCTGTGTGAAGTATTAGTATACTGCTGTAGTGGCTTCTTCTGTCACCCAGTATAACTTGTGCTCTGAGTGGCAGCTGCTTTGAGAGGGAGGAGGGTTTACTATAGAGCTGGAAGCCCCAGAGGAGGGGCTGAGTGACTGAGTGATTCCCTGTGAATCTCTCTGAATATTGACAAGGCAGCAGCCACTATGAAGTGCTTAGAAAGCCAGACCTACTTTATTGTAGCAGCTCCGCTTGAAGTTATTTGTCAAAGACAGATGGCGGAGAATAAACATCTACAAATGTCAGACGAGAAGTGTGAGATCCGGGGGTGTCGCTCAGCCCACATAAACACAAACTTCTGTGACATCACTAAGTGGAAGCTAGTATAGAGGAGATGCTGTCTAGCTGAGGCAGGTGGGGTGTGTCTAAGAATGGATTTCATCGCCACGGTAAAAACAATAGCATTTAACATGACAAGATTTTCTGTTGAATTTGTCTTCAAAACAATGTTTGCAGGCTGATTTCGAAAAGATTGAAGGTAAAATTGCAGTCTCTTAAAAATCTATAAAGCCACTAAACAAAACATCCCAGGCTTTCAAGATGGCTGACATGTGGTATCATCCCAAGTCGTTTAGGTGTCAACTACCTGGCCATTGGATGACACCTGGTTGTCCCAGCAGACCCCTACACACATCACTCCTATGATTTAATTAACCCCTCTCAGTCCCTCACTCTAGTCAGTCCCCCCCTGCTTCCTCCTACTCCTCCAGTCTGCTTTGGCTGCCCATGAACAGGCATCTGCTGAGGCTCCTAACCAAACAGGAGGTGCTGGTCCTTCTCCAGAACACAGAAAGCCACTCTAAATGGCTTAGCACAACATACGCCAGCCTGAGAGATGATACTTTAGACAAAGGGGAGGGAGGAGATGTCGAGATGCATAGTGAATGGTGGATTACTACGCTAGTTTCATTTAGAATCGTTTTTTTATTAATCATGGAATGAGCAAAGCAGATTCCTGTCGCATGTATATGATCGCAGAGATGTCACTAAACTAGTGACTCTCAACATGTCAAACTATCATGATCTAAATGAATACTGTACATCTGATGTACAGAATGTGACTTCACTCCCTCTAAAATACAATGTATGCTATGATTATAATTCACAACAAAGGCATAATATAGGCCAGTGGAGTAAATGAGGCAGTGTAAACATCAAACGCCAGCCTCTGTTTGTATGGAACATACAGCAGCATGCCTACACGGCATAAGCCATACATGGAGATGAATATACTGCGAGGCGTCTTTGTCCTCCGTCTTTGTCTTGGGTGCAGGAGGGGGGAATGGCTTACCCTGGGAAGGCTTGGTATTGCAGTGTTATTCTGTCCTTCTATCCTTTTCATTGCAAGGCAAAGAAAATAGAGGGATTTATAAGAACATAAATAATTTGCAGAGCTTCCAGACATCTTTTTCTCTTTCTTCCTCTGTCTTTTCTTATCTTCCCGGGGATGCTCATTTGCACTTAAAAAAATGGCCGCCCTGTGGACCCGGTACACTTATGATGGAGACTGACAGTCAGATGAAGCAGGTTTCCCAATCCCTCCCCATTATACAGATGTATAATCTTAATTTGATCACCCTGTTCCAGGAGAATTTAAAAATTTGTCATTTGTCATTTCCACTTTGAAATGATCAACCCCTACACAAATCTCCATTAATTATAATCCACATAATAATCCAGATTTCCTGATGCAGCAGGATTATTTTATTGCTGTAGCAAACTGCCTCAAATTAAGATCCTACTTCTGTAATATGCACTTTGTGTCTTGGTATGAAATCTGGCAATAACTCTTCGCCCATTTAGATAAAGCACTTCAAGCTACTGTATATGCATTCTCTTTGAATTGACCAGGATGATATATTTACATAATAACACAGCAGGTAAGGCAGGCAGGTGAGCTATGTTTTAGTGTCTATATGGCAAGCTGTATCTATCACTGGCAGGAGGCTGGAATGTACAACACCACATCAAGCTGCCGACTAGTAAACGTGTCTGTCACATTGTGAACAGACGAAAGACATCCTGTAATAAATGACATCCTGTTGCTCATATCATATCAGAGATTCAAACAGCCAGGGACTACAGGGAACAATTGAGTGTGTAGAAATACATTTTTTTTTTTGTAAAAGGACCCAAGAGCAAGACTGCTTAAAAATACATCATTATTCTATTCTAGAATTATAAACGGGGTGTATGTAACACATATGTTGAAGAAATGTTTTATGCTTTGTTTACTGCTCCCACGGGAAGTGTTGCAATGTGTTTTTAGCGAGCGTCTGAGTAAAGCCATATCCTACAGTAGTCTACCACGTCTGTAGGCTATATGACCTAATTCAATGTCAAAATCGACAAACTTTCTTAAAACCATACGCCAAAAATGTACTAATCAATGATTGTGAGTAGGGAAACAAGATTATGTATCCAGGATTTGTCTTTTTCCAGCTTACTGCATTTCCATTTTTCAATTTCAAAGCAATTTAGCCAATAGCCGAGCGTTAGTTGGGTTCTATTTAGCTTCTCCATCAGTTTAAATTAACTGGAGTGGCTCTTTATTGAGACATTCTGTTGTGAATTTATTCCCAGAAAACAGCCCGCACCGTTAGACTGTCAGCAAATGCAAACACATAATAAATAGATAATGGAGATGTTTCATCATTTCAAAGCCCCTCTGATGCCAGACAGTTCAACATTACATTTTCTCACGTTTAATCTATTTTCCTGAACAGACAGTTTCCTTTTGTACAATTTCCTACATCTGTGCTTTGGGCCCATGATATGTTAGGTCATACCTAATACATGGCTAGAGGATAAATTTTACCTGCTGAAACCTTCTATAGAAACAGACAGACAGGCTGCCTTAATGTCACAATCTGTCATTCCATCTTCAGCCAAATGGTAGCTTGTGGGGCATTTGTGAGTTATGTTCTTCAGGAATTAATGGGAACATATCATTAATTGAAATGGCCATTGCACCTTTAACAGGGGGCAACAGACTGTGGACTCACACAGCACAATTAATAGCTCTAGCTAGTGAGGGGACAGGGAAAGAGAGTGGATTTATGAGAGGAAGTCACAAAGGCAGGCAGCCGCATGCACATACAGAGGAGTAAAACATTTTGCCTGCGAGTTATAAAAGCAAATGTAGAGAGCCTGAGTGACATGTAATAAAAACAAATTCTGCCGACTGTGACCAAGACAGAGAAAATAATATATTTAGCATAGCAGTTTGTTGAGAGTAGCACAGTGGGAGAGAGAGAGAGAGAGAGAGAGAGAGAGAGAGAGAGAGAGAGAGAGAGAGAGAGAGAGAGAGAGAGAGAGAGAGAGAGAGAGAGCTGGTGGCAGGCGGACAGACACCTGAGTGGCTTGACAGGTCTGTGAAATTAAAACACACAAGAGGGTATGTCAGAGAGATGAGGGGTAAAGGCAAACTATGGACTGAGTCACATAATGGCACATAGTAAAGTAACCAGCTCCAGCGTCAGAGTGAGAAATAAAAATGCTAAGTAAGCATGATACATAAAAAAATAACAATTCTAAAATATTGATAATTAAACAGCTATTATCTAATGAATCAATTCAAAAGTCAGTTAACAGTATAACTAAAGTCAAAACATAGTAGTTCTATTTTCAATGTCTGGAGGACTGAAGGGGGGGGGGGGGGGGGGGGGGGCTAGAGAGAGAGAAAGAAAGAAAGACAGACAGAGAAAGAGAGAGAGAGTCATTAGAGGTGTCCTACATATAGGAGGCCCAGGCTCTACTGCAGCGGTGATCTGAGAGGGAGCTGTCAGTGCAGGCCAGGGTGCATGGGTAGAGGGAGGGACTGAGGCCCAGCATGTGAGGGGGGGTTGGTAGGGGGGAGGATATGGGACCAGGGTGGTGTGAGCTAGACTCTGGTTCTGGCTCTAGCTGGTCAGAGAGGAGAGTAGAGGAGAAGAGTCTCAGCCTCCCCAGGCTCCGTGGCAGACCAGACACACACCCTGCATACCAAATGAGCCGCCCAGCACATACAGGGATCAGAGAGCAGCACCGCTTTCATGAGATGAAAGCAAACCCCGGTGTTTGACTGCAGAGGTGGGGAAGGGGGGGGGGGGGGGGGGGGCTAGGGGGAGGCCTGGACACCAATTAGGGTTTTTTCACTCCCCCTGATTTCAAAGAGAGGAGAGCGAGAGAGAAACTCAGTCTGAGGCTACACCACTCTGCCACTGGAGAGGTCAGCTGTAGGCTAGGTTAGAAAATAGAGAATAGACACAAGCCCAGGAGGATAAACATAGAATTGTGGAGCCAACCTCTGGTGTAAACTCTGACATATGAGGGAATCAGAGATGCCCTGTTTATCTACTGCCATGACAGGGGCCTAGGTTACATCCTTATTCCTATACAGTCAACATTGCCAAGACGTGTAGTTTTTCTTTTTTCTTTCAATGATTGTCTACAAGGGCATCTATTCATTTGACAAATGGCACAGCCTTTATATAACAACATATTCCTGGTTTTGCACAAATTAAGCAAGCCAAAAAGATTGTGATCTGATCTGCCACGGAGCTATTTGTCTTTGATCTCCAGCTGTACACTCCTCCTTCATCAAAGGCTCTTTCCAGTCCAGTCATCTGTTAGTTGGGCTGGGCTGTTCTGTTCTGTTCCAGGCTGTAGCCAGCTCTCTCCTCTCCTCTCCACATGCGTTGGCTTGGGCCGGGAGGGTTAGGGCAGGCTAAAGGCAGGCTGTTCTCTACTTCATGGTCTGGAGCAGCAGGTAGAGGCCAGGTAATCTGCATGAGGCCTGTGTGGGAGCAGTGTGTGAGTGTTTGGCCAGCCTGTCCTTGGACTGGGAGAACAGGCCTTGGAACAATAGTTGGACATGACCTGGGTGGATGGGGCTATCGGGGGGTGGCGGACCCATGGCTGACTTCGGTTACATCTATATCAATATCAAAGGCTGGAAAATGCGGAGTGAGTGGAAAGCCAGCTGTGCAGGAGTGAGGGCTGCCAAGCGGCCGGGTCTGCCAAGTCCACATCTCCAGATGACAGATTAACGGGATACAGATAAATCAAATTGTACTATTCATATTGAAAACCAAATTAATTCACAGTGACTCCCTGTGCCCCTGTGTATCCCTCCCCTGTCCCTCCTTCACCTTGTTTCTCTGCTGTCTTCCTCTAACTGTTACTCTAGGCAACTGTTACTCTAACATCTCTCTTAGGACAGGAAATACACTACATGAGCAAAGGTATGTGGACACCTGCTCGTCGAACATCTCATTCCAGAATCATGGGAATTAATATGGAGTTGGTCCCCCATTTGCTGCTATAACAGCGTCCACTCTTTTGGGAAGGCTTTCCACTAGATGTTAGAACATTGTTGCGGGGACTTGCTTCATTTCAGCCACGAGAGCATTAGTGAGGTCGGCCACTGATGTTGCGTAATTAGTCCTTGACTCGCAGTCGGAGTTCCAATTCATTCCAAAGGTGTTCGATGGGCTTGAGGTCAGGGCTCTGTGCAGGCCAGTCAAGTTCTTCCACACTGATCTCAACAAACCATTTCTGTGTTGACCTCTCTAGGTGCACGGGGGCATTGTCATCCTGAAACAGGAAAGGGCCTTCCCTAAATGGTTTCCACAAATTTGGAAGCACAGAATTGTCTAGAATGTCATTGTATGCTGAAGCATAAATATTTCCCTTCACTGGAAATAAGGGACCTAGCCCAAACCATAAAAAACAGTCCTAGACCATTATTCCTCATCCACCAAACTTTACAGTTGGTACTATGTATTTGGGTATGTAGCGATCTTCTGGCATCCGCCAAACCCGGACTGCCAGATGGTGAAGCGTGATTCATCACTCCAGAGAACACGTTTCCACTGCTCCAGAGTCCAATGGCTTTGAGCTTTACACCACTCCAGCTGATGCTTGGTATTGTGCATGATGATCTTAGGCTTATGTGCGGGTGCTTGGCAATGGAGGGATTTCATGAAACTCCCGACAAACATTTATTGTGCTGACGTTGCTTCCAGAGGCAGTTTGGAACTCTGTAGTGTGTGAGGCACCATTTTCCTCATGCAGAGCCATACCCCTCTACCTCTTGATAAGGTTGTTGATTGTGGCCTGTGGAATGTTGTCCCACTCCTCTTCAATGGCTGTGCGAAGTTGCTCGATATTGGCGGGACATGGAACACGCTATTGTACACAATCCAGAGCATCCCAAACATGCTCAATGGGCGACACATCTGTTAGTACGGAGGCCATGAAAGAACTGGGTCATTCTCAGCTTTCAGGAATTGTGTACAGATCCTTGCAACATGGGGCTGTGCATTATCATGCTGAAACATGAGGTGATGGCGATAGATGAATGGCATGACAATGGGCCCCAGGATCTCATCACAGTATCTCTCTGCATTCAAATTGGCAATGATAAAATGCACTTGTGTTTGTTGTCCGTGTCTTATGCCTGCCAATACCATAACACCACCGCTACCATGGGGCAGTCTGTTCACAACTTTGACATCAGCAAACTGCTTACCCACACACAATGCCATACACATAGATGGTCTACGATTGTGAGGCCGGTTGGATGTACTAACAAATTCTCTAAAATGACGTTGAAGGCGGCTTATGGTAGAGAAATGAACATTACATTCTCTGGCAACATCTCTGGTGGACATTCCTGCAGTCAGCATGTCAACATCTGTGGCATTGTGTTGTGTGACAAAACTGAATATTAGAGTGTCTTTTATTGTCCCCAACATAAGGTGCACCTGTGTAATGATCAGGCTGTTTAATCACCTTCTTGATATGCCACAACTGTCAGGTGCTGGTATTATCTTGGCAAAGGAGAAATGCTTTGTAACGTCTGCGTCCAACTCATACTCTCATACTCCCAAACACTTAGATCCCCGGAACGCAGCCCACTTTCCAGCTCACTCTCCAGATCCCAATCACCGGAATTCTAATCACCTGTTCATACACCTGCATGTCATCATCCCACATCCTTCTCTCCTCCTGTGTATGATAGTTTTTGCCTGCCTCACTCTCGACGCCTTTTGTTTATTCCCTGCCTTTACTGTTGCCATTTTTGGACCTACCGTGTATGACCTTCTGCCTGCCCCTGGACCCAGCTACCTGCCTCCTCCCATGGTCCCTTTCATTAAACCCCTGCTGCGCTCTGCGCTTGAAACCAGCTCTCTGTCTCCCTCGTGTTCATTAACATGCTCACTAGTAGGGACAAAATTTTAGAGTAATACGCTTTTGGTGCTTAAGGAACATTTCTGGGATCTTTTATTTCAGCTCATAAAACATGGGACCAACATTTTGTACATGTTGCAATTATATTTTTGTTCCTTGTGGTTATGCTGTGGTCCTTGTGATGCGGAAGAAATGAAAGGAAAAGCATCTGCTTTAATTTATGGATAATCCTTGGCAAAAACAACAGTCTGTTCTTTGGGTTTGGAAGTGGACGTCACCACCTGTTCTTCTGGACCTCGCCAGTTTCATCTGATTGAGATGTAATCGGTATGATGCAATCATTTTATAGCAGCACATTTATACTGGCTTATGCCACGTTAAACAAGTAAACCACCTAGAGAAAATAAAAGAAATAAAATGTTTTGAAAATAAGAGCTGTTTAACTTCTTTCCGTATTACTTTAAATCATGTTTATACAATGCTATAAATGTGGACAGAGCAATCTTTTGATGTTGAAATGCAGGTTGAGTACCCAAAGTCCTTCCCCTTTATCTCAGGGGGGGGATGTTCTCAGAGGTGGGCCAATACTAACACACACACAAAGACACACACAGTAGAAAAAGCATTGGTGAAGCTCTGAATAACATTCTATCTCCAGCCCTACGCCCAGCCACCCGGCGTGATGGGATGGCTTCCTCTTCCTCCGTGTCTGGTGTCTTTCTCTCTCTCTCACACGCACACACAAGCAAGTAGCATGCACACACGCGTGCACATATACACACACACACTTGAAAAGCAGATGTTGTGTTTAAACCCTATGGAATGCATGGCCTATGGCTGCCTGCACATCATGGGGAGCATCCATTATAGGAAATCTGCTACTAATGTCATGTTCAACAAGAGAAGAGCCTCCTAGGGTCTTGTCATTGCCTATCCTTCAGTGGGCAGGAAAAATGTTTCCAAGAAACATATAAGGAGCTTATCCATTCACAACACCACAGTCTATTCTATCTTAGAGTCTCCCAAGTTTCAAGAGTTAAAGGTTATACCACCTTCAGGAAGATACCATTATCAGATATTACACAGTAAACACTGCAGGGCCTTCGGATACAAATTAGAAAAATATTCATTTCAGGGTGAAGTTGGCAGACAGACAGATGTGGCTGGGAGCTAAAGCAACCTGCTGTGATGTAGCATGGCTATTAATGTGCTCCTGTAGATTAAAGTACAGCTATTAGGAACATGTCACCACAGCACCTTCTACCTAACACTCAGCCAATTACAATCAAATGCATCAAATAGCTGGGGGCTATCATGCTAACCACATAGAGTCATAATGGAATGGAAGGTAGAGGGAAGGGGTGAATCAGCACAGCATCCAGGTATCTAGTTAGAGTAATTACCTCAAGCAGTATATTAGTCTGGAAAACCCTGACCCTAGGAAACAGAGACTAGGGTCTGGGGAACTACGTCGCTGCCTACGTCACTATTTATCCTCTTGAATAAAATACTAAATATTAGCTAGCAAGATGGAGATCCCAGTGGTTATTTTTAATGAGTGCATTTCGTAAGTGGCTAGTTTGCGTCAACTACCTTGACTAAAACCACTGCAAAGGTTGAGAATGCAAACTTTGGTTTTGAACCACAATGTTCTGGCATGTCTACCTCATGATATGTTGGGAGAGTTCCCAGATAATTGTTTTCTTCCTTATCGACGTAGGCAGTGAAGTAGTTCCTCTATGCCAAAAGAGTCCATAATTGAAACCAGACCCTAGTCATTGTGTTGCCTAGGGTATAGACAAACCCTATATCCTCTACTACAATCCCCAGTCCCATCCCTAGCTCTAGCCCCGAGCCCTCAGTCCCAACCTCAGCCCTAGCCCCCAGTCCCATCCCTAGCTCTAGCCCCGAGCCCTCAGTCCCAACCTCAGCCCTAGCACCCAGTCTCAGCCCTAGCTCTAGCCCCCAGCCCTCAGTCCCAGCCTTAGTCTGAGACTCAGGCCTAGCTCTAGCCCCCAGCCCTAGCTCTAGCCCCCAGCCCTAGCCTCAGTCCTAGCCATAGCCCTAGCTCTTGCCCCATGCTCACATGTCATTTATATTTTTTATCAGTGATGAGGGGCTCACTTCACCAGAGGTAATTGGCTGTGCATAAGCACCTTGAGGTGCAAGAACAGTGAGAACAGAGAGAGCAGAGCATGGGACATCTACATGATTTCATCATTATCCACAGCGCCTTCGGAAAATATTCAAACCCCTTGACTTTTTCCACATTTTGTTACGTTACAGCCTTATTCTAAAATTGATGAAATAAATACAAATCCCCAGCATTCTACACATAATGCTACGTAATGACAAAGTAAAAAAAAACTGGTTTTTAGACATTTTTGCAAATGTATTACAAATAAAAACACAACCTTATTTACATAAGTATTCAGACCCTTTGATATGAGACTCAATTCAATTCAATTGATTGTACATGATTTGGAAAAGAACACATCTGTCTCTATAAGGTCCCACAGTTGACAGTGCATGTCAGAGCAAAAACCAAGTCATGACGTCGAAGGAATTGTCCGTAGAGCTCCGAGACAGCATTGTGTCGAAGCACAGATCTGGGGAAGGGTACCAAAACATTTCTGCAGCATTGAAGGTCCCCAAGAACACAGTGGCCTCCATCATTCTGAAATGGAAGAAGTTTGGAACCACCAACCACTAGAGCTGGTCGCCCAGCCAAACTGAGAAATCAGGGGAGAAGTGCTTTAGTCTGGGAGGTGACCAAGATCCCGATGATCACCCGATGACAGAGCTTTAGAGTTCCTCTGTGGAGATGTGAGAAGCTTCCAGAAGAACAACCATCATCTCTGCTGTAGTCCACCAATCAGGCCTTTATGGCACATGACGGCCCGATGGATTAAGATGGTGCCGACAGATATGGCAGCTCTGCTTCTAGCTCCTAAGCAACTTTGCAGTACTTTTTTTGTTGTTGTTATTTCTTACATTATTAGCCCAGAATTATTTTTGTGTAATTACATACAGCTGGAAATAACTTTTGGATATCAGAGCAGCGGTAACTCTCGAGCATTACAACAGGAATACGACTTTCGCGAATTGGATTCTTTGTTCGTACCCCTCAGGGCAATTGCATTTATTCCAGAGGCTGCTCCAAAACACTGCTGGCGGAGAAGAGGTATTCGGAGTGGACTTCAAGTCCGACTCAGGAGGCGTGCACATCATCCACCGCTTCCGGGTATATTACTCGCTAATGTTCAGACTCTGGATAATAAAGTGGACGAGCTCAAGGCGAGGATCTCCTTCCAGAGAGACATCAGAGATTGTAACATACTCTGTTTCACAGAAACATGGCTCTCTCGGGATATACTCTCCCCGTCCATACAACCAGCTGAGTTCTCAGTAATAGGAATAAAGAACTCTTTGGGAAGAAGAAAGGTGGGGGTGTATGTTTCATGATTACCTACTCATGGTCGGATTGTGATAACATACAGAAACTCAAGTCCTTTTGTTCACCCGACCTAAGAAACGTCACAATCAAATGCCGACCGTAGTACCTCCCAAGAGAATTCTCTTCGGTTATAGTCACAGCGTGTATATTCCCCCTCAAGCCGATACCACGGAGGCCCTCAATGAACTACACTGGACTTTATGCAAACTGGAAACCACATATCCTGAGGATGCATTTATTGTAGCTGGGGATTTTAACAAAACAAATTTGAGGA
Organism: Oncorhynchus clarkii lewisi; assembly: GCF_045791955.1. Classification (NCBI taxonomy): domain Eukaryota; kingdom Metazoa; phylum Chordata; class Actinopteri; order Salmoniformes; family Salmonidae; genus Oncorhynchus; species Oncorhynchus clarkii. Next base: position 2,041,071 of record NC_092160.1, on the reverse strand, counting down.
AAACGCTACCGAAGTTCTACCAGCAAATTGACTGTAGTACTCACACTGGTAAAACATTGGACCACTGCTAATCAACTTTTCAAAATGCCCACAAGGCCCTCCCCCACTCTCCCTTCGGCAAGTCTGATCACGACTCCATTCTGCTCCTCCCTTCATATAGGCAGAAACTCAAACAGGAAGTACTAGTGCTAAGATCTATTCAACACTGGACTGACCAATCAGAATCCATGCTTCAAGATTGTTTTGATCACATGGACTGGGATATGTTCCGGGGAGCCTATGAGAATAATATTGACAAATACACGGATAAGGTGACTGAGTTCATCAGCAAGTGTATAGGAGATGTTGTACCCACTGTGGCTATTAAAACCTACTCATACCAGAAACTGTGGATAGATAACAGCATTCGCGCAAAACTGAAAGTGCGAACCACAGCATTTAACCATGGCAAGGTAGATAGAGCAGTCTGACTGAGTGATGGTTGGCAGCAGCAGGCCCGTAAGCATTCATTCAAACAGCACTTTCGTGCGTTTTGCCAGCAGCTCTTCGCAAGCACAGCGCTGTTTATGACTTCAAGCCTATCAGCCTAATGGCTGGTGTAACCAATGTGAAATGGCTAGCTAGTTAAAAGTGGGGTCGCAATTCAATGGCTCAGACAAGAGACGTATGTGGCAGGTTCTACAGACAATCATGGACTACAAAGGGAAAACCAGCCACGTCACGGACACTGACGTCTTGCTTCCAGACAAGCTAAACACCTTCTCTCCCGCTTTGAGAATAACACAGTGCCACCGACGCAGCCCGCTACCAATGACTGTGGGCTCTCCTTCTCCATGGCCGACGTGAGTAAGACATTTTAGCGTGTTAATCATGAAGTGCTTTGAGAGGCTAGTTAAGGATCATATCACCTTACTTTACCTGATACCCTAGACCCACTTCAAAAAGCTGACCGCCCCAATAGATCCACAGACAACGCAATCGCCATTGCACTGCACACTGCCCTATCCCATCTGGACAAGAGGAATACCTATGTAAGAATGCTGTTCATTGATGATAGCTCAGCATTGAGCACCATAATACCCTCCAAGCTCATCATTAAGATTGGGGAACTGGGTCTGAACCCGCCCTGTGCAACTGGGTCCTGGACTTCCTGGCGGGCCGCCCCCCCCCAGGTGGTGAAGGTAGGAAACAACACCTCCACTTCGGATCCTCAACACAGGGTCCCCCTCCTGTACTTCCTGTTCACCCATGACTGCGTGGCCACGCACGCCTCCAACTCAATCATCAAGTTTGCAGATGACACAACAGTAGTAGGCCTGATTACCAACAATACAGCCTACAGGGAGGAGCTGAGGGCCCTGGGAGAGTGGTGCCAGGAAAATAACCACACTCAACGTCAACAAAACAAAGGAGCTGATTGTGGACTTCAGGAAACAGCAGAGGGAGCACGCCCCCATCCACATCGATGGGACCACAGTGGGGAAGGTGGAAAGCTTCAAGTTCCTCATTGAACACAGTAACTGACGATCTGAAATGGTTAGACAGTGTGGTGAAGAAGGCGCAACAGTACCTATTCAGTAGCCGATGTCACACAGGAAGCCCAAAAAGATCATCAAGGTCCTCAACCACCCGGGCTACGGTCTGTTCACCCCGTTATCATCCAGAAGGCGAGGTCAGTGCAGGTGCATCAAAGCTGGGACCGAGAAACTGAAAAACAGCTTCTATCTCAAGGCCCTCAGACTGTTAAATAGCCATCACTAGCAGGCATCCACCCGGTTACGCAACCCTGCACCTTAGATGCTGCTGCCCTATATACATAGACTTGGAATCGCTGGCCACTTTAATAATGTTTACAACTCATCACATATGCATTAGAGGTCGACCGATTAATCGGAATGGCCGATTAATTAGGGCCGATTTCAAGTTTTCATAACAATCGGAAATCAGTATTTTTGGGTGCCAAAATACTTTTATTTAACTAGGCAAGTCAGTTAAGAACACATTCTTATTTTCAATGACGGCCTAGGAACGGTGGGTTAACTGCCTTGTTCAGGGGCGAACGACAGATTTTCACCTTGTCAGCTCAGGGGACCCAATCTTGCAACAGTACAGTTAACTCGTCCAACGCTCAAACCATTGCACTCCACAAGGAGCCTGCCTGTTACGCGAATGCAGCAGAAGCCAAGGTAAATTGCTAGCTAGCATTAAACTTATCTTATAAAAAACAATTAATCATAATGACTAGTTATAACTACTAATCCAGTTTAGCAGGCAATATTAACCAGGTGAAATTGTGTCATTTATCTTGCGTTCATTGCACGCAGAGTCAGGGTATATGCAACAGTTTGGGCTGCATGGCTCATTGCGAACTAATTTGCCAGAATTTTACGTAAGTATTACATAACATTGAAGGTTGTGCAATGTAACAATAATATTTAGACTTAGGGATGCCACCCGTTAGATAAAATACCGAAAGGTTCCGTATTTCACTGAAATAATAAACATTTTGTTTTCGAAATGATAGTTTCCGGATTCGACCATATTAATGACCAAAGGCTCGTATTTCTGTGTTATGTTATAATTAAGTCTATGATTTGATAGAGCAGTCTGACTGAGCGATGGTTGGCAGCAGCAGGCCCGTAAGCATTCATTCAAACAGCACTTTCGTGCGTTTTGCCAGCAGCTCTTCGCAAGCACAGCGCTGTTTATGACTTCAAGCCTATCAGCCTAATGGCTGGTGTAACCAATGTGAAATGGCTAGCTAGTTAGCTGGGTGTGCGCTAATACTGTTTCAAACGTCACTCGCTTTTAGATTTGGAGTAGTTATTCCCCTTGCGCTGCAAGGGCCGCGGCTTTTGTGGAGCGATGGGTAATGCTGCTTCGAGTGTGGCTGTTGTCAATGTGTTCCTGGTTCGAGCCCAGGTAGGGGCGAGGAGAGGGACGGAGGCTATACTGTTACACTGGGAATACTATAGTGCCTATAAGAACATCCAATAGTCAAACGTTTATGAAATACAAATGGTATAGAGAGAAATAGTCCTATAAATACTATATTAACTACAACCTAAATCGTCTTACCTTGGAATATTGAAGTCTCATGTTAAAAGGAACCACCAACTTTCATATGTTCTCATGTTCTGAGCAAGGAACTTAAACGTTAGCTTTTTTACATGGCACATATTTTACATGACACACATTTTTACATGGCACATATTGCATATTGGCACATATTACTTTCTTCTCCAACACTTTGTTTTTGCATTATTTAAACCAAATTGAACATGTTTCATTATTTATTGATTTTATTGATGTATTATATTAAGTTAAAATAAGTGTTAATTCTGTATTGTTGTAATTGTCATTATTACAAATAAATCTAAAAAAATCGGCCGATTAATCGGTAACGGCTTTTTTGGTCCTCCAATAATCGGTATCGGCGTTAAAAAATCATAATCGGTTGACCTCTAATATACATATACTGAATTATATTCTACTCAATTTTTGTCAAAGCCACTTGCTCAATCTTATATTTATAGATTTCTTAATTAAATTATTTTACTTTAAGATTTGTGTGAATTGTGGTGAATTGTTAGATACTACTGCACTGTTGGAGCTAAGAACACAAGCATTTCGCTACCCAAGAAGACTTGATGCTGTAATTACTGCCAAAAGGTGCTTCAACAAAGTACTGAGTAAAGGGTCTGAATACTTAAGCAAATGTAATATTTCAGTTTTATATTTTTAATAAATTAGCCAAAATGTTTAAAACCTGTTTTTGCTTTGGCATTATCGGGTATTGTATGTAGATTGATTAGGAAAAAAACAACATTTAATTCATTTTTAGAATAAGGCTGTAACTTAACACAATGTGGAAAAAGTCAAGGGGTCGGAATACTTTCCGAAGGCACCTCATCTCAGCCCTAGGCATTTATTCAATAAAAACCGCAATGTGTAAAAAAAAAAATGCCACTGTAAAAAGAAAACACATTTTTTATTGAGATGGGTTTTCTTGGCTCCACCCAGTGAACGTTGTCTAATTAATAACATTATTGAAACATGCATTTTCATTGCTCGATTATTCACACAGAGCAGGATTCCTGAAATATTTTATTCTGTCTCCTTGCTATTCATCTTAGAGTAAAATCTAAGGGTTGGCAGGTAGCCTAAATCAAATCAAATCAAATGTATTTATATAGCCCTTCGTGCATCAGCTGATATCTCAAAGTGCTGTACAGAAACCCAGCCTAAAACCCCAAACAGCAAGCAATGCAGGTGTAGAAGCACGGTGGCTAGTGGTTAGAGTGTTGGACTAGTAACCGAAAGGTTGCTAGATCAAATCCCTGAGCTGACTAGTTAAAAATATGTCTTTCTGCGCCTCAACAAGGCAGTTAACCCACTGTTCCTAGGCCGTCATTGTAAACAATCTTTTCTTAACTGACTTGCCTCTTTAAATTAAAAACTCTCAGCTTTTGTTTTACTTCCAAAGTATGTCAAAATGTTTGTCTACTACATTTTCTTTGTACTACAAAAAAGCCACAGAACTGGCCATTTCTGGAGCCTTTTGATACAAAAAGGGTATGTGGTAATTTTATCAGTAACACAATGAACATTGTTCGGGATGACCGACTTCGATAATGACACAATACTGATATGATACATAGAGTCACATTGTGAGGTGGAGAAAGATGAGTAATGATAGCAGAGAAAACAGGGCCTTGCAGATAGATAGGAAAAAAAGCATATTTTTCTCTCACTGCTTTTCTGTGCTCCCTGCCTGAGGAGGCGGTGATGGATTTGCTGCTTGACTGGTCATACAGATTGGTGCCGGCGATGGATGAGGCCCTGCCGCCCAGCTAGACTCAATACACACATTTTCTCACCTTCAGAACATTTACTTTCATGCCCTCCGATTTGGGGCGAGGCAACTTCCAAAGATTCGAATAGGATCCATAAATAAACAGCCCCATCTCTAAGGCCAATCCAAACACGACACAGAATGAAATGAACCAATCCATGAGGTGTAATATGGACACTGCCACCTCAATTGTTTACTGTGTTGTCGAAATTATGGTTGCCGCCGACATCCAAAAGGCTATAATCAAGGGTCATACAGATTTAGCTGCGGTTCGAGGCTATGACAGATTCATGGTATTTATACTAAAAAACATATATAAACGCAACATGTCAACTGTTGTATCCATGTTTCATGAGCTGAAATAAGAGCCCAGAATGTTCTATATGCACAAAAAGCTTATTTCTCTCAATTGTTTTGCACAAATTTGTTTACATCCCTGTTAGTGAGCATTACTCCTTTGCCATTATAATCCATCCACTTGACAGGTGTGGCAAATATCAAGAAGCTGATTAAACAGCATCATCTTTGTACAGTTTTGTCACACAACACAATGCCATAGATGTCTCCAGTTTTGAGGGAGTGTGCTATTGGCATGCTGACTGCAGGAATGTCCCCCAGAGCTGTTGCCAGAGAATTAAATGTTAATTTCTCTACCATAAGCCGCCTCCAAAGTTTTTTAGAGAATTTGGTAGTAAGTCCAACCGGCTTCACAACCGCAGACCACGTGTAACCACGCCAGCCCAGGACCTTCTCCACATCCGGCTTCTTCACCTGCGAGATTGTCTGAGGCCAGCCACCCGGACAGCTGATGAAACTGAGGAGTATTTCTGTCTGTAATAAAGCCCTTTTGTGGGGAAAAAACTAATTCTGTTTGGCTGGCCCTGGCTCCCCAGTGGGTGGACCAAAGCCCTCCCAGACCAACCCATGGTTGCGCCTCTGCTCAGTCATGTGAAATCGATTAATTAGGGTCTAATGAAGTTATTTCAATTTGCTGATTTCCGTCTATATGAAACTGTAACTCAGTAAAATCGTTGAAATTGTTGCATGTGGCGTTTATATTTTTGTTCATTATAGATGTTATCTGACACAGTCACAGAGAACAAACTGGATGTGTTGCTGACCTTCATGTCACACAAGATATGCTAATAACACAAAGCCCAGATTGTCCAGTATTAGAGGAACTGTTAAGAACGCTAAAGTATTGTAAGTGAAGTCAAGTAGGATCTGAACAACAGAAGAAATAAACACAAATAAACCTTGTGTCCTTAAGCAAAACAGGCCTCTAAATCAAACAGACAACTATTGAGTGTTGTGGGTATTTTTAAAATTCATTTTCTGCACATTTCCTGGTGCCCACATTTATCAGAGGCTTGCTAGCACTAGTTGTGAATGTCTCTCATTAGTTACAGCACAGTGGGACCACAGTCAACATGGATATCTGGATGGAACCAGCCCTGATCCTATACTGGAATATCATATTCCCAATCAGGGGAGGTGACTGGCTGATAGATTCCAAAGGCTATTACTTGTGTATATAAATAGTTTAAACCTAGAACTACAGGTCTGAAGCGAAGCACCTGAATACATATATTTCCCCCTTTCATTAGCTCTAGTTAGTAACAGAATAATGACAAAACACAGCCCTAATCCAAGTTCTAGTTACATATCGACTTGAGATAAATGTAGGTGTACAGAATTATACCTGCACTATTAAAGGTGGTTCCACTCCCAAGTGTATTTACACTGTAAACAGGGTAGGGTTATGCATCATGCTGCAGGTTGGAATCGCTGTTAATTCTTTCTCACTAGATGCCAATAGTACTTCCACACAATAGTATTCATCAGAGTGTGGCCTTTCGCCAATAGCGAATCACATTTACAGAGTCCCGTCGCATATGTCTAAATAAGGGAGAAGCAGCTTTTAACAATGCATGGTGATATGTCACATATGATGATGTGAATGGGCTGTGCTGGCTGCTTTCAATGACCCCCCAGGGGCCTATAATCTCTGGAGCCTGTGTCTAGTGTTTCCTGTCTCCTACACTCTGTACTGTTGAGAGTAGTGACCTGACATCAGGGCCTGTATTCACTAAGTATTTCAGAGTAGTGTTGATCTAGAATCAGGTCCCACCTGTCTATATAATCTTATTAATTGTGATCTAAAAGTCAAAACTGATCCTATATCAGCATTCCTACTCTGAGACATTTATTAATATGGGCCCAGGGTTCCCTAGGGATCACCACACCCATGTGTGGCCACGGCCATGCCAGCTGGTCCACCCTGAGAGCTGGCACAGCCACTATGCGTGGCGGGTGGAAAGGAGCCCTCAGCCCAGGACTCATCTGTGGGCAAGATTTTAATGGGCAAATTCCTCGGCTGGGGCACTGCCCCCCTGTGCCCCCTGGCAACGGGGCAAGGAAGCGTATGGCAGTGGAGCACAATGGAAGTCTTGTCAGATAGCACAGCATCAACAACAACAACAATAGTTTTCCCTAAAGCAGCATCTGCCAAAAGGCTTTCCCCAAATATAGTCACAGTCATTCAGTGTGTTCAGAGCAAGAGATAAATATTTGAACTGCATGGCTATTAAAGTATGTATCTATTCAAAACACTCCACTTTGATGTCACACATTGAAACATAAAGATCTTTCCATCTGGGCCAATATGGAGAAGAGAGGCTATGTTCACACACACTGAATTAAAGACGAGAGGGAAAACAGAGTATGAGTAAAGTTAGCATATTTTCCTCGCAGCATGTGACCTCTGCCTCAGAGCTGCACCAGAAATCAATGTTCATTAGCTCGTCACAAACCTCTCACCACCACCACCACTATAACCCCACTATCAATATATGTTGGCTGCGGAAAATATTGCCATGCTCACCTCTTTAAATAGCTAATACTTGTTCCCCTTGATGGGGGCCTAGATACTCTCATGTATGTTACTGTAGAATTTGAACTGTGTTTTATGTCTTTTTTGATATACTTGTTATTGACCACAGCCCAGTGGGTTCAGTTGAAGTTTAAGACTTGTTCAATGGCTTTTCTTGGGGTTACATGGAGGGAGGTAGTGTTGGGGTTTCAATACAGACCCGGTTTAGGGAAGGAGGCTGGGGTTTGGATTCCAACCTGGTTTAAGGTAAGGGGTAGGGTTTGGGTTAGGTAGTGGTCAATATGGTGGAGAGAGGAGTGTCTTGGTAGTGTATTGCTTATTCTATTGTTTTCTTCAGTGATGGGTTGTCTTTTGCTTTATTGAATGTATTTCTGTCCCAAAAGGTCCAGGTGCTCGTTCATTGTTTTCAGACCAGAGATTTCGTGAAAGCAGGTGACATGGATGTATTTAGGGAGGCGGTAGGCTGCTCTTATTGCTTTGTTCTGGATTATTTGTAGCTTGTATTTCTGTTGTGTTGATGTGGTTTTCCAGGCGAGGGAAGAGTACTCGAAGACAGGCCTGTTGTAGCTTTGGTACACTTTCAGTACAGTTATTGGCGCTGCTCCGGTACTCTTCCCCCACAGGGCTTTCAGATGGTTGATTATTTCCCCCCCCTGCTGTTTCAATGGTTACAATGCGAATTGTTGACTTCATGTCAAGCTGGAAAGCGACCACCAAGAATGTAGCTGTCTTCTTAATCTTCAGATGTTGTCCATACAGTGTCAGTGTGTTTTTTTTATACAGGTCTGGAGCTTTTTAGCTGCTTTTTGTGAGTGAATGGATGATGTCCAATAGCATAGGTCATCTACTGAATTGGGACACATTTCCAACTGTAGGGGGAGGGTAATAAATATCAGACATGTAGATTGAAAACAGGTGTGGACAGGACTGCAGCTTGTGGGATCCCGGGCCTCAGGTCTGAAGGGTGTGGAGAATAATGAAACAAACTTTATGTTTATTTTCCGCTGTGTAAGGAAGCTCTGGATGATTTTTATTGTTTTAACAAAGGCCACTATGCGTGGCGGGTGGAAAGGAGCCCCTATGTCAAAAAGCATGGCAAGGAAAACATTTTTTCGTTAAATTATCTTAAAATGCTTTCTGAGAGTCATAACATTTTCTCAGTGGTTAATCTCCCTTTTCTAAAACCAACTTGATGAATGATTTTCTGTACCCTGAGAGCTGTTATAAGGTAGTAGGGGGCTGTACAGTGATTGGGGATCTTATGAACATGATGTAGTGGGGGTTCATAAGTGGCCATGGGGGGCTATTACATGGTACTAAGGGACTGTGTGCGGTAGGGGGAGCTGTGTGTGGTACTTGGGGACTGTGTGTTGTACTAGTAGGGGGCTATGTGAGCTAGCTTGTGTGAGAGGGATGAGTGTGAGTACACATAAGTGTGTGTGTGTGGTGTTCTGGTTGGGGGGCATGGCCGGGGGAGTGCTCGCAGCATCTCCAGTCCCAGAGTCCCTTTTTGAGAAAGAGCTGCAGGCCATGTTTCACTCTGCCTTTCTTAATGAGCCCATTCACACAGCAGCCATAATACTCCCATGATTAGAGATGATAGAACACCCATACATCTACTGTGAAATGCATATTAATGCATTCATACTGGCACGCCCAGGAAAGGTGTCTACTCTACCTGCTCCGCTCTGCTCCACACAGGGGAGAAAAACTGCTTCAGGCCTGCGGTCATATAATATCTAAACCTCTAAAATAAAATGCTGACAGTATTTCAATTTAGTACATCCTCTGTGCTCCTTTTTTTTTTACATAATTATTATTTATGAACAACAGCCACGTATCCTTAGATCACATTCCATAGTTGTGTGTGTATACAGCAGTACATTTCTATACTTAGCCCATGCCTGTTTTTTTCTCTGTCTCTGTTAAAGTCTACAGTGGAGTAATTTCATTATGCTGAAAATACACATTTTCACGCACTCTAAATCATGTATTTTCACAATTACAACACACCAGAGAAAGATATATGTAATTAAACTATACGGAGCAATGATCTGAGACAATCACAGCTTGTTTGCAATGACAGAAGTGTGATATAAACAGTTACTGATTACAGATATGTGTGCAGAACTGATCACTTGCAACCGCTTATGCAAAGAACAGGATGTCATCCAATACGCCTCACAGAGACGAATCAACACAAAGCCACCAGTTCAACATGATCTGGCACTTACCTGAGAGGTGTACTTCTGGGCTTGGGCTTCTCTGCTGCCTGAGAACACAATAACACAGCAGAGACAGAGTCCTGTTAGGTGCTGTACAGTGCAGAACATGCAGTATGTGATGTATAGTGATACCCATCTCTCTATACCACTAAGACATCAGCACAAATAGCCCTGAACTGGGGGAAGGATAAAAGGAGGGATGAATCACGGCCCTGGATGAAAGGACGTAGCTTCAGGATGAATACAGATAGGCACTCAAACACATACTTTCCTCTTTGTCTGTTTTGTCTGTTTATACCCCTTCCCTTTGAATGGAGGAATGGGAATGATTAAAAGAAGCAGTGAGGTGTCCACTGCTCGATCAATGCTGTCTGGAGGCAAAAACAACTGTGTGATTTAATAGGACCGGGGAGTTTTAGAGAACTAAGTAGGCCTGTTACGGTGACCGTATTACCGCCACACCGGCAATCCCGAATCATGACCGCAGTCAAATTCCACGTGACCTTTTAGTCACGGTAACTGGTCTTCTCCAAGCTCGGATGCTGCTGATGGTCATTAGTAGCCTACAAAACGTGCTAACTGCCTGGTACTCAGCACTGTATTGTCCCTCTAATCACTCTGACATAAATGCAAAATCAATGAAATCGGAAATCAAACCAAACACTTAATGAGAGTTCATGAGCTCATGTTGCGCAACATTTCTATAGGAATTGTGTGATTGTGTGGGAAAACAGAGATTTGAATGCTTCTATTAAAAAGAGGATCCCTTCAGCTTTCTACATGCTAGCCCTACAATATTTATTTGTCAACTTTCCTAATATTAAGCACATGGCTTCGCTTTACAATAGCAATATAGCCTACCTGGCGGGCATGAAAACGAACCGTGGGAAAAGCGCCCTCTATTCGCTATATAAGTCATAGGTGACGGTATCCCCCTGCCCCTGTTCTGAGACAGGTGCATGATAATGGTCCATTCTCATTCAAAACTAATTTCATATATACAGTACCAGTCAAAAGTTTGGACACACCTACTCATTCACCTACTCATTATTTTTTTATTATTCTACATTGTAGAATAATAGTGAAGTCAGCAAAACTATGAAATATCACAAATGGAATCATGTTTGTTAAAAAATATGTAATATTTAAGATTCTTCAAAGTAGCCACCCTTCACCTTGATGACAGCTTTGCACACCCTTGGCATTCTCTCAGCCAAACTGCAAATTAGCTAGAATTTGCAGTTTTTCTAGCCGGCTCCCATTTTGGCTGTAGTATTGTGGCGCGCGAGAATGAGAGCACGCACTTCGTTATTTATCTCCGGTAATGAACATACTATTCTCCGTCTTAAATTTGATTGTTTATTTACATATTAGGGTACCTGAGGATTGATTAGAAATGTTGTTGACTTATTTGGACAAAGTTTATTGGTAGCTTTTTTGATTCATTTGTATGCATTTTGAACGAGGGAAACCAGTGTATTACTGAATCAAGCGCGCCAACTAAACTGACTTTTTGGGGATATAAAGAAGGACTTCATCGAACAAAATTACCATTTGTTATGTAGAAGAAGATCTTCAAGTTTGTGTGCGGGGCACTGTCCTCAGATAATCGCATGGTATGCTTTCGCCATAAAGCCTTTTTGAAATCTGACAAAGCGGCTGGATTAACAAGAAGTTAAGCTTTTAAATGATGTAGGACACTTGTATTTTCGTGAATGTTTAATATTACGATTTTGTATTTTGAATTCGTCATAACGAGGAGAACAAGGCGCAGCGTGAGATGAATACATTCTTCTTTATTTAAACGAAGAACACTAAACAAAATAACAAAATGAACGTGAAGCTATAAACACGAGTGCTGACATGCAACTACACATAGACAATAACCCACAAAACCAAAATGGAAAATGGCAACCTAAATAGGATCCCCATACAGAGACAATGATAAACAGCTGTCTCTGATTGGGAACCAATTCAGGCCACCATAGACCTACATTTACCTAGACAATACCAAAACCCCATAGATATACAAAAAACCCTAGACAAGACAAAAAGACACATACCACCCTCGTCACACCCTAACCTAACCAAAATAATAAAGAAATAATAAACAAAGATAACTAAGGTCAGGGCATGACAGTACCCTCCCCCCTCCCCCCCTAAAGGTGCGGACTCCCGGTCGCAAACCTAAACTTATATGGGAGGGTCTTGGTGGGCATCTAACCTCGGTGGCGGCTCTGGCTCTGGATGCCGCCCCGCTTCTTTACACTGAGTCTGCTCTTGTAGCACAGACCCGTAGATCATCGTCGGAGGCTCTGGACTGAGGATCCTCGCCGTAGGCCCCGGGCTGGGGACCCTCGCTGCGTGGATCATCGCCGGATGTTCTGGACTTGGGACCGTCGCTGGAGACCCCGGGCTGGGGACCATCGCTGGAGACCCCGGGCTGGGGACCGTCGCTGGAGACCCCGGGCTGCGGACCGTCGCTGGAGACCCCGGCCTGGGGACCCCGGGCTGGGGACCGTCGCTGGAGACCCTGGACTGTGGCCCGTCGCTGGAGGCTCTGGACTGTGGCCCATCGTTGGAGGTTCCGGACTGTTGCCCGTCGTTGGAGGTTCCGGACTGTGGCCCGTCGTTGGAAGTTCCGGAAAGTGGCCCGTTGTTGGAGGTTCCGGTCTGTGAACTGTCGCCAGATGCTCTGGACTGGGTACTGTCGTCGGACGCACTGGACTAGGTACTGTCGCCGGACGCTCTGGACTGGGTACTGTTGCCGGACACTCTGGACTGCCGAGGTGCACTGTAGGCCTGGTGCGTGGTGCCGGCACTGGTGGTACCGGGCTGGTGACACGCACCTCAGGGCAAGTGCGGGGAGGAGGAACAGGGCGTACTGGACTGCCGAGGCATTTCTTGGGGCTGTCTCTCGGGCTTCCGTGCTCGCCGTGTACCTTCATATCGTCGCCGTTCCTCTATTCTCCGGGTATTTTTCCTCGTAGTATCGTCGTTCCGCTTTCGCTGCCATTATCTCCTCCTTAGGACAGCGATACTCCCCCGGCTGTGTCCAGGGTCCTGCTCTATCTAATATCTCCTCCCAGGTAAATTTCCCCATTAAGTGCTGTTCCTCCTTTTCACACTGCTTGGTCCTGGTTTGGTGAGTTATTCTGTCACGTTCGTCATAACGAGGAGACCAAGGCGCAGCGTGAGATGAATACATTCTTCTTTATTTAAACGAAGAACACTAAACAAACTAACAAAAAATAACCAAACAAACGTGAAGCTATAAACATGAGTGCTGACATGTACAGCAACTACACATAGACAATAACCCACAAAACCAAAATGGAAAATGACAACCTAAATAGGATTCCCAATCAGAGACAACTATAAACAGCTGTCTCTGATTGGGAACCAACCTTCATTTACCTAGATAATACAAAACCCCATAGATATACAAAAAATCCTAGACCCAAGTCAAAAACACACGTACCACCCTCGTCACACCCTGACCTAACCAAAATAATAAAGAAAACAAAGATAACTAAGGTCAGGGCGTGACAGTGCGCTCCGATTTCACCAGATGTTGTCGAATTTGATCCCGCTAGAGGGATTTCCGCACTAAGAGGTTTTAAGCACATTAATCGCTTTACAACCGGTGTAGAGCCTAACTGGCATACATAGGTTGCAGTTGAGTTTCAAATGCAACTTTATAATAAAGCATTACATGCATAATAGCATTTGCTGTCACATTTGAGAATGGTGTTTTCCCACTAATTGATTACATTTTGGAACATCAAATCAAATCTTGTTGGTCACATAGACATGGTTAGCAGATGTTATTGTGAGTGTAGCGAAATGCTTATGCTTCTAGTTCTGACAGTGCAGCAACATCTAACAAGTAATCCAACAATTCCAGAACAACTACCTAATACACACAAATCTAAGTAAAGGAATATATAAATATATGGATGAGCAATGACATAACATCATAGGCAAGATGCAATAGATGGTATAAAAATACAATATATACATATGAGATGAGTAATGCAAGATATGTAAACATCATTAAAGTGGCATTATTAAAGTGACTAGTGTTCCATTTAAAGTGGCCAATGATTTTAAGTCTGTATGTAGGCAGCAGCCTCTCTGTGTTAGTGATGCCTGTTTAACAGTCTGATGGCCTTGAGATAGAAGCTGTTTTTCAGTCTCTCGGTCCCAGCTTTGATGTACCTGCACTGACCTCGCCTTCTGGATGGTAGCGGGGTGAACAGGCAGTGGCTCGGGTAGTTGTTGTTCTTGATGATCTTTTTAGCCTTCCTGTGACAGTGGGTGCTGTAGCTGTCCTGGAAGGCAGGTAGTTTGTCCCCGGTGATGCGTTGTGCAGACCGTACCACCCTCTGGAGAGCCTTGCGGTTGTGAGCGGTGCAGTTGCCATACCAGGCGGTGATACATCCCAACAGGATGCTCCCAAATGTGCATCTGTAAAGGTTTGAGAGGGTTTTAGGTGACAAGTCACATTTCTTCAGCCTTCTGAGGTTGAAGAGTCATATTGTGCCTTCTTCACCACACTGTCAGTGTGGGTGGACAATTTCAGTTTGTCTGTAATGTGTACGCCAAGGAACTTAAAACGTTCTACCTTCTCCACTGCTGTCCCTTCAATGTGGATAGGGGGTGCTCCCTCTGCTGTTTCCTGAAGTCCACGATCAATTCCTTTGTTTTGTTGACGTTGAGTGAGAGGATGTTTTCCTGGCACCACACTTCGAGAGCCCTCACCTCCTCCCAGTAGGCTGTCTCGTCTTTGTTGGTAATCAAGCCTACTACGGTTGTGTCGTTTGAAAACTTGATGATTGAGTTGGAGGCGTGCATGGCCACGCATTCATGGGTGAACAGGGAGTACAGGAGGGGACTGAGCACGCACCCTTGTGGGTTCCCTGTGTTGAGGATCAACAAAGTGGATATGTGGTTTCCTACCTTCACCCCCTGGGGGCGGCCCATTAGGAAGTCCATTACACAATTGCACTGGGCGGGGTTGAGACCCAGGGCCTCAAGCTTAATTTTGAGCTTGGTGTTCAATGCTGAGCTATAGTCAATGAACAGCATTCTTACATAGGTATTCCTCTTGTCCAGATGGGATAGGGCAGTGTGCAGTGTGATGTGAGAGGCCCCGGTGCACAACTGAGCAAGAGGACAAGTACGTTAGAGTGTCTAGTTTGAGAAAGACGTCTCACAAGTCCTCAACTGGCAGCTTCATTAAATAGTACTCATAAAACACCAGTCTCAACAGTGAAGAAGCAACTCCGGGATGCTGGCCTTCTAGGCCATCTATCCACGATTTCTGGTTAGGGTAGATTTTAATAGTCACAGTGGGTACAACATCTTCTATACACTTCCTTATAAACTCTCTCACTGAATTAGCGTATACATCAATATTATTCTCTGAGGCTACCCAGTCCACATGATTGGTCAGACCAGCGTTGAATAGTTCTTAGCATGGGTACTTCCTGTTTGAATTTCTGCCTATAGTAAGGGAGGAGCGAGTAAGGGAGTCGTGGTCAGATTTGCTGAAAGGAGGGCGGGAAGTTAGAGTAGCAGTGATCCAGTGTTTTTCCAGCGCGAGTGCTATAGTCAATATACTGATATAATATAGGTAGCCTTGTTTTCAAATTTGCTTTGTTAAAATAACCAGCTACAATAAATGCAGCCTTGGGATACATGGTTTCCAGTTTGCATAAAGTCCAGTGAATTTCCTTGAGGGCTGTCGTTGTATCGGCTTCAGGTGGATATACACAGCTGTGACAATAACCAAAGAGAATTCCTTTGGGAGATAATACGGTCGGCATTTGATTATGACGAATTCTAGGTCAGGTGAACAAAAGGACTTGAATTCCGTTATGTTGTTACAATTACACCATGGGTCGTTAATCATGAAACATACACCCCCGCCCTTCTTCCCGGAGAGATGTTTATTTCTGTCAGCGAGACACACAAAGAATCCAGGTGGCTGTACTGACTCCGACAACATATCCCGAGAGAGCCATGATTTCATGAAATATAGTATGTTACAATCCCTGATGTCTCTCTGGAAAGCAACCCTTGCCCTGATTTCGTTGACCTTGTTATCTAGAGACTGGACATTGGCCAGTAATATACTCGGAAGCGATGGGTGGAGTTCGCGCCTCCGAAGTCTGACCAGAAGACCACTCCGTCTTCGTCTTCTCCGGCAACGTTGTTTTGGGTCAGCCTCTGGAAACAGTTCAAATGATCTAGGTGGTTCGGAAGAAAGATCCGCTTCAAGAAAGTTGTATTCCTGGTCGTAGTGCTGGTAAGTTGCTCTGATATCCAATAGTTCTGTATGTAATAACACGTAAGATTTTCTGGGCTAACAATGTAAGAAATAATACATGAAAAAACAAAATACTGCAAAGTTTCCTAAGGACTAGAAGCGAGGCAGCCCTCTCTGTCGACGCCATTTTCTTGCATACCATACATTTGCACTTATGCCGTGTGCGCATTGCTGCTATGTGAAGAAATATGCTAATAGTTTATCAAAATTTTAAGCTAAACGTTCTGATCTGTTGCATCACCTCATTGCTTTTAAAATATTTTTTGATGTGAGTGGTTGTATTAATTCGGGATCTCTCGCATCCCACAACTGTCCCAGACTATGTAGAATACCAATAGAACAGTTCAACTTTTGTACTATGGGGGATAGTAGATTTACATAGGCTAGTGCTTTTGCTGTTCCTTAGGCCTCCTTATCTTGTTGGCTGATAACAAATAAATGTTGACAGTTCTTCTAACATCTTCAATATGCGCCTTGGAATTCAATGAGAAGGATGCGCGCAGTTACATCCCAGATGTGTCTGTCTTCACTAGTATCGTACTTCGAAGCTGAGATGCCTTTGAGAAGGACACGATCAGGTGACGGGCACTGGCTAATAAGAATTAAGATATCTGAAAGTGCAATGTGAGTGAGATGTGCTTCGTAGCACGCAGCAGGGAGAAGGGAATTATTATATTCAGCCCAAGGGCACAACGGTCACTGGCCGCAAAAGGCCAGTGATTTTTGGGGGGGCATTACCGCCACACAATGGGGGTTGCAACCGGGAAAATCGAGGCATTATCAAGTGCTTGTAAAATTGTGAATTATAGACTGATGAAGTGTGTGCAGCCTGTGCAAGAAACATTCTTCAAAACATCATTGGAGTCGCATCATGCAGCCTTAGAATGTATTAAAAATCAAACATACAGTATAGCCCAACGTTTGTATCACAAAAAAAGTTTCATAAATTACTAATAAATTAAGCATTTAGGAGGACCTGTTCCTTTGCTAACCACTCAACACAGAATAGCCGTGTGTGCACACTCCATCAGAAATCGTTTGGAGAAAATATCCTTTCTATTTTATTCATCAATGTTTATTATCTATGCATAGTCACTTTACAAATGATCTCGACTAAACTTTACCCCTTGTATACAGCCTCGTTACTGTTATGTCATTTTCTTGTGTTACATTTTGATTAGATTTTTTTTTACCTTAGTTTATTTAGTGAACATTTAATTAACTCTATTTCTTGAACTGCATTGTTGGTTAAGGTCTTGTAAGGAAGTATTTCACAGTAAGGTCTACCTGTTGTATTCATTGCATGTGACATATAAAAATGTATTTGATTTGTATTCTTCATACTATAAAATTATTTTTAAATAATGCCACAGGTTTCTAAGCACATCCTGTGTGCTAAATGAACTAGTGTAGCCCACATCCATATGGCATAGCCAGATCAGGGCCTAACACAAGGACAACTCAGAGTATACTATTCTGTTCATCTGAAATAGACTACATTTTTTTCATATCATGTTTCTTTAGACCTATCTAAAATAAATAATGAATTTATTGTGATGGTGTAGGCTATATTATATAAATGGATCTATTAGAATTTTTAAAATGTAGATGTTCCAAATATCTGCATCAGTGGCTTGTAGGCGATGCGTGGAAGCCAGGAGATGCGAAATGTGTTTATGTTAATTAACAGTCAATTACCATGAGACTGGCAGTTATTTGCTTGACAATCACCGGCTGACAAAACTTCATGACCGCCACAGCCCTACACCTACTATAGTAGCAGAGAGGCTTTGCATCGAATCAGCATTTCCACATTTAAAGTAGGCTACATGTCCACATACAGAATATAATACTTGTTACATTATACATTAGTAGGAAAGGTCTTGCTACTAAGCTATGGATATCCATAGGCTTGATTTGAACCTACATCACTGACACCTGACACTGATTTGAAGCACAGACAGGTGACAGTAATTTAATACTATGAGGATTGTTTGTTCAGCCCCCCTCCCCTTTTTCCCAAATGTATTCCCTATAATAGAACAACAACACATTGTAACAAACAAATGAACATTAAAGTGTTTCCTCTCCGATGACAGTTCAGTGGAAATCAATTACACATGCAGACAGACACAAGGGACCGTAGCATGCCACTTCACAGTGAATGAAGGGTGCACAGGGAGATGAGTGTCACTGCTACATCTGTAGTCCTGGAAATATGATGTAGCCCACAATGTGGGGGGGAATACAAAAAATAAAAAACATTGGTGTCAAGTCCTCTTTGAAAGCATATTCATCCGCTTAAATAGTGTTTGAGCAAGGTATAGAAATAAAACCCCTTGGCACCGACAAGTAGTGAAGCTGTTGGCCACCACAACCTGTCCTGACTACCACCAGGGCACAGGCAGGCCCATAGCCACACACTGGCCAGGCAGGCTAAGTTTATTGCTGTGACCATTGATCTGTGTACAGTCCATTTATCATTCATGAAAGGAGCCAGTGATCTTCACAGTATATTAGATGAAACAACTCAGATCATCTGTCAACTGCTCTCTTATTGCTGTTTCCCTCTCCACAGGGATTTGGGCTGCTTCCATCCTTCTTCCCCATTCGCAGGTTGCTAGGCAACGCAGCTGGGGGCATGGCTGCTAGTGTGTTTGGCTCGGCGGCGGCATAGATACGCACTCCAGCAAACTGTTTTAATGACTGCTGGGGCTTTTTTCATGCTTATGAGCTGTCTTTGGGCATTCGTTTCAGGGGTTGTGTGTGTGTGGGAAACTCAGAGGGTGGTTATCGCTAAGGAGGAGGAGAAGGGAGAGGGGAGGGATGGGGCTGTGCCGGTGTCACTTTTGTGACTACCATTAGATTTGCCTAAAAAGGCCAGCCATGACCAAGTGCTTATCTATATAACCAAGAGTAATACAACACAGCTCAAAGCAAGATGTTCATGAAATTGACACAAAAGGAATTCAACAATATTTAAGAATACTTCATTGTGGCAAGCAAGGAGAGTAATGCACTGCTATTGAATTTACTGGTCCATTGCCTGTAGAGAGGACAATATCTTTCCAAAAGTGATGTATGCCACACAGTAATGTATGCCCCCAATTTGTTTTCAACCTGAATATTCAACTGAGGGGTGATTGAGAAGCATTAGCTCTGTTGTGAGATTAGTCTTACAGGGAAGGCAGAAAGGTCTGTTTTAAATTAGGCTATTCTAATACTAGTAGTATGATTTCAGGATTTGAGACATCAGATGAACCGGCCTCTTCACTCACTCATCCGCCTTCAGATTCATCATCTCCATCTCCACTATCTCTTAACAAATTATGTCATTGAACTTCGAAACCCCTTGTTAAAATACTATCATTAGTTTCCCCCCCATCTATGGTGATCAGTCACAGCAGTATCCTATTCATTCTGGGTAGGGGGGCTGTTTTATCATTGAGAGAAAGCCGGCTAACATAAATAAAGACACCACTGTTTGTGATGACTAGATTTCTTCTTAATCCACCAGGACATCTGAATGAAAATATGGCTGTTGATTTAGGGGAGAATGTTTTCATTTGGTTGGCCCTTTCACTGCAGTATTTTTTGAAGAAACTAGGCAACACAACCCCGACTAATTGACCACAGTCCTCAATGATCCTCTGTGCTGCTGCAGAACTAAGCAATAGACCATTCTCACAAATTTGTTTTAAAAAATCCTACAATTCATACACAGCTAGAAAATCTCCAGTGAATTCTGGTAGACAAAGAGGAGAGGGAAGGAAGTGCTTGCATAGAGAAAAAGGAGGAATGCATGAACAAAACAGGGTTGAGGTGTTTCTAGCTGATGAATAGCACCAGGTAGCTGAATAACAGTGAGGTCAGAGGTGCTAGCAGCTCCAGCAGTCCAGGCACAGCAAACCCCCCTACCCCCTCCTAGCCCCCCTCTCCCATCTGAGAACCACACCCCTTCCCCTCAGTGCCAGGTGATTTGTCTGAGGTAGGGCTAGTCTGACCTTTTTATTCTAGCTACTGTCATAACTGCACCAAAGTTGGACTGAGAGCAACACACAAGAACAGGAGAGAAGGAGAGGGAAAGGGACTAAAAAATAAATCGAGACAGTGTGTGTAGAGGAAAATATGGAGAGAAAGAGAGGAGAGAGAGAGAGAGAGGGATGAGAGAGCGAAAAAAAAAGAGAGAGCCTGGGCTGATGCTAATTGCTTTAGATACAGCACTATGTGGGCACTGGGAGATAGAAGCAGCAAAATTACTGCTGCAGGTTCTCCCCAGCCCCCTCCTGCTTCTCTGTCAAAAATATATTAATTATACCTCCTCTCTCCACTGCCCTGAGTCACATGTGCTGGAGCATGCTGATCCACTGTGTCTGGCACTCACACTGGGGCTGTGTGTGTGTGTGTGTATGTGTGTAAGTGTTTGTTTTTCTGTATGTGTGTGGGTGGGGGCGGGGGGGTTAAGCTGGTTGCTTATATAAGGACAGGATGTGTTTTTTGTTTTTATCTGTATTGTTGTGCATGCAGAGGACAGGGGGAGGAGGGGGACCAAGCAGACTAGTGTGTGTTTATTTGTGTACAGACACTGCTGGTGTACTGCAGGCGATGACAGTGTGATAATGTACCATGCACTCATTTGCAGTAAGCCACTTATAAACACACAGAGATGCAAATGCATTTCACACACATACTGTACAGCACGCCACACACACACACACACACACACACACACACACACACACACACACACACACACACACACACACACTAATATGGGAGTGCAGTGCTGTTGTATTCACTGAATGAGTATGATGGCCTCAGTGTTTAATAACTATTATTAAACTACCAACCGGTCGAAGGTCCTGAATGGATGATAACTATGATCAAAATACAAAAGAAGCACAATGAGAGCCATTTCGAATGAACTAATCCAATAGTTCCTGCTGTGTTATTTTCTGGCTCAGAAAAACATCATATAAAGAGATACAGTATACTGTACATAGAAGGGTGTTGATGAATTTTACCTGTTGATCAGTGTCCTCTTCATCACTGCTGATCTTCAGGTCATCCTCAAGCATTCTGCAGAAAGACAAATAGACAGCTTCAGGTCATCAATTTATGTACTAATTTATTCAACAAACTTATACTGAGGTCTCCTTTATCATCCACCTCTCTATTTTGGGATTTTGCTTATGATAAAATATGAATGAAATGAATAACCCTTTAATAACCCTGCAACAATTCCCCATATAAAGTCAAAACATATAGTACTGCTCGAAAGAACTGGAAAGAACTTATATATTATTCAAATCAGTGCATGTAAAAGGTATTTTTTTTATTAGGACACTAGCACAATACTTTTTGGGATGATGTGCCATTATTTACAGAAGAGCAAAATGTATCTCTCCATAGTGAGGTTTGGCATTACTCTATTCTCTGTTATATATACCATCTTTCAATGCAATTCAACATTGAAAAAAAACATCCAATCCCTTAGCTTGCTTCAGACCATAAACTATCAAAAAGTGTTTTCAGAAAGAATGATGTCATCTGACAAATGGTTATGGGGTGTGATGACATCATAGTAAAAACACAATAAAACCGGGCCAGCAGGCAGGCTAGCAGCGAGCTAGCGCTTAGCAACCTACATTTCTACATAGAGTGGCTGACTGGCCCGGAGTGTCTAACACAACATGGCTGTTAAAAAATAACCCAGGCGGGGAATTTCCCCCTCAGTTAGAACAATAAAAGGAGCTCTATGAGAGAGGGAAATGTGTTTAAAGTTTACTTTTCTATGACCTAAGCTGTCGTGCAGCATCTTAGATTGGGCAGAACTTTGAACAAAACTGCCAGTCATTAACCTGATAATATTTAACAGATGTCAGGAGAAGAAATCTTCGCAACACAAAACCAGGTGGCTGAAGTGGACGCTTCCAGTGGATTTACACTCAGTTGGAGCCAAGCTGGGGGGGGGGGGTAATGTCTGTATGTACATGCATGTGTGAGTGTGTGTGAGTGTGTGTGTGTGAATTTGAGAGAGAGACACAGAAGAAAATAGAAAAAGAGAAAGAAAGAAAAAGAAAGAAAGAGGGAGGGAGAAAGAAAAGAGGGACAAACATGGTCTATTTCATTTTTAACTTCTCTCCAGCCGGTGTGGATAATCCAGCCTTTAATTGGAGACAAATCAATAGTAGGAAAAAGCACACCTATAAATTCACCTGAACAGTGTACACTGCAGCATCTTACCCTCAGCCCTATTCACTCTAGGAGGAGAGGTGTGGTTATACTTTTCACTTTTATGACACCCCAAAAGACGTGTATAAAAACGATACCCTCTTAAAGAAGTCCTGAAGACCCTATAAATGATGAACGTAGGTTCGGTGCACATCTGTTTGAAACATTGATAGACCTCCGATCCAAATGAACTGCTTGAAAAATAATTAGCCACAGGACATCTCCCTCTGTCAGGAAACCACAGATACGCAGTTGCAACAACATATCAGGACTAACAGGACTTTATAATAAATACCTTTGAGGATAAATAATAGATATAGACTGTTTCAGCCTGAGAGTGAGACAGTGTTTTTAATGGACTAATTGGGGCTGTGTTTATCACTTTGCTAAATTAACCTTCAAACCACAAGGAGGACAAGGAGTTAAACTGAGTTTTATATTATTTTAACTTGAATATAAACACTTTGGCAGCACAGCTAGAAGTGAGCTCACAGAAACATTCACCTCATTACAATTGGCACACCATGAGATATAGAGACCCAACCTGCATTAAGTCATTTACATATATTTTTTAAACCCCTTCTTTCCTACTTGGCATTAGTTGAGTGTATGCTTAAGGTTTGACGTTTTGGCAAACATATGTGTTCTTTTACAGGCGCTCAAAGCACCTTGATAAACCTGAGTGAAGTGCAGTCTAATGATTTAAAATAGGATTAGAGTCAGCTCTGGTGAAGCCTTGAGAAATAATGTGATTTACAACATCCTATCTTACTACCACACCATGTCTTTTTCACTGAAGCCACCCATGAGTGAGGCTCATTTGAATTGTGTGGTTGGCACTGGCACTGTTTCCTCCTGTTCCTTTGCTTTTACAAAAGACACAGTACAGGAGTGTCTAGGTCAGGGTAGAAGTGTCTCGGGTAGGTCAGGAGTGTCTAGGGCAGGGCAGGAAAGGGCAAAGGGAGGGTCAGGAAGGGGAAGATTAGTCAGGGCAGCAGGGCAGTTCAAGGGGTGAAGGGAGGAGGGGTGATAGGGGGAGAGAAGAGAAGAGGAGGGGTGGGGAGGGGAAAATAGAGATGAGAGGCCGTACAGAGCTGAAGAGGGCAAGCCCAGACTAGAGCAGCACAGCTGGTGGAGTGAAGCAACACAGCAACACGCGGTGACAGAGTCTCCTGGCACTAGCCCACTAGAGAGCTAGCGTAATGATAGGGAGGGACAGGCACAGGCTGTGATCATTAGCCACCAGCTAACTCCCAATCACTACCTCTGTCTATCTGTCAGCACCCTCAGGGACGATCTCTCTCCACCCTTCCAGCCTTTCAGAATTCAAATATACTGGAGACAAACTATGATAAGTCTTTAGAAATAATACATATTACACAGACAAATGTTCAATAATTGTTGTGATAAGTAACTATGATACTCTGAATTTTGATAAGGTATTATATATTATTATATATTATTTTAATGTACTTCATATTAAGTCATGTGGATATCAAGAGTGCCTACATGGCTTCAAATGTTTTTATTGCATTACCTTGTGAAAATCATGTGTGACTTGAGCATGTCTGACTGACATGACAAGCTGTCGAGAAAATAAAAGAAACCACCAAAACACTTTCTCAGTAAATCGTATAAATGTGGTAAATGGCGGTTGTCCGAGGCACTACAGAAAAGCATTCTAAACATATCTAATCACCAATGTCCTGATGTTGACATTTCTCCTGAACACAGAATTAAACTGTTTGTCACTGAGTGTAGTACATGTCAATGTGTCACTGATACATAATTGCACTCATCAACAAGACCACTCTCTTGGGCACTGCAGTAACCCTCCCTCCCCCTACTGCCCACTGTATTACTGTTATTATTCCCCTGCATGCTCTCACGTTATTTTTAAATGGAGCGAAAGGGCTGCTAGATTGGCATTTAAGAGTGACCCTCCGTGTTTTCAGTTGGATGGCAGAGGTCGACTTTGTTAAGCGTATAGACCACCGCTTTTTCCCATTTAGCTAGGTGGGCTGGAAGCTCCACAATAGCTACATCTCTCTCCTGTCTATTCTTGGGCGCGAGGGAGGCATGTCACCACTCACCAGGCAGCTGGGGACCATGGGAGTGTGACCCACCCTCCTCAGAGAGCTTCTGGAGGTGGAAGATGGGGAGGAGGGTTGTACTGTACACCCTGGGATGTGACACTTCACCGGGGGATGACTGACACCCCTGAGCCTCTATCCTTCCACGTCCCTGGTACCTGGTAACTAACTCCATGGTACTGTGCCAGGAGACAGACACATCGCCATGATGAGGGAGGCCATGCGTCATCTCTTGGGCCCAGAGAGAGACAGCATCATCTCAGGGGTATCAGATATGTGTGTGTGTCAGAGGGGACATACAGTAACTGACTCTAATATCCCCTACTGTGACAGCTCTGTCACTGTCGAGCTGTACTGTGATAGTGAGAGAGATATAAATGAAGGAGAGGGTTAAATTTAGATGCTATATTTTACTGTTGTGTATGTGGGTGGTTGTGATGATGACAGGGTTAATTTTGGGTAATGCAATGGTTCTTGTGATTCCCTGATGCTGTGTTAGACAAGGACAGGAAGGAGAGGCTGAGGGGAGGGGAGATACATTAGGCTTGTTAAGTTTCCCCTTAGAGGCATAAGAGAAAATTTCTCCAGCCTTTCCTGTGTACCTACCTTTTCTCTATTCCCTCCGGAGCGAAAGCCTGCAAATGCAGTAACTGTGGGGGCCTTAAAATGAGTGTGCTTTTAAATAAGCATTCAATCCATCTCCGCGTTATTGTGTCAATCAGTTCCGAGGTACACGGAAATGCACTTGGACAGATGGAAGTAAATAAATATGCTGTGCATTACCCTAGGAGAAGTGTGTATGTTTTTATTGTGTGTGTATCCTTGTGTGTGTGTTTGTGTGTGTGTGTGTCGAGAGCTCACATGCAAAGTGCCTGTCGTCCGCTGTGCTCCTGTCTCCTGCCCTGAGACGCTGCTTTGTTCCAGATCTGTCACTTAGAGCAGTCGTCGTCGGATCCAGTCAGCTGAGAGAGGGCCATCAACACTCCCAACATCACTACCCATGCCATGTGTGTGTGTGTGTGTGTGTGTGTGTGTGTGTGTGTGTGTGTGTGTGTGTGTGTGTGTGTGTGTGTGTGTGTGTGTGTGTGTGTGTGTGTGTGTGTGTGTGTGTGTGTGTGTGGAGTCTGAAGCATAGGATGCATAGGAATAAGTGAATATGAGATAAAGGGCCACGTAATGAGAGAATACTGTACATGTTTAAATGCATATGGAATGAAACTATTCTGTATTGAAGAAATGACTGTGTATACTATGAATGGGGAGCATGGAAACAGAGTTCCGGTGAGAGCTACAGGGATCAGAGGGAAAGCATCCTGAATCCTCCTCTCCTCTCCTCTCCTCTCCTCTCCTCTCCTCTCCTCTCCTCTCCTCTCCTCTCCTCTCCTCTCCTCTCCTCTCCTCTCCTCTCCTCTCCTCTCTTCTCTTCTCCAATTCTCTCCTTTCCTATACTCTCCTCTCCTGTCCTTTGCTGCTCCCTCCTTCTAGTTTTCTGCCAGGCCTGCTTCTGATTTAGAGTAGGGGTTCTCTCTGGCCCCTCTACACACACACACACACGCAGGGCCCCAGCCATACTCTGAAGCCTCGCTTTTTCTAAGCGATGGATTATTTAGATTGGCCCTGAGCCATCTACCACTCTAATTTCCGAGAGCTTGAGAGAGAGAGCTGACTGGAGTGTCACATCAAGAGGCTACGTTGACGCTTGTGATGGATGCCTTTCCCTCGTCTCCTCTGCCTGCCTGTGAGGCTCCACTCTCTTCTCTGCATTTATTTCCACCAAGTAGGAAACATCTGACTACTTCTTTTTTCAAACTCCCCTGTCTTAGTCGCATATAACAAGCACTCGCCTCACCATTAAAGGCACTTGAATATATAAAGTTGGTGGTCATGAATTCCCTGCAAATATTTATCTTTAGAGTGATAGTACCAAGAACACATGGTTCACATGGTGGCTTCCAAACAACTTACAGTAGAGAGCTCTACTTACTGTAAGTAACACTCAGGTCCCTCCTCAATACCTTATTCAATGCTTTCTGATAGTATGTTCACAGCAATTTTATGTGTGTGTTGTGATGATACTATATTACATTCGTGTGGAAGGACACAGTAAACACATGGTGAGGGTACAAAAAAAACATTATTATCCTTCAAATAACATTTCTGAAGAAAAGCATGAAAAGAGTAATTTTTTCCAAAACTCTATTTTACGAAGGGTCTTTGGTAGAACTGTGATTTGAGCAGTGGTTGTTGCCATGGCAGTGTGTGCGTGTGTGCATTTGTGTCTGTGTGTGTGTGTGTTTGTGTAAGTAGTGGCGAGAGGTGGGTGGGGGGTGGGGGGGGGGGGGGGGTTGTGGGACTAGGAGCGCCGGAGGGGGCTGTGATGCAGTTCGGGTCCAAACACAAGGCCTCATTAGAGTCTGGAGCCTCAGCCTTCTGCCATGGCAGCCCTGCAGGCCACATGCAACCTTTCCCAAGCAAGCAAGCAGCCTCTCTCTCTCTCTCTCTCTACTTTGATGAATTCTACTTTGATGACTTCCTGACTTTATTTAGGTCTGCAGACCCATGTGATATAAATACTGTGAATCACAGAGCCATCACCAGGAGCCAATCAGATGGAAGCAAATGAGGCATGTTTGTTGATTGCTCCTACAGGGTTTGCTTCTTCATACTAGAAGAACTTTGTGTTATTTCAGCATGCAGGGATGTTGTTTATGATACGTGCTGAATAAAGCATTATCGGTTAAGTATGTTGAGGTCATTGCATACTTTGTGTCCTGGCTCCTCAGTAACCATGAAAACACTGGCACACATGATTGCGTTGTGAGGACAATTACTTCATGTCAATGCTACAGTGACAACACTGACAGCTTTGAAACTGACATTTTCAACTTCTCATTATATCAATGATGCCAAAAACTGGTTTCATGACACACTAAACATAAACAATGAAACATGTGAGATCGTCATAACTAAATGTGACCCGTTTCAGGAAGCTAGACGTATGTTGCACATCACTAATACATTGGAGAGGCATTTGAAGGTAATATTACCAAAAAAAACTTTTTTTTTCAGAAATGCCTTCTGGAACATGTAAACTTTCATGTGCCTTAATAACAAACTTGTATGCCATCTGTAAATACAAATGAAATTGTTAAATTACAAGACTAGTTGGTTTAGCCACGGAAAAAGACAGGAACCTTCCCGCTAGCCATGATTGGCTGAGAAATGGATGGGCTTGACATACCGAGAGATGAGTTTGGATTGGTCTGTCAAGTAGCATGCTTCTGTCTATAACGTGAGCTGATCAGTATGTGTAGAAAAGCCCTGCTACCTCAGCTTTTTTGTTAGCCTGGAGAACTTCAAAGGTGTTGCTATTGCTCTCAACAACATCGCTACCTTGAATTTAGCAGGTGTTATAGACAGTGGGGAAAAGTTGTGATGGAGTACATTCTGCACACGGTCAGTGTGAACCGGAGTAACTTGACACAACACCAGTCTGCTGTGAAGCATTCATACATGTAGAGTACCAGTCAAATGTTTGGACACACCTACTCGTTCAAGGGTTTTTCTTTAATTTTTAAATATTTTCTACATTATAGAATAATAGCGAAGACATCAAAACTATGAAATAACACACACGGAATCATGTAGTAAGCAAAAAAGTGTTAAATAAATCACCAAATATTTTATGTTTAAGATTCTTCAAAGTAGCCACCCTTTGCCTTGATGACAGCTTCGCACACACATGGCATTCTCTCAATGGGTAAGATTCGAGCTACATTTTCAGATATTATACTTTCCTAATTTTGTCAGAAAGTTGTTTTCATTGCCAGTTAAAACGTACTGTTAGCTAGCTAGTGAATGTGAGCTTGCTGGCATGCTAGATTACGTTATGTTATGTTATATTTACTTGCTATATTGTATTTACTTTGCCACCATGGCCTTTTTTGCCTTTACCTCCCTTCTCACCTCATTTGCTCACATTGTATATAGACTTGTTTATACTGTATTATTGACTGTATGTTTGTTTTTACTCCATGTGTAACTCTGTGTCGTTGTATCTGTCGAACTGCTTTGCTTTATCTTGGCCAGGTCGCAATTGTAAATGAGAACTTGTTCTCAACTTGCCAACCTGGTTAAATAAAGGTAAAATAAATTTTTAAAAAATGTGTATGATTGCTAGTTATAGCCTAATGTCAGCTAGCTAGATAATATTAAACCTAGTTCATTAGCTTTAGCTACTTGCAGATTCATACTACAGCATTTCATGCATTGTGGCTAGCTATGACAATCCGTTTGTCTTGCTAGTAATATGAGTGGGATTATGGTTCATTGTTTAGCTAGCTAGCTAAATGTTTAAACAAAAGAATTCACTTGCCAGATGATTAAATTACTCAAGTTAGCCAGGTGTGTCTGGGGGTGATTACGGCCATCTATTGTATTTCATGACCATGTTTACATCCACTTAGCTAGATGTGTCTGGGGGGTGGTTATAGCATTTCTTTCACATTTAGACAAGTGTCTGGTAGAGGTGTGCCGATATGGCCCTACTCGTATTTGTAATGGACAGTTGATAGTCGGATTCGATGATATTCGTGATCGGGAAAAAATTAAGTGTTTTTTTACATGCCTAAATAATTGTTGGCAAAATACTATACCCCCCTGCTTGTTCTCACTACAAAAAAGCTGCAGATTAGGGCAGCGCAAGGAGGGGTGGGAGTGTCTCTGTGTGTGTGTGTCCTCAACTTGCAGTGGGCAGTCAAGTTTGCTGTCACTCAGTCAGAATGCGCATTGCGTTTCATATTTTTTCCATACCCTTGCCCCACTTGTTAGATATTATGCGCATTGATAGCTTGATAGCAAACGTCCTCGCCATGTGATTTATCATAGTAGCAGGCAGCAGTAATCTAAATGATCAGACTGAAAAAATGCAAGGAAAAGTGATCTGGTTAAATTATGAAGTGAGTGGACAGAGAACAGCTTCAGTCAATCTACAGCTTCAGTCAATCCAATCAGAGCAGCAGCATCAAAGTACAGCCCGCTCTTCTCTTTACAGGCAGACTATCCAGTTGAGTTATTTAGGCCACGCACATGACTGACTCAAAGACAGTACAGTATAATTTAGAAATTCTATTATTGACGCATGAGAAACATGCTTGCATTTTCTTTATTTTTTTACAAATAGGGCACACCCCTATTTTCTGGGTCAGCATCATCTAATAATTATACAATATTTTTATCTGGACACTTTCTATTTTTGATATTGCTACTATGCAAATATGCAAGTAACCATTTTGCTGTAAGGTTTACACCTTCTGTATCCTGTGCATGTGACAAATAAACATAGATTTTACTTGATACAGTGTGTGTTTACCAGAGACGGTAACGTTCAGAACAACATGACCTGCACCAAAGTCAGATTAGGATATAGGCCAAGGACTAGATTTAATGGTATTCCTTATTGTTTTTCCTTATTGTAGTCTACTACTTTCACCACTTATAGTCTTGAAATCTTTGGTTGTTTGCTACACTACCTTACTTACTCTGTCTAGCACATTGCTTCACATGTGAATCCTTAAAGAGATGGGTAGGGATAAGGCTTAAGAGGGTGTGAACGATGCTGAATAGGTGTAGACAAAGATTTTGCTACATAAGACCGAATCAAGGTGGTCGGTCAAAAATAGACAGCTTCATGATTTTGGATGATGATCCATATGTACGATGTAAGAAGTCCATGGATCACTGCACTTGGTTAGCTGACAGCTGTCGCATACAGACAGGCTACCTCCCTGGAAGACCAGATCTTCTACAAATGAGCTCCTCTTTCTCCTAAAAAGTTTAATTTTATTTTCCCAGATGCCGTCCTTTTGAAATTCAAAGTGATTCCATTATTCATGATCTCACTTATCTCATCTTAAATCATCTCTGCATTCCTACTTATTTTGTCTTATATGAGCGCACACAGGGACCGAGGTAAGCATTGGAAGTGTAGCTAGGATATAATGTATACATGTTTATACAGAGCAATAAAGGCTCTGAGTACCATAACACAACACAGATTTAACAGCTACAGCGGTGTGTTTTAATATAAAAGCTAATACTGCCACTCACTTGTGCTTATACTGCATTTCCTGTGTTAGTAGCAGGGAAAGAAAGAGACACTGCTTGATCTGAAGTCGATGCATTCAGCTCCGCCAGACAAAGCTGGTATTGACACAAATGCTCTTTCCTTGGACTCGTTAAATCATTGAAGACTTCTCCAATAAGAGCAGTGTCATTGAGCGACACAAAAGCAGAATCTTGTGTTCAATTGGGGAAAAGGCCTACTGTGCAACATTGGAGAGCATTCAAAAAGATAGAACGCTTGCCTTGCAGCAAGAAACATCACTACCCCTTTTTATCATTCTCAACTTTTCTCATTCTCTGGGACTCAAAAAACGATGCCTTTCAGTCTTTCATTTGTGTACTCTGTTTATTGTATAAATCCTATCATCAACTATCATAATTGTGGTATCTTTCAAGAGGAATCCATGTAATCTATCACAAGACATCTACTGGCCCTTTTGGGTACTTCAGATTATCACATATGTCTGTAATTATCTTTTGCCCTCTCTCTGGCCTTATCTTTATGTAAAATAAATTAAATAATTAAATAAGATAAATAAGATGACAAAAAAAAGCTGTAAATCATTATCCTAAATATAAACCATCAACTTAGTGAATACCATTGGTGTTTAATATGAGAGTTTCAGCATGAAATATCCTTTATATTTGTTTTACACACTTTTATTTATTTTACTATGTCAATATATTTGTTGTCAATGTTTTGGAGTCAAACTGGTGGCTTTGGTGGAAAAAAATAAGTAGTTGGACGAGTTGCAGAGGTAATTGAAAATAATAGCATTGTTGATTAGATGCTTTTTTCATTCATTAGGCCATTTTCTCTTGAACCATATGGTCTATCTATTAGAAACTCATGGACAATATGGACACAGATATATAAAATAATTGCAATATATAAAAATATGTTTTTAAATTATTCAAATATAGGTTGCCATAGGTTTTCTATTAATGACCTAAATTACTGAAGATTCCGGTAACTTTAGTAAATTATCGGTAGCTTTGAAACCCTACCGCCAGTACGAAGAGGAACGAACTGATCCCAGCCATGAAAGCTGCCAGAGCGCATGGGGACATTGCTTACATCTGCAATGACAGGCTCATTGTCCACCCTTTCTCCCAGAAGCCTGAAGGGATGAGAGAGCCAAGCCTATGGGTTCGTAGCTTCAAACCCGCAGCACAGAAACACACACCAATTGATTATTGGGCTGCTGAATGTATATTTTTTTGTTTGCTCTTTTCAGTATTATGTCTATCTCTGATAAGCTACCCAGGAAAGGGCTGAAAATAGCCCATATTAATATATGTAGCCTTAGAAATAAGGTTAATGAAATCAATAACTTGCTAACATCAGATAACATTCATATATTAGCCATTTCTGAGACTCACTTCGATAATTTATTTAATGATACAGCAGTAGCAATACAAGGATATAACATCTATAGAAGAGACAGAAATGCTTATGGGGGAGGTGTTGCTGTATATATTCAGAGCCATATCCTGTAATGCTTAGAGCAGATCTTTATGTCAAGTATTTTCTTTTAGAGTGTTGCTATAGGCCACCAAGTGCTAACAGTCAGTATCTAAATAACATGTGTGAAATGCTTGATAATGTATGTGATTTAAACAGAGAGGTCTACTTCCTTGGGGACCTGAATATTGACTTGTTTTCATCAAGCAGACCGCTCAAGAGGAAGCTTCTTACTGTAACCAGTGCCTGTAATCTGGTTTAGGTTATTAATCAACCTACCAGGGTGTTTACAAATACTACAGGAACAAGATCATCCACATGTATTTTTACATTTTTACTAATACTGTAGAACTTTGTTCTAAAGCTGTATCCATAGCCATTGGATGCAGTGATCACAATATAGTGGCTATATCCAGGAAAGCTGGGCCTAAAATAGTGTATAAGAGATCATATTTTTTTTTTTGCTGTGACTCTTATGTGGAAAAATATTTGTTGGTCTGATGTGATTAATGAAGAGCATCCAGACGCTGCCTTGATGCATTTCTGAAATAGCTTTTTATAACTATTGATAAACATGCGCCTGTTAAGAAACAGACTGTTAGAACTGTTAAGGCTCCATGGATTGATGAGGAATTGAAAAACTTTATGGTTGAAAGAGATGGGGCAAAGGGAGTGGCTAATAAGTCTGGCTGCACATCTGACTGGCTTACTTACTGCAAATTGAGAAATTATGTGACTAAACTCAACAAAAAGAAGAAGAAACTGTATTATGAAGCCAAGATCAATTATATAATGAATGATGGGAAAAAACCTTTGGAGTACTTTAAATTAAATTATAGGCAGAAAGACAAATTCAAATCCATCTTTCATTGAATCAGATGGCATATTCATCACAAAAACATTTGATGTTGCCAATTATTTTAAAGAATATTTTATTGGCAAAGTGGGCAAACTTAGGCAGGAAATGCCAACAACGAACAGTGAGCAACTGTATTCACGCATAAAAAAAACAAATAATGAAAGAAAAGCATTGCAAGTTTGAATTCTGTAAAGTTAGTGTGGGAGAGCTGGGAAAATGATTGTTATCGATCAATAATGACAAACCTTCTGGGATTGACAACTTAGATGGAAAGCTACTGAGAATGGTAGTTGACTCTATAGGCACTCCTATCTGTCATATTTTTAATCTGAGCCTAGAGGAAGGTCTTTGTCCTCAGGCCTGGAGGGAAGCCAAAGTAATTCCGCTACCCAAGAGTGGTAAAAGGCCTTTACTGGTTCTAACAGCAAACTTATAAGCGTGCTGCCAGCTCTTAGCAAGCTGTTGGAAAAAATTGTGTTTGACCTAATACAATGCTATTTCTCTGTAAACAAATTAACAACAGACTTTCAGCATGCTTATATAAAAGGGCACTCAACAAGTACTGCACTGACACACATGACTGATGATTGGTTGAAAGACATTGATAATAAGAAGATTGTGGGAGCTGTACTGTTAGATTTCAGTGCAGCCATTGATATTATTTACCATAACCTGTTGTTGAAAAACGTGTTTTATGGCTTTTCAACCTCTGCCACATCGTGGATTCAGAGCTATCGATCTAATAGAACTCAAAGGGTTTTCTTTCATGGAAGCTTCTCTAATGGAAAACATGTAAAGTGTGGTGTACCGCAGGGCAGCTCTCTAGGTCCTCTACTCTTTTCTATTTTTACCAATGACCTGCCACCGGAATTAAACAAAGCATGTGTATCCACGTATGCTGATGATTCAACCATATACGCATCAGCAAACACAGCTAATGAAGTCACTGAAACCCTTAACAAAGAGTTGCAGTCTGTTTTGGAATGGGTGGCCAGTAACAAATTGGTCCTGAACATCTCTAAAACTAAGAGCATTGTATTTGGTACAAATCATTCCTTAAGTTCGACACCTCAGCTGAATCTGGTAATGAATGGTGTGGCTGTTGAACAAGTTGAGGACACTAAATTACTTGGAGTTACTTTAGATTGTAAACGGTCATGGTCAAACCGTATAGATTCAATGGTTGTAAAGATGGGGAGAGGTCTGTCCGTAATAAAGAGATGCTCTGATTTTTTGACACCACACTCCAAAAAGAAAATTCTGCAGGCTCTCGTTTTGTCAAATATAATTGTCCAGTCGTGTGGTCCAGTGCTGCAAGGAAAGGCCTAGTTAAGCTGCAGCTGCAAATTTTATGGCAAATTTTGCTCTTAATTGTAATCAGAGGGCTGATATACAGTTGAAGTCAGAAGTTTACATACACTTAGGTTGTAGTCATTAAAACTCGTTTTTCAACCACTCCACAAACTTTTTGTTTACAAACTATAGTTTTGGCAAGTCGGTTAGAACATCTACTTTGTGCATGACACAAGTACATTTTCCAAGAATTGTTTACAGGCATATTATTTCACTTATAATTCACTGTATCACATTTCCTTTAAAAAGCTTGGAGAATTCCAGAAAATGATGTCATGGCTTTAGAAGCTTCTGTTAGGCTAATTTACATAATTTGAGTCAATTGGAGGTGTACCTGTGGATGTACTTAAAAAATCCAGACTATGGTTTGCAACTGCACATGGGGACAAAGATCGTACTTATTGGAGAAATGTCCTCTGGATGTACTTAAAAAATCCAGACTATGGTTTGCAACTGCACATGGGGACAAAGATCGTACTTATTGGAGAAATGTCCTCTGGTCTGATGAAACAAAAATATAACTGTTTTGGCCATAATGACAATCGTTATGTTTGGAGGAAAAAGGGTAGGGCATTCAAGCCGAAGAACACCATCCCAACCGTGAAGCAAGGGGGTGGAAGCATCATGTTCTGGGGGTGCTTTGCTGCAGGAGGGACTGGTGCACTTCACAAAATAGATGGCATCATGAGGTAGGAAAATTATGTGGATATATTGAAGCAACATCTCAAGACATCAGTCAGGAAGTTAAAGCTTGGTCGCACATGGCTCTTCCAAATGGACAAAGTTGTGGCAAAACACCTTAAAGGACAACAAAGTCAAGATGTTGGAGTAGCCATCACAAAGCCCCTACCTCTATCCTATAGAAAATGTGTGGGCAGAACTGAAAAAGCGTGTGCGAGCAAGGAGGCCTACAAACCTGATTCAGTTACACCAGCTCTGTCAGGAGGAATGGGCCAAAATTCACCCAACTTATTGTGGGAGGCTTGTGGAAGGCTACCCGAAAGTTACGCAAGTTAAACATTTTAAGGCAATGTTACCAAATACTAATTGAGTGTATGTAAACTTCTGACCCACTGGGAATGTGATGAACAAAATAAAAGCTGGAATAAATAAAACTCTCTACTATTTTTCAGACATATCAAATTCTTAAAATAAAGTGGTGATCCTAACTGGTAATTTTTACTCAGATTAAATGTCAGGAATTGTGAAAAACTGAGTTTAAATGTATTTGGCTAAGGTGTATGTAAACCTCCGACTTCAACTGTAAATGCTATGCATGCCAGTCTCGCTTGGCTAAGAGTTGAGGAGAGACTGACTATATCACTTCTTCTTCTTATAAGGAACATTAATGTGTTGAAAATCCCAAATGGTTTGCCTAGTCGACTTACACACAGCTCTGACACACACACACTTATCCCACCAGTCATGCCACTAGGTGTCTTTTCACAGTCCCCATATCCAGAACAAATTCAAGAAAGCGTACAGTATTATATAGAGCCCTAATTGCATGGAACTTCCTTCCATCTCATATTGCTCAAACAAACAGAAAATCAAGTTTAAAAAAACAGATAAAGCAATACCTCGTGGCACATCGCCTTTCCCCTATTTGACCTAGAGAGTTTATGTGTATGCATTGATATGTAGGCTATGTTTGCCTTCAATTTTTTTTTATGTAGTTTGAGCTGTTCCTGATGTCATTCTGTATTATGTTTCATGTTTTGTGTGGACTCCAGGAAGAGTAGCTGCTGCTTTTGCAATAGCTAATGGGGATCCTAATAAAATACCAAAAAATAACTCACTAGGCCTGTTTGACACTAACTAAACTGAGTGTAGGCCAGGTCTTGCGTGGCTAGGGAGACAGGCAGTGTTGTCAGTGCTGTGCTGTTGAGGAGTGCAGGGTGGCACGGGAGAGGCCAAGGAGGGTACGGGATAACAGAGAGAGAGAATGCCAACTGCTCTGTTTGTTTGTGATGAACACTCCTCTCAGCTGGGAATTCTGCAGGGACTTGTTTTGCAAGGGAACAAAGCTGAAACCATGGTGGCATTTATCCCCCGAGGCTTTTTCAAAATAATTAATCAAATGAATACTCACGACTTCTGTGGTACAGACTTGGTTGCAGGCTTGTTACCGGGAACATTGCACCGCTCTGCGAAAGAATTTCCATTTAAATGTCAGAGTGCTGGTTTTGATTAAACCCTGACCAACAGCTAGCTTATTATCAATTTAGCTTTTGTTGCAATATGTCACACAGCATAACATTTTTCCCTAAATGAATAGGGCTCCAGTTGTTGCATGGCATAATGGCCTTCCATCTATTAACATCATTTTAGACTGATTAAATCGAAATGTGTGTGTAGGAAAAATGTAAAGCAGACTTACTTTGTCCAGCGTATCCTGAGGGTAAGTGTTGTGACTCCTGAGCAGAGAGAGAGAGCGAGAGAGAAAGAAGACAGGCGTGCATCAAATACATTAGCACACACTGAGGTGATACAGGAGAACAAATGGGAGGGAAACAGCTCATCTGATGGACTTAATTGATTTTACACTAATACAATTAGACATAGGACACACAATCATTTTTCAGAGTGTGGTGAGTGGACTACAGTAGACAGGACAATGTCTTAGTTAAAAGATGGCACCATTAAATCAGGATTTATAGACACAGGCTTATTATTAGGAATGTCAGCTGGGTCAAGCTATGAGTTTCAGACCATGTCCCATTAAGACACAAATAAGAGGGCTTTAGCTGCAAAATTAGGCGTTGGGGGATTTGAGGCTAGGGAACGACAGTAGAGAGGAAAGGAAGTAAAATCTAGGAGAGATACAGATGCTGGGAGTTAGAGGAGGAGAGGATGAATGGGCTGAAGGACAATGGATTATACTATAGCTAAATCACACTCTATTACAGTGCGGTTGAAGTGCTGACAGGAGTTTGTCCTTAAAAAGTCCATCCGACCGGCACATGCAGCCAGACAAATGAAGTCCTATAGCTATCTGGCCAATAGCAGAGGCTCTTTGCAAGCTCTCCTCGCTCGCTCTGGCTGGGTCCCACGCTCTCTCTTTCTCACTCCCTCTCTCTCTCCTTCTCTCTCTGGTGCCATGGGTGTCTCACTGGTCCTTTACTGTGACAGAACCTGACAGGCTTTCACAAGGATGACAGCCCTGGGTCGAATTTAATACATCCACTTTTACTTGATTTGTTTTCCCTTCCGACTGACACAGGAATCACGTGATTACTGCTTACCAAACAAATAAGTGAGAGTAGGAAATTACCCTCTTGACTAGGACAGTAGACATTCAGAATGCATACATCTCTATCATTATGATAATAGTATTAACTAGTGTCAGTATTACTAGCACTTATAACATAGTTGAAGTACTATTAGTAGTAGTATTACTGTGCTTGTCAATTAACAGTACAGTGTAGGCCTGACTATAGAACTCACCTTGGAGGGAATAGGGAACTTGGTCTGCTCAGCTTTGCCTGGAGTGTGGATGGCAGTCAGGGGGGGAGGCCAGGAGTGGGTCATCTCCTGCAGGGCAGACAGGATTCAAATCAGACATATGACACACACACACACACACACACACACACACACACACACACACACACACACACACACACACACACACACACACACACACACACACACACACACACACACACACACACACACACACACACACACACACACACACACACACACACACACACACACACACACATCCCACCTCGGGCATGTCGCTGAAGCTAAACAGAGTTGGTCCTGGTCGGTGGATGGGAGACCAGATGCTGCTGGAAGTGATGTTGGATGGCCAGTATGAGGCACTCTTTCCTCTGGTCTAAAAATAATATTCCAAAGCCCCAGGGCAGTGATTGGGGACTTTGCCCTATTTAGGGTGGCGTATTTAAGATGGGATGTTAAACGGGTGGCCTGACTGTCTGTGTTCACTAAAGATCCCATTGCACTTATTGTAAGAGTAGGGGTGTTAACCCCGGTGTCCTGGCTAAATTCCCAATCTGGCACACCATCATGGCCACATAATCATCCTCAGCTTCCAATTGGGTCATTCCTCTCCCCTGTAACTATTCCCCAGGTTGTTGCTGTAAATGAGAATGATGCTCGTCGGATTGGGCAGGGCTCGAAAACTCGAAAACATCAACAGCATCATCCCGGTTACCCTAGACCCACTCCAAGTTGCATACCGCCCCAACAGATCCACAAATGATGCAATCTAAATCGCACTCCACACTGCACTTAACCACCTGGACAAAAGGAACACCTATTTGAGAATGCTGTTCATTGACTACAGCTCAGAGTTCAACACCATAGTGCCCACAAAGCTCATCGCTAAGGACCCTGGGACTAAACACCTCCCTCTGAAACTGGATCATGGACTTCCTGACGGACTGCCCCCAGGTGGTAAGGGTAAGGGCACTTCAGGGGTGTGTGCTTTATCCCCCCCCCCCCTGTACTCCCTGTTCACCCACAACTGAATGGCCAAACACAACTCCAACACCATCATTTAGTTTACTATTGACACAACAGTGGTAGGCCTGATCACCGACAATGATGAGACAGCCTTTAGGGAGGAGGTCAGAGACCTGGCATTGTGGTGGCAGGACAACAACCTCTCCCTCAATGTGAGCAAGACAAAGGAGCTGATCATCGACTACAGGAAAAGGCGGGTCGAATAGGCCCTCATTAACATTGATGGGGTTGTAGTGGAGCAGGTCGAGAGTTTATTGGTGCCCACATCACCAACGAACTATCATGGTCCAAACACACCAAGACAATTGTGAAGAGGACACAACAACACCTTTTCCCCCTCAGCAGACTGAAAATATTTTGCATGGGTTCCCAGATTCTCAAAAAGTTATACAGCTGAACCATCGAGAGCATCCTGACCAGTTGCATCACCGGCTGGTATGGCAACTGCTCTGCATCTGACCGTAAGGCACTACAGAGGGTAGTGCATATGGCCCAGTACATCATTGAGGCCAAGCCTCCTGCCATCCAGGACCTACAGTATATACTAGGCGGTGTCAGAAGAAAGGCCAAAACATTGTCAAAGACTCCAGTCACCCAAGTCATAGTCTGTTCTCTCTGCTACCGCACGGCAAGCGGTACCGGAGCGCCAAGTCAAGGAACAAAAGGCCAGCCCCCCATTTGTTTTTTTACACTGTTGCGACTCGATTTTTATTATCTATGCATAGTCATTTCACCCCTACCTACATGTACAAATTGCCTTGGCTAACCTGTACCCCCGCACATTGACTTGGTACAGGTACCAGCTGTATATGATCACTCGGCTACGCATACCTCTCCCTAATGTCAATATGCCTTGTCCATTGCTGTTTTGGTTAGTGATTATTGTCTTATTCCACTGTAGACCCTCCAGCCCTGCTCAATATGCCTCAGCTAACCCTCTTGTCCCACCCCCACACATGTGGTGACCTCACCTGGTTTAATTGATGTCTCTAGAGACAATATCTCTCTCATCGTCACTCAATGCCTAGGTTTACCTCAACTGTATTCACATTCTTTGTATGTACATTATGCATTGAATCTATTTTACCACGCCCAGAAACCTGCTCCTTTTACTCTCCGTCCCGAACGTACTAGACGACCAGTTCTTATAGCCCTTAGCCGTACCCTTATCCTACTCCTCCTCTGCTTCTCTGGTGATGTAGAGGTTAATCCAGGCCCTGCAGTGCCTAGCTCCACTCCCATTCCCTCTCATTTGTTGACTTCTGTAACTGTAAAAGCCTCGATTCCATGCATGATAACATTAGAAGCCTCCTCCCTAAGTTTGATTTATTCACTGCTTTAGCACACTCTGCCAACCCGGATGTCCTAGTTGTGTCTGAATCCTGGGTTAGGAAGGCCATCAAAAACCCAGACATTTCCATCCCTAACTATAACATTTTCCGACAAGATAAAACTGCCAAAGGGGGCGGAGTTGCAATCTACTGCAGAGATAGCCTGCAGAGTTCTGTCTTACTATCCAGGTCTGTGCCCAAACAATTTGAGCTTCTACTTTTAAAAATCCACCTTTCCAGAAACAAGTCTCTCACCGTTGCCATTTGTTATGGACCACCTTCTGCCCTCAGCTGTGCCCTGGACACCATATGTGAATTGATTGCCCCCCATCTATCGTGCTGTTTTGAGCTCGTGTTGTTAGGTGACCTAAACTGGGACATGCTTAACACCCCAGCCATCCTACAATCTAAGCTTGATACCCTCAATCTCACACACATTATCAATGAACCTACCAGGTACAACCCCAAATCCGTAAACACAGACACAGGCACCCTCGTAAACACAGACACCTCTGCTGTCTTCAACCAGGATCTCAGCGATCACTGCCTCATTGCTTGCATCCGTAATGGGTCTGCGGTCAAACGACCACCCCTCACCACTGTCAAACGCTTCCTAAAACACTTCA
This sequence comes from Oncorhynchus clarkii lewisi, assembly GCF_045791955.1. Lineage (NCBI taxonomy): Eukaryota > Metazoa > Chordata > Actinopteri > Salmoniformes > Salmonidae > Oncorhynchus > Oncorhynchus clarkii. The sequence goes on along the minus strand of NC_092160.1, from coordinate 2,000,186 downwards.
GCGAGCAGGCCTTCCTAATCGACCTGGTCCGGGTATCCTGGAAGGATATTGACCTCATTCCGTCAGTAGAAGATGCCTGGTTATTCTTTTAGTGCTTTCCTCACAATCTTAAATAAGCATGACCCATTTAAAAAATGTAGAACCAGGAACAGATATAGCCCGTGGTTCACTCCAGACCTGACTGCCCTTGACCAGCACAAAAACATCCTGTGGCATTTGGCATTAGCATCAAATAGCCCCCGCGAATTGCAACTTTTCAGGGAAGATGGGAACCAATATACACAGGCAGTTAGGAAAGCAAAGGCTAGCTTTTTCAAACAGAAATTTGCATCCTGAAGCACAAACTCCAAAAAGTTTTGGGACATTGTAAAGTCCATGGAGAATAAGAGCACCTCCTCCCAGCTGCCCACTGCACTGAAGCTCGGAAACACTGCCGATAAATCCAGAATAATTGAGAATTTCAATAAGCATTTTTCTACGGCTGGCCATGCTTTCCACCTGGCCACCCCTACTCTGGTCAACATCCCCCACAGCAACTTGCCCAAGCCTCCCCCATTTCCCCTTCACCCAAATCCAGATAGCTGATGTTCTGAAAGAGCTGCAAAATCTGGACCCCTACAAATCAGCAGGGCTAGACAATCTGGACTCGCTCTTTTTTAAATTATCAGCCGGGATTGTTGCAACCCCTATTATCAGCCTGTTCAACCTCTCTTTCGTAACGTCTGAGATCCCCAAAGATTGGAAAGCTGCCGTGGTCATCCCCCTCTTCAAAGGGGGAAACACTCTAGACCCAAACTGCTACAGACCTATATCTATCCTACCCTGCCTTTATAAGTTCTATCATACCCTGCCTTTCCATTTTAAATCCCAACGTACCTTCTCCGCTATGCAATCTGGTTCCCGAGCTAGTCATGGGTGCACCTCAGCCACGCTCAAGGTGCTAAACAATATCATAACAGCCATCGATAAGAGACAATACTGTGCAGCTGTATTCATCAATCTGGCCAAGGTTTTCGACTCGGTCAATCACCACATTCTTATCGGCAGACTCAACAGCCTTGGTTTCTCAAATAACTGCCTCGCCTGGGTCCCCAACTACTTCTCAAATAGAGTTCAGTGTGTCAAATCTCTGGCAGTCGCTATGGGGTGCCACGGGGTTCAAATCTCGGGCTGACTTTTTTCTCTGTATACATCAATGATGTTGCTCTTGCTGCTGGTGATTCTCTGATCCACCCATACGCAGACGACACCATTCTGTATACTTCTGACCCTTCAATGCCATACAACTCTCCTTCCGTGGCCTCCAACTGCTCTTAAATGCAAGTAAAACTAAATGCATGCTCTTCAACCGATCGCTGCCCGCACCTGCCCGCCTGTCCAGCATCACTACTCTGGACAGTTCTAACTTAGAATATGTGGACAACTACAAATACCTAGGTGTCTGGTTAGACTAAACTCTCCTTCCAGACTCACATTAACCTCTCTTGGGTAGGGGGCATTATTTTCACCTCTGGATGAAAAGCGTGCACAAAGTAAACTGCCTGTTACTCAGGTCCAGAAGCTAGGATATGCATATAATTGGTAGATTTGGATAGAAAACACTCTAAAGTTTCTAAAACTAAAAATAATGTCTGTGAGTATAACAGAACTGATATGGCAGGCGAAGCCCCGAGGACAAACCATTCAGGGAAGACAAAAACCCTATTTATGAGAAACCTGGTTCCAGTTCCTATGGCTTCCACTCGATGTCAACAGTCTTTAGAAATTGTTCGATGTTTTTATTTTGAGAAATTAAGAAGTAGTGCTTCTTGTAAGTGTCACTCCAGGTGGACTCCACTGTTTTGGTGCGCGGGAACTGGAGCGTGCTTCACATTGTTTTTATCCGGTATTAGAAACAGTGTATTCCATCTTAAATTTAATCGATTATTTACGTTTTAGGGTACTTGGGGTTGGATTAGGAACATTGTTTGAAATGTTTGGACCAAGTTTACAGGTAACATATTAGATACTTTGTAGGCACGTTGGGTGAGATGAAACCGGTGTATTTCTGAATCAAACACGCCAAATAAATTGACATTTTTGGGACATAAAGAAGGACATTATCGAACAAAAGGACCATTTGTGATGTTTCTGGGACATTTTGGAGTGCCAACAGAAGAAGATCTTCAAAGGTAAGGCATTAATGATATCGCTATTTCTGACTTTTGTGGGCATCTGCCTGGTTGAAATATGATTTTCATGTGTTTGTATGCGGGGTGCTATCCTCAGATAATCGGATGGTTTGCTGTCGCCGTAAAGCCTTTTTGAAATCTGACACAGCGGCTGGATTAACAAGAAGTTAAGCTTTATTTTGATGTATAACACATATATTTTCAAGAATGTTAAACATTTGAATCTGGTATTTTTGAATTTCGTGCTCTGTAATTTCACCGGATGTTGGCCAGGTGGGATGCTACCGTTCCACCTGCCCATAAGAAGTTAAGCATCTCCAATCCAAAATTAAATCTAGAATCGGCTCCCTATTTTGCAACAAAGCATTGTTCACTCATGTTGACAAACATACACGTGTAAAACTGACTATCCTGCCGATCCTTGACTTCAGCGATGTAATTTACAAGATAGCCTCCAACACTCTACTCAGCAAATTGTATGCAGTCTATCCCAGTGCCATCTGTTTTGTCACCAAAGCCCCACCACTGCGACATGTATGCTCTCGTTGGCTGGCCCTCGCTTCATATTCGTCGCCTGGCTCCAGGTCATCTATAAGTCTTTGCTAGGTAAAGCCCCACCTTATCTTAGCTCACTGGTCACCATAGCAGCACAGTAGCACGCGCTCCAGCAGGTATATTTCACTGGTCACCCCCGTAGCCTTTGGCCACCTTTCCTTCCAGTTCTCTGCTGCCAAAGACTTGATTGAATTGCAAAAATCACTGAAGCTGGAGACACATATCTCCCTCACTAACTTTAAGCCCCAGCAGTCCGAGCAGCTCACAGATCACTGCACCTGTACATAGCCCATCTGTAAATAGCCCATCCAACTCATCCCCATACTGTTATATATATATATATATATATTTTTTGCTTATTTGCACCCCAGTATCTCTACTTGCACATTTGTCTTTTGCACATCCTATCACTCTAGTGTTTAATTGCTGAATTGTAATTATTTCGCCAAGATGGCCTATTTATTGTCTACCTCCCTTATCTTACCTCATTTGCACACACTGTATATAAACTTTTTCTCTATTGTGTTATTGGCTGTACATTTGTTTATTCCATGTGTAAATCTGTGTTGTTGTTCGTGTCGCACTGCTTTGCTTTATCTTGGCCAGGTCGCAGTTGTAAATGAGAACTTGTTCTCAACTAGCCTACCTGGTTAAATAAAGGTGAAATAAAAACAAATAAAAATATAGCCTCGACCTTGTTACTTTTTGAAATTATTTTTTTACTTTAGTTTATTTGTTATATATTTTCTTAACTCTTTCTTGAACTCTACTGCTGGGTACGGGCTTGTAAGTAAGCATTTCACGGTACCTGTTGTATTTGGCGCATGTGACAAATAAAGTTTGATTTGAAACACACACAATAAATAAAAGTATGAAATAAGAAGAACACGAGAAAGTAAGATGCTATATATATATATACAGATTAATTCAAGTGAAGAGTTGATTGGCTAGCGTTGTTAAAAAAGTATGCTACTTTGTATCTCGTTAACATTTTGTTGAGAAGGTTTTTGGGAAAGTCTTTTCTACTACCAGAAGACGGTCAGACCTATCATTAGCATCACTATATTTTCCCTGTTTCTTAATTGTTTAAAACATGGACATTTAACTTTAATTAACATATTATGAGGCATATCTTACATTGCTTCAAAGTAGCCTATAGACAAAATCCCACCGTAGAAACGTGGAAGCAATTATTTTCTAAAGACATCCTCATGTGTTTTCCTGTTCTATTGGTTTTCTTCAAAATGTATTTAATTGTCTAGCAGCCAAAGCCATTACCTTAGTTATATTAGCAACCTATGATGATTTTTGCATCTTTAGATCTCCCCTATTTCTAATGGATATTTTCCATCTCTGTACATGAAACTGCTTGTACAGTCGTGGCCAAAAGTTTTGAGAATGACACAAATATACATTTTCACAAAGTCTGCTGCCTCAGTTTGTATGATGGCAATTTGCATATACTCAAGGAATGTTATGAAGATGAATTGCAATTAATTGCAAAGTCCCTCTTTGCCATGCAAATTAACTGAATCCCCAAAAAACATTTCCACTGCATTTCAGCCCTACCACAAAAGGACAGACTGACATCATGTCAGTGATTCTCTCGTTAACAGGTGTGAGTGTTGACGAGGACAAGGCTGGAGATCACTCTGTCATGCTGATTGAGTTCGAATAACAGACTGGAAGCTTCAAAAGGAGGGTGGTGCTTAGAATCATTGTTCTTCCTCTGTCAGCCATGGTTACCTGCAAGGAAACATGTGCCGTCATCATTGCTTTGCACAAAAAGAGCTTCACAGGCAAGGATATTGCTGCCAGTAAGATTGCACCTAAATCAACCATTTATCGGATCATCAAGAACTTCAAGGAGAGTGGTTCAATTGTTGTGAAGAAGGCTTCAGGGCGTCCAAGAAAGTCCAGCAAGCGCCAGGACTGTCTCCTAAAGTTGATTCAGCTGCGGGACCGGGACACCACCAGTACAGAGCTTGCTCAGGAATGGCAGCAGGCAGGTGTGAGTGCATCTGCACGCACATTGAGGTGAAGACTTTTGGAGGATGGCCTGGTGTCAAGAAGGGCAGCAAAGAAACCACTTCTCTCCAGGTAAAACATCAGGGACAGACTGATATACTGCAAAAGGTACAGGGATTGGAATGATGAGGACTGGGGTAAAGTCATTTTCTCTGATGAATCCCCTTTCCGATTGTTTGGGTCATCCGGAAAAAAGCTTGTCCGGAGAAGACAAGGTGAGCGCTACCATCAGTCCTGTGTCATGCCAACAGTAAAGCATCCTGAGAACATTCATGTGTGGGGTTGTTTCTCAGCCAAGGGAGTGGGCTCACTCACAATTTTGCCTAAGAACACAGTCAAGAATAAAGAATGGGACCAACACATCCTCCGAGAGCATCTTCTCCCAACCACCCAGGAACAGTTTGGTGACGAACAATGCCTTTTACAGCATGATGGAGCACCTTGCCATAAGGAAAAAGTGATAACTAAGTGCCTCAGGGAACAACATTTTGGGTCCATGGCCAGGAAACTCCCCAGACCTTAATCCCATTGAGAACTTGTGGTCAATCCTCAAGAGGCGGGTGGACAAACAAAAACCCACAAGTTCTGACAAACTCCAAGCATTGATTATGCAAGAATGGGCTGTCAGGATGTGGCCCAGAAGTTAATTGACAGCATGCCAGGGCGGATTGCAGAGGTCTTGAAAAAGAAGGGTCAACACTGCAAATATTGGCCCTATGCATCAACTTCAAGTAATTGTCAATAAAAGCCTTTGACACTTATGAAATGCTTGTAATTATACTTCAGTATTCCATAGTAACATCTGACAAAAATATCTAAAGACACTGAAGCAGCAAACTTTGTGAAAATTAATATTTGTGTCATTCTCAAAACTTTTGGCCACGACTGTATGTGCGGTACCCATTTAGAACAGTTTCCCCGCAAATTGCATTTTGGAACAGTTGTGCGTAGGCCTACCACCGAGTGCACATTGCTGTGCCTAAAATGTGAAGAAATAATAGTCTATCAACATTTTAAGATTAACATTCTGATCTGATCAGTCCATTCTGATCAGACTTATAAATTGGTATGGTGTATACCTCCACTACACTACTTTGATACCCATTGTGGGGATTAAGAAGTGAATATTCGCAATGCCCACTGAAAAATAAGTGGGTATACGGTGTATACCTGCGTATACTCTCCACTACACTATTGTGTGTGTGTGACAGAAACAGAGAGAGATAGGTTATGAGCTGGCAGAGGTTGTCGTCTTTCAGTGAGCATATGAGTGAGTATGCCGAAGATCACAGCTTGACACACACTGCATGCATACTGTACATACACACACACACATCAGTTGCGCTTTCTCCTAATTTATTAAATACAGTCCATACACTCTGTCTCACAAAACACTTAAGTTAACATGATTGCACAATCTGATTTAGGTCTGTTTTGAACTTGGGAGGGTCAAATGAAAATGAAACAACTGCCTTCATCTGTCAGACTAAACTTTATCCCGAATATAGATACTCACATTTCAGAGTTGCACAATGTGTCAATTAAATATTATGATCTAGAGTATCAAATTAAAACCATGTACTTGGATATCCCTACGAAGATCAAGACAACATAAGCAATTGGTTTTCGCTGTGTGGTTGAGCGCATTTGTCACAGTAGCAGTTATCAAACCCACTATCCAAGTCTGGAAGTAAACAACAACATTCTCGGCTAATAATATTACAATCTCACATACTTAGACATTTCACTAAGTTATCCTTATTTTCCCCCCAACAACACCAATATTACTGCCTTCTGGGAAACACACACGATCCATTCATTTGTGTGAGATGCAGTTAGGGCAGTGGGGAGCTGGCTGTTCACTCGCAAGGCTTTGAGTTGCAAATTAAATGTATTAAAAGCAGCCGAGCATGGCTCCCAAACCAAACAGGGCTATCGAAATACAGCAGAGCAAGGGTCACCAACTGTTTAGTCTTGCACCCCTGTGACAACAGGACAGACCATTGGTTAAAACCTGTGTGTGTTTAAATAAATACACACTGGAATAATATTCTCAGCTGACCATCTTCTAAAACGCTTTAGTCTAGGGATGAATTGTTTTGTCTTTCTCTAAATCTTGGAGGTACAGTGGCAAGAAAATGTATGTGAACCCTTTGGAATTACCTGGATTTCTGCATAAATTGGTAATCAAATTTAATCTGATCTTTATCTAAGTCACAACAATAGACAAACATAGTAAGCTTCAACTAATAACACACTAATTATTGTATTTTTGTTGTTTATATTGAATACATAATTTAAACATTCACATTGTAGGTTGGAAAAAGTATGTGAACCCGTAGGCTAATGACTTCTCCAAAAGCTAATTGGAGTCAGGAGTCAGCTACCCTGGGGTCATATCAACGAGATGAGATTAGAGATGTCGGTTAGAGCTTCCTTGCCCGATAAAAAACACTCACAAAATTTGAGTTTGCTATTCACAAGAAGCACTGCCTGGAAAGGGTTACAAAACTATATCTAAAAGCCTTGATGTTCATCAGTTCACAGCAAGACAAATGGAGAAGGTTCAGCACTGTTGGCCATCCTACAAAGATGACTGCAAGAGCACAGTGCAGAATGCTCAATGAGGTTAAGAATAATCCTACAGTGTCAGCTAAAGACTTACAGAAATCTCTGAAACATGTTAACATCTCTGTTAACATCTCATGAGATGTTAATCTCTGTTAACATCTCATGTTAACATCTCTGTTAACATCTCTGTTAGACTCTGCTGAGTCTACGATACGTAAAACACTAAACAAGAATGGTGTTCATGGGAGGACATCACGGAAGAAGCCACTGCTGTCCAAAAAAAACATTGCTGCACTTCTGAAGTTTGCAAAAGAGCACCTGGATGTTCCACAGCACTACTGGCAAAATATTCTGTGGACAGATGAAACTACAGTGGAGTTGTTTGGAAGGAACCCACAACACTATGTGTGGAGAAAAAAAGACACAGCACACCAACATCAAAACCTCATCCCAACTATAAAGTATGGTGGAGGGAGCATCATGGTTTGGGGCTGCTTTGCTGTCTCAGGGCCTGGACAGCTTGCTATCATTGACATAAACATGAATTCCCAAGTTTATCAAGACATTTTGCAGGAGATAGCCTAACTATCTACCAATTGAAGCTCAACAGAAGTTGGATGATGCAACAGGACAACGACCCAAAACACAGAAGTAAAGCAACAACAGAATGGCAACAACAGAACGGCTTCAACAGAAGAAAATACGCCTTCTAGTGTGGCCCAGTCAGAGTCCTGACCTAAACCCGATTGAGATGCTGTGGCATGACTTGAAGAGAGCAGTTCACACCAGACATCCCAAGAATATTGCTGAACTGAAACAGTTTTGTAAAGAGGAATGGTCCAAAATTCCTCCTGACCGTTGTGCAGGTCAGAGTCGAAACTACAGAAAACGTTTGGTTAAGGTTATTGCTGCCAAAGGAGGGTCAACCAGTTATTAAATCCAAGGGTTCACATACTTTTTCCACCCTGCACTGTGAATGTTTATAATTGTTTGTGTGTCATCCGTTTAAGCAGACGGTGTTTGTCTATTGTTGTGACCTAGATGAAGATCAGATCAAATTTCATGACCAATTTATGCAGAAATCCAGGTATTTCCAAAATGTTTGCATACTTTCTCTTGCCACTGTATGTCCAATCCCAATCTGAGTCTGAGTTACTGTCATTGTCCTGTGGTGTTATACAGTCTGTGGTGTAGCCCACAGTACAGTATGCACTTGTCACTCATGTCATGTGGTTTAACAGATCAACTTCTCCTATTAATGCACTCAGACAGACCCATCACACAGGCGTATGATCTACTGTTGAACTGTCAGCCACAGAGATAAAGATGCATATGCACAACATCTCTCTATCTAATCCTTTTCATTTATATCACTCATCTCTCTATCCCTCTATCACTTCATCCCAAATTCCCCAGAGTAACACAGTGACCCTGTTGAGTTCATGACATGTTTTAACTACATCTCAATAAGATGGGGAAACGAAAGTCTGTGTGTGTAGAGAGCCAAGTTTGTGGATCAGGTAATTTATTGAGGTCTGTTGTTTATAAGGCCTCTGGTTTATAGAGTTAATTTCCTTCTAAACGTTGGCTTGGCCTCCTCCTCCTCTCTCTCTATGGAGAGAGTGACATCAGCCGGGTCACCTACCGGGCTGCCGAGAGGAGAGCGGGTGGAGAGCAGGGGGGTCGGAGGGTGGAGGTAGACAGATGAGGTGCTAGGAATATGATCCTGCCACCTCGGCGATAATGTTATATATGAAGTATTACCTTTCAGATGGCCGTGCATTGTGCTATCAGGGTGGAAAGTTACCGCAGGTTATGATGAATCTGCAGCTTTCCTGTTCATCAGCAACGATGAAGGAGAACACATGCCTGCTATTTATAATATACCACACAGATGCACACAAGCACGCAGGAACAAGCACACACCGCGTGCACAGTGCAGATAGGCGAGGGAGCCAAAAGCTCACTTTCTAATCAGTTTGGATCATTTTTCTAAGCATACACCATCTGTTTACCTGGAGTCTTTGATAATATTCTCATGTGCTAAATATTTGAAATGTTTGTCACATTTATTTCAGGGAAATGATTGGCTGTTAAATCATTAATACTATTGCAAAAAAATATACTTCCCCACAGAGATAAATCACTATACTGTTTTGGCAATCTCTCACAAGTGCCCACAGTTGAAGGGGGGAAATTATCATGGGATATTGACATCCTCAGTTGATATCAGAGCTTAGTGTACAAACTCCAGGCCATTGAATAATCTGATCCATTGCCATTGGTCACAGAAAGTCACACAGGCTGTCACAACAGAGGTTTGAATGGCAATAGGGCTGAGAGGCCCACCCAGAACAGGCTTCCACTCCCCCTTGTTATGTTCTGTCTGAGAAAAGAGAAGAGAGAGAGAGAGCGAGAGAGGAGAGAGTTAGAAAAAGAGAAAGAGACAGAGAGAGCAGGCAGGCAGCAGCCGATACATAGTGGCAGACTGTGTCACGCAGGGAGAAGTACCTGTCATTATTCATGCTGGGCCTGGTGTGTGTGTGTGTGTGTGTGTGTGTGTGTGTGTGTGTGTGTGTGTGTGTGTGTGTGTGTGTGTGTGTGTGTGTGTGTGTGTGTGTGCGTGCGTGCGTGCCTGTGTGTGTTGCCATCATGCTAGCATGACATGCTGTCTAAATAAGCCATCCACAGTGTGGATACAACAATGGCCACCTCATGTGCTTTTAAATGAATGCACCCATTCCTCTGGCTTTTGTTGTAGATTTTTCTTAAACTCATACATCAAGTGTAGTACATGGAAGAGCAGGTCTGGAGCCCTTCTATTGGAAATAATCATGCAATGCTATCTTCATGAATGTAGTGAATAAATGCTGTATATTGAATGATATGTACATTACATAAGTGGTATTATTATAATAAACAAATAAATGACAATGTAATAATTACATTATGTTTGTAAACTTGACATTTGCCTTTCTAATCCTATTCAATTCGAGGTCAAAATATTGGATAACTGAAATGGATACCAAAATGTGTGCCTGTGTACATAAATGTACATAAATGTTCCTCTCGTTGAGGAATGTAATCATCTGTATCTGAGGGGGATGAATCAACCATTTCTGATCTATCGGTGCTTCACCTGACGCCACGCATGAGAATAAACGTAGAAAATCTGGGTTAGAGACTGTATGAGCAAAGAGAACATTATCCCTTTAAGATATGCACTTAAGAGATCAGGCACTTTTTAAGTGGTCCACATGATCTGGGTGCTTGTCAATAGCAGAGGATTGGAGCTTGGTATCTCTATTTGTTCCATTAGCTCATTTTCCAAGTATGAAGAGTATCATTCATAGGCACTTCACGTCTTAGACATTCTGATCTTTCAAAAAAATTCTCAGCTGAAATCCTGTCTTTTGACATTCCAGCCAGTGAGTGATGAGTGAGTGAACTTAGAGAGGCTTGCTAAAGTGGCAGCAGTTCACAGCGTGAGGATTTGAAAAGGCTGCGGCGGTATTAGAATCTCCCAGGCTGCTCTGCTCCTCTCCTGTGAGTCTGAGTGACTCCTGAGTCACGGCTGTGAATCACTACTCTCTCCATGTCTTTCTCCCTCCCTACTGTAGCCAGCAGTGTGGCATTGACGCCACATGGCAGCGTGGCTCTCTCTCTCTTATAACTCCGCTTTGCCTCGCTGGGCACCACCATCATGACTCACTCCACCTGATGGCCATACTGCCAGTTGCCCGGCAACTATTATTTGACATCATCACCCTCCCAGAGGGTTCCCATGTTTGACAGGTCCACATAACTCAGCCGTTTGGTCGTTCGGTTGGTGGAAGTGCATAGTCCTCCACTGGTTACCGTGATGTCTACTGTACTGCCGTTGCCTGAGGCAGTGGAGAGGCTGCAGGGGTTCATGACTGGAGGTCAGTCGTCACGGTGATGCAGTGGCTGGGCTGGTACCAAACACACTGCATCCCCCTTAGCCATACAAGGGTATCAATGAGCGTCCCTGACTCACTGTCATAACCGCTAGTGCGGGTTGACTCATAACCTGCAGTCCCCACAAATATATCCACGGGTGGGTGGGTGGGTAAGGGGTAATTAAATATTTTTTATAAATGTATCATTCTTGTGGGATCTCTAGCTATTGGCTCCATTGAGATTTTCTTTCATTATTTTTATCTGGCATTAGTGTGTAAGCCTAAGCTTTAGGGCCTAACTGTACGCGGGCCAAATACTCTACAAGCCAATCGCCAAATGCTTTTGAGAACTGGGTAGAAAAAGTTTACATTGGCAAAAAAGACAATCTCAGAGCTTAACTCAATAAGAGAAAAGCTGCGAAATGAAGAGGGAGGGCCAGAAAAGTAAAGTTTGGGAAAGATGATAGCAGTGCTGGCTGTTATGTGTGATGATTGTGAGGAACTATACAAATTTGACAGTCCCAAGACAGGGACTTCAAACAGGCCTATGGCATGTCAAGGGAGCTGTAACTTACTGTTCAGATGGGTTAAATGTAAACTGAAATCTGGACACTGACTGTAGGTCTATAACCTCTCGAATAGCCTTAATATTAACTCCTGCAGGACTAAGCATTACTTGCAGTAAAATGATGTTAAATTTTGACTCAGGAACAAGAATGGAGAAATATGGTTTCTTTCTTTCAGCATCTTGAGAGAATGCGAATGTGCAGTTATACAGTATTCCATCTGTAGAGGTGCTATCTTTCGCAGCATCATAAAATCTGTTAGAATTTCAACCACATAAAATATGCATACAAGCCGAACTGAAATCTTATCAGAAACATGTTGGGTCGTTTTCACAACCTTCGATTTCCTTACAACCGGTCAAACTGATGTTATTTGGGAATTTTGAACAGAAAATCTTTCTAGTTTTTTTGGAGGTTCTTGCATTTTCTCCTCTGAATATATTTTCTCCATGAAAGAAGCATAGATGACAGAGAGAACTCTACCAATGTCAACAAGACTGACGCATTCATTCTATCAATTTATGACATTATTCTGGTGAGCAAGGGTTTATTTAGCAACGTATAATGACAGAAGAGAAGCCCCATGCATCTAATTACAAGAAGAAACATTTGTAAAATCAGGCAAAAAGAATCCTGCATCCCCTGTTGAAAATTTGTTCTGGCGTCTCTGACTGTAGCCTACAACACATTTTTTTATATTATCGGTTTAGAGTTCGGGTGTGGGCCTCAGTTTTTAACTTTATCACATATAGTCGGGTGGTTGCGGATGGGTAATTGCAATCGCGGGTGGGTGCGGGTGGACATACAGCTGACCCACGCACCACTAATAACCACCCCCTGCCCTAAAGCCCACCCAGCATCTCTATTCACTCTGGTCTGTCCCTCTGTGACCTGTATGTCACTCTGGAGCCAATCAGCACCTGCTACAAAGGTCAAAGTTCACAGAAACGGCAGCCTATATGTTTGCATCTAAAAAGGCTATTCCTTTTTCAGTTCATATGGTCCCAGCGCACGTTACATTCAAATTCTGTACAGGCTATTAAGCACAGAATTGATTTCTAAACAAAAGACTGCGTCTCTGCGTGCAAGAAGGTCAAAGCGCCTTTCACACACCTAGGATCTAAATTTGCCTGGCTGCATTCACCCTTGATCAATTTTATCAGATTTGTATTGGAATACAAGGGCCCATTATAGTAAGATCACAGAGGCTTTTCTCTTTTCTCTCTGCCTGGGAGCCCCAGTCTCTGGATGGAAAAGTGGCTTTGTGTGCAAAAGTAGCTGAGGCGTAGCCAGGTGTAATTAACAGAGGCCAGAGAAAGGAAGTGAATCTCACTTACCCGTAGAATCTCCTCCACACAGCTGGAGTCACTGGACAGGCTGACCTGCACACACACAGAAGAAAAATACTTGTTAGGGAGAGGAAGAAAAGACAACAAAAGATTGTTTCAAAGTAGCCAAAAGGTTCTGAGAGCGCATCTGATGTAAAGGGTGAACTGAAGTCCATCTCAACAAAGAACAACAGATCAAATAAAGAAAACCCCCAGAATATTTGATATTTTCATTCGCAGACATAGAAAACACATATCCATATTGAGTGGTATTTATTATTCACAGACAGAGAGGACAAATAGGCCCATCTATTCTCAGTCAGAGAGATGACTGCTAGGGGATGACATCACTCTTAATGACTCACAAAGGGTCTTAGGGAACCACACAGTACCAGCCAGCCAACAGCTCACCCCCTCAACCCAGACTTGGAGCAGACCAGCACTGCCCCAGACTGGGTCAGATGAATCCTAGGCCTGGAATGAGCCAGGATTGTATTTCATTTGTAATTGCATACAGAACGAAGATGCCTGATGTACTCGCAGTAATTGCAATAATGTCAGTATTACAAGTGGAACAAATGACAAGCCATGGTAATGCCATGAGGTCACCATGCAGTCATTGCCAAAGACAGGCTGAACTGATAAAATATTGAAATTCAATATGCCACCTGGCTCTATACAGTATATAGATCATGTTGGCAAACATGCTAATTGCAGCTCAACAGATAATTACGGAATCTAAATATAACCTAATACCTCATCACAAACTAATAGAGAGAGTGAGGATTTTTCTGGATATGGCCAGTTCATAGCAAATTTGACCATAGCAGGGAATCTCCAGTAATGTGTGTGTGTGTGTGTGTGTGTGTGTGTGTGTGTGTGTGTGTGTGTGTGTGTGTGTGTGTGTGTGTGTGTGTGTGTGTGTGTGTGTGTGTGTGTGTGTCTGTGTGTGTGTGTGTGTGTGTGTAGGCTAAAATACGTACTGTGATCTCTGGGCTGGCTGATGAGATCATGCCACCCACAGAGCCACATGGGACCCTGGATGACTGGCTGGCCCTCACACAGTCTCCTCTACTCTGCTCTGCTTTACCTCTGCTACCTACCTCTGCTATCCACCTCAGGCTACAGGGAGCTGGGTAGCTACACACAGTAGCATCCCCAAGACGTTCCTTATGCCATGGCTGACCTGTCGTGTTCCTCCAGCCTCCTTCTACACTACCATCCTCTGACTCTGTTTGACACAATGGTGTGATCTGTGCTGTAAAGCTGCTAAACTACAGTGGCAATGAGGAGATAAATAAAGATACAATATACTCAGTAAGAGTTTGTAGTTGTAAATTATTGTGATTTAATGAATATGCATCTTTGCAAAGTACCAGCTCCTATTGAATTCTGTGTATCAACAGAACTGAAACCATGACAGGAAGCAATTATAACACACAAAATGGTAGAACGCGTTGTTTAACTATTACATCAAAGAGTGAATTAGTAAAACGATATCTATATTTTACTGGTATTCCTCTCCAGAGATATTAGTGTTTAACTGTTTGTGACTGTGTGTTTATGAACGAGCCATGCTATACAGTGCCAGTCCACAGCGGAGGGTGTCTGAAGTCATCCTAATTTATCCCAGATCCCACAAGGGGGATTGGAGTCAGTAGGAGCTTTGTAAACAAGCCTCACAGACAGATATAAACTTCCTGTTAGCTCAACCAACAGCACATAATATCCTGTTCCCATAGAAACCAACCAAGTGACTCTAATCAGATGGGTTCTCTACCATTGTCCTGGCTCTGTCTAATATCACTCCATGGTACAGAAGTACACGGGCACAACTTATTCCAGCCACACCGGGTCCATATCACCGTCTCCTGTGGTGAACCCCATTTAGATTCCAGGCGTGACTCTCGGAGGTGCTCTATGTCTGCCTTGTTCCTCTGCCTCGGGAATGAACACCAAATGTCAAAGATATAAAGAGGAATCCCAGTTCAGTGACAAACAGTTTAGACCCACTCTGAGAGGTTTGGGCTTGTCGGGATCAAGTCAGATGTGACAGATATCTGGGTTTGTATTGCAGATATTGAAGTTATTGTCATGGTTATGATACTGGAGCTAATGGAAGGCAGTTGAGGTAAAAACAAAGATCGTCAGAGGCAGTGCAGCCAGCTGGCTGACATAAATTGTGACATTTCAGATAGCATTTTGACAAATGTGATTGAACAGACAATGCATTTCCAATGGGTTGAGGAGTGTGTTTACAGACGCGTTAAAGCACGTTAATTTCTCAATAACCCCAAAGTTATTTTGCAAAATGGCTGGAACAGAATTATCCAGCTGAGATCTTATTTCCTAACTCAGGCAGGGTTCTCTGTGTGCCTGCCGTTCCAGTCAGATTGAATGGACTTACAAATGATTTTTCTGCGATAGGCAATTTCCCCATGTGAATAAAAGCTTTGCAAGATGCCCGTGTTCCAGAATAGCGTGATTCCATGGGCAATGTAAAATAAAAATGAGATACGCTCTTCAGATGTAATTCTCTACAGTTCCATGTTAAAAATCATTTGTGTGGACAGTGTATGGACTGTAAAGTGTATGCAAAAAAACACAGAAAATCCAATACTGAATATTGAGCAGCTCAGTGTTACAACCGGTTACAACTCACAAGTTTTAATCACACTAAAGCAGTTAATTGTATCTTCGTAGTGATGAATTTAACATGCTTGGTGTTTTTCTCACACGGAGATCACTGGAAGTGTCATTAATCTCTCTCCGAGTTATTTTTTTTTGGCAAGACACGGGTAAATGGGGAAAAAAAATGGAAAAAAAGGATAGAACATTTTTTTGTCAGTCACCTCATTCTGCAAACTGCAGAACGCTTTCAGGGAAAAATAAGACCAATTGCTTTGAATGATGTGCAGATCCAGGGAATGTTGCAGAGGCAATTACTGGGGCAGAAATACGTTTTCTTTGAAATAGCTGTTGAGAAAAGTGTCCGTGCATCAACAACAGATAAGATGTATTAGCCTCATTTTTAAAAACGCATGTATCAAAGTTGAACAAGGCTCCGATGCTCTCTGCAACCACTCAAATTGGGCTTAAAAAGTGGAAGAGCAGCTCCAGGAACAAATAGGTAGATTTGAACATGAGCATAAGCAGAAGCTCACAGGGGGCTTTTTAGCTGTCTATCCTTCTGACAGTGGACGGATGAATAAACAACGGGAAAAACATGATTGATGACAGAAAAAAAGGACACACAGATAGACAGTCACAGACAGGCACATAGGGCAGTCGGCCCATTTCATGGGCTGACTGATATATAGACAAAGATGAATAGATAAATGAGTTATGAGTTGGAAAATAAATGTATCTCTCTAGATGAGCATTTGTTTGTCAGTGATTGTGTGTGACAAGCAGACATCAGATGCAGGTATTTGCGCCGCACCATGCCTCAGGGTATACACACAAAACCCAAGCGAGATATTAGTCAATTTGAGTCAACATCATTATTAACAATGAAAAAGGGGGATGTTTGCAAGCTGAATAACACCATCCCAACTGTGAAGCACGGGGTGGCAGCATCATGTTGTGCGGGTGCTTTGCTGCAGGAGGGACTGGTGCACTACACAAAATAGATGGCACATGAGGTAGGAAAATTATGTGGATATATTGAAGCAACATCTCAAGACAGTCAGGAAGTCAGGAAGTTAAAGCTTGGTCGCAAATGGGTCTTCCAAATGAACAATGACCCCAAGCATACTTTCAAAGTTGTGGCAAAATGGCTTAAGGACAACAAAGTCAAGGCATTGGAGTGGCCATCACAAAGCCCTGACCTCAATCTTATAGAAAATGTGTGGGCAGAACTGAAAAAGCATGTGCGAGCAAGGAGGCCTACAAACCTGACTCAGTTACACCAGCTCTGTCAGGAGGAATGGGCCAAAATTCACCCAACTTATTGTGGGAAGCTCATGGAAGGCTACCCGAAATGTTTGACCCATGTTCAACAATTTATAGGCAATGCTACCAAATACTAATTGAGTGTATGTAAACTTCTGACCCACTGGGAATGTGATGAAAGAAATAAAAACTGAAATAAATCATTCTCTCTACTATTATTCTGACATTTCACATTCTTAAAATAAAGTGGTGATCTTAACTGACCTAAGACAGTGAATTTTTACTAGGATTAAGTGTCAGGAATTGTGAAAATGTTTAAATGTATTTGGCTAAGGTGTATGTAAACGTCCGACTTCAACTGTATATATATATATAGCCATTGGGCCAACACGGAGCTTAAGGAGTCCTTAGGGCATTTGAGATTGAACCCCCCCCCCCCGCCTAAGGCTGAACCTAACAATAGAGGGCTAGCTCACATGAGAGAGTAGTTACTGTATCTGAGTGACCCTTTACCCAACAGAGCTATCTCACAGAGATGGGATCAGACACTAACAGACACACAGAGGAACTAGTACAACAGAGGAACTGATGTTTGCATGAAAATGGAACAAGTTGTCCCAATGAAGTTGTCAGTCAGTAAGGAGCTCTTTGAACTGTCAGATCAACAGAGAGAAAAAAACAGTTTAACTTCCTAATTCCCATTTATGCCATGTCACACACAGTAACGGGACAATAAATATTTTTTTTCAAAAGAGTAATATGATTAAATCAACAACATTACAGATATCTCAGTATTTTATAAATGTTCTGAGTATGCCTCCTTAAGTACAGTTTCTTACAATAAATTAAATCAGACTAGATTTACACATGCCTGCCCAAGATGAGCCTCAATCAAATGCAGCATGTTCATTCTAAATGGACGTTCTAATTTCCACCCTGTATACACCCCTTTCATTGCTCCCTGGCATTTCCCAGCAATACCACAATTATAAGGGAAACCGATAGATTGTTCTGTTGCATAGTGACTCACTAACATGCTTGGTTCCAGCAATTCCGCAGGCCTACTTCCATTCCTCAGGGCATACGCCAAAAAAATATTTTCTGCAGGATCGTTATAATCAGGTACTTCATTGAATTCATTGAGCTCCTGACTGATTCGGTTCTCCCTTCTATTCCACATCCTCTGCTTGCCTCTGTTTTCCATATTGTTTTATTGTAGGAGCTGGCTTTCACGTTTAATCTGATTTCCACACTTCATTTTCAATGGCTTTTGTGAAGGCACAGCCGGGCTCATCTCTCACGGATACCCCTCCCCCACGCACACCCACCTCTCACGCATTTCAGAACAGCCAGGGTCCCTCTGAAGCATTTAACACGTTTGTGTACTCATCATCAGATGTTTTACTGTACCTGAACACAGCAACAGGCAGCTTCAAATGCTTTACCTTTATCTTTATGCTACAGACTGCCTTCAGAAAGATAGTTCTGGAAGGTATTGAGGCACCTCTTAGAGCTCATAGAGGACTTTTTTCTCCCTCTCTTTTCTTCCCAGGCCTGCTGCTCTGCCCTCTGCCCCATGGGACAGCGCCCATGTGGGCGTGCTGGGGGTGTGGGTCTGCTGGGGCATGGACACTAACACAGGGAGACACCCAGCTGGGATGAGTGGAGGGGAGGAGACTCCCCTGTCAGGCGCTGCACAGCCCCTGCCACCTCCGCTTAGCGTGACGCCGGCCATGAGGCCAAACAACACTGTGGCAAAAAGGCAGGTAGACATACAGACTCACAAAAACAATCTGACAGACATACGGATGGACAGATGGACAGACAGAGTCACTTCACAGATGCATCCAAACACCAAAACAAATAAGATGCACCTATCCTATAGTAAGAAGTAGAGCGCCCTAGGGCTGGGCATGGAGGTAGAGGCCCAGCCTGCGCTCCTGCCACCCCCACAGAATGCACAATCCCTGGGGCTCAGCATGCAGTCTTGCCTGCCTCTGCCTCAGCCGCCCCCCAGCGCTTACACCACCAAACAGATGGAACAAAGGGACCTAATTACCATGCAAAGCACAACATCCCTCAGATGCTAGTGGAAGCGTGACTACAGGCAGGGGGAACGCTAGCTGGTCCTGCAGGGGAAACCTCCCCCATATGACCACCCAGGCATAAAGCAGAGGACCCAGCCTGGCTTCCCTGCCAGGCAGCCAGGCTGCAGGAAGGGAGATGTGTAATCTCCAGGTACTTTAATTCACTATTAATCTTGGCTTGCTAATCATTCAGCATGATACCCCAAGTGCCTGGAGCTACAGCCAGGCTGAGGCACCGAGCACCACTCCTCTCCTCAAAGGGTAAAGTAATGAGCTCTGCCAGCATTAACAAATGATACAGTAGGAAGACTGGGGATCGTTGAGGAAGAGAGGGGGCAAATGAGGGGAATTATAATGGTTACCCTGGGAGAATTCCAGTCCATCATCTCAAAAAGATGACCTTTATTGTGGAACGCTAAGTGACGTGTTGTCAGGAGGGGCCAGCATCTGAGAGAGGGGCGTTGTACCACTGTAGGTGTAAAATCTCCCTCCACAGCAATTAGCTGATGGAGTAAATACACCAGCTGCTGAACCGAGGCCCTCAGGGGCCTGACGCTTAGATCTTCTCATCTCTCACATAGAATGGAAATAGTCTCAAAAACACTATGCCAAAGGTAAAACTCAATTTTACTAACTTTCAGTGCTTAAAGCACAGCTTAAATCACAGAGGGATTGGCTATGGCCAGAGGGATTCAAAGTGGTAAATTACCTAGGGATCTTTACTCTTAGCAATCTCAAACGAGTGATGCTGTATGTTTCCACACTGCTACTGTGGAGAGTGTGAGTGAGGTCATAAAGTGGCCAGAGCTATAGGCTACCACTAATGAGCAGCAGCAGTATGTTTTACATGCATTCCAATTACGCAGCGCCGACGTCAGCCTAAGTTCCCTCTCTTATCCTAATTATCTGTTACTAATTAAAATTTTGGCTTGGGCTCTGCTAGGGAACGATGTTAACGTAAGTGTTCCTGTCAGTCCAAGAGTAATTTGATTTAGGCCGCGCTGCAGACCAATTAAATATGCTATTTATGCACAGTATGCAAGTCTCCATCTGCGTTTCATCATTATGAGAGAGAGAGAGAGAGAGAGAGAGAGAGAGAGAGAGAGAGAGAGAGAGAGAGATGGGTAAAGAGGGGAAGGATGATGGATAATGTAGAAGGGGCACTCCGGTTCTCCATAGATATAATGATTTAGGAGATCATTCTGGAGCAGACTGCATATGCAAATGATGTGGGTCTGATCTCAGGATAGAGGTCAATGTTTGAGGAAAAAATAAGCAGGGATTGGTAGAAGGATGACTAAATTGAGTATTGTATGTATAGTATGAACTATGTTCACTATAAGCCCCTTCAGCGTTCTAACATAACAGCTATGTTTCAGTAGAGTGTATCCAGGCTGTATCACAACCGGCCGTGACTGGGAGTCCCCTAGGGTGGCGCCCAATTGGTCCAGCGTCGTCCGGGTTTGGCCGGTGTAGGCCGTCATTGTAAATAAGAATTTGTTCTTAACTGACTTGCCTAGTTAAATAAAGGTTCAATAAAAAATAAAGAGTGCACGGGTGGCTTAGCAGCGTTTCAAAAACAATTATCCAAATCTCTGAGCGGTTTGCCTCGGTGTAGTTGTCCTCGGGTCCGTTCGGGACTGGTCTCTATATTTAAAACATTTATTCATGTGTATCGGGTCTGAATAGGAAAGTCCTATGCCCATTTTGGAAAAGGTCCAACTTTTGGCATAAGAATGTCTGCTCAATGACTCGGCTGTTATAGGAACGATGCATAGTTAAAACAAGCTTAAGTTCCATCGCTATCAGGACGATACGGCAATCATGGGCAGTTACAAAAGACTACTGTAGCTAATATCCATGGAACTATATAACAATCACATTTAGCTGTCATTAGACTTTAACACACAGCCCTTGTTTCCATATATTTTCCATTTTATTTCAAGGTTTGTTTTTAAAGGCGTGAAGCTGCTAAAGTTTTGACTACAGTGTGTAAGCTACCTGGGCGCAGGTAAATAGATGGTGCTATGTTGTGTTCTTAGAGAGTCCTCTGGGGAGAGGAAACCAGGCTGATGAAAGCAAGCCAGTGAGAAATAAAAAAATAAATATGAATTGAGGATTGACACAATTGAGCAGAAAACACTAACACACACACTGAGATATTCACTGTGATTTTTTGGGGACGTATATATGAGGGGTTGTATTGTTCTTGCCTTGCTACTCAGATACCTAGACAAATGAACTGTGCAGAGCTGTGGTGGTGAGTTGTCCCGTCAGAGTTACAGGTTTTAGATTGCAGCTTCACTTTATGAGCTAAAAAAGAGCATTACATAAACTAGGGGAGAAAACAGAACTTTGGCAAAGGTAGAGCCAAATGGGGAGAAGAGAGCTTCAAACACGATGATTGTTCCAAATACCACTAACTAGAGACCAGATTATAGACTGTGATTTACTGCCTACTGCTGTTATTTCTTCTATACATGCAGACACCCCCCCCCCCCCCCCCCCCCCCACTCACACACACACCCACATTATCTTCACAGCCCAGTTTATAAGCAGCATTGAGGGACTTTGAACAGTGAGACCACATGGGGTATCGTGTGCACTTGTTTCAGAGGGCATTTGTGTCCGCTGATTTTGTCGGCTGTCAAGCCCACATTACTGATGGCTCCTGACTTCAATTAATATTAATCTAGTGGAGAGGCATAGTGAGAGAGGGAGGGCCACTGTGACGCGCACACCACACTGCTCCACATCACTGACTAACAATGTATTCAAATGAGGCTCCCAGGCTCACCCAATGGCTGACTACTCCCACTGGTCCCACAGTGGAGAGGACAACATGATGACAGGTGAATAACTGTAAATTACATGAACTCTACTTTACCTACATTCCAGTCCTCTACCTTTCATTAATGCTCTTCAACTGTGCATCTAACCAACTGTACCTCCAACCTCTTTATACTACTTTATAATTGCTTACCAATCTTTTAAATGTTGTCTTCCCCTGTCCTCCCCCCCATCAAACCCTCTAACCACACCACCCCATGACCTCTTGAACCTCCTCTAGTACTCAGCAGCCTCTCTGCCCCAGTCCAGGCCCTGAGTACACCTCAGTCAACCCAGCCAACCCCTCTCTGCCCCAGACAGGCCAGTTTGAAAGGCAATAATGTGCTAGATTAGAGGGGAACAACAATTTCATCAGGAACTCTCCAACAACAGCAGCATGAGCAGCGTGGTAGCCAGCCACGTGGATGGAGGGCACAGATAAGCTCTGCATTCTCTGTATTCTCACAGTCAACAAAAATGTAATGAGCCAGGGAGCCAGTGGCTGCTGTATCACTGGAATGCAAACACACACACACACGCACACACTCACTCCACACCAACACAAAACAATGTCAGCCAGCCAGCAGTAAATCACATGCAGAAATATGGGCCTTCAGGAATCATTCCGTGCTTGACCTTTGACTTGTTTTTGTCCTTCAGTTATTAATTTAACTTGCACACACTAATGATTTCTCATAGTTTTTTTCTTCTTTTTTTGACTGCCCATTTTGGCTTTGTTTCTGTGAATAATTACAATGCTGGATTGATCTCCATAGTAGTGCCCTTTGAGAGCTTTGTGTGCGTATGCGTATGCGAGTGCTCTGTGTGTGTGTGTGTGTGTGTGTGTGTGTGTGTGTGTGTGTGTGTGTGTGTGTGTGTGTGTTTATCCACGCGCGTGAGTGTGTTTGCATGCATCTGTCTGTACGTGGTGGCACCACAACCAAAATAAAAATTCAACACCCACTTAAGAGATACAGCAGACAAGCTAATGAATAGAGCAGCCTTGAACAACGTTATGATATGTATGGGATTCAGCCGGTGAGGACATGCTGTTTCAATGGAACAATAAACTCAATGAAATTCAAATCAGGCCACTATCATGGACTTGAACTCTTTTAGATACAAAAACATGATAAACTAAGACAATCCCACAGGCCCCTAAGTCTCACCTGAGGTCAGCCAGGATCAGGTAGAAACTAATTCAACCATGACAGTACTGCGCTATTGAACCTAGTGTAAATGTTGAATGGATGTGGCTGGAGACCCATATATCCACTTCCAATATGTTTTACTCTTGGGTGAGTTGTATTTGGAAAAGAGGAATTGTTGTATATTGGTCCTGTTCTGTGCTCTATGGTAATCGTTATAGAGGACCTGTGTGAGAGCATGCCAGGGTGCCTGTCGACTGAATCAGGGCACACCAGTAGGACGTGACAGGAGCCTGGATCTAACCCAAATCTCTCCTGCATTGACAGATAGCCCAGAGGCCTGTTGCTACAGCACTAACTAACGTATACAAGGATCCCCCTGAGGCATTGTGTGGCGTAAATACCTGCATCTGAAGTCTGCTTGTCACACACAATCACTGACAAACAAACGCTCATCTAGAGAGATACATTCTCTTGCTGACACATATGCAGCCTACACACAAAAAACAGATACACCCTTACAACCATACAATCCTGGGATCCGGATAAGTGTGTTTACTAAATGACTGAAATGTAAATGCCCTCACGTGCATGCACACACACACACACACACACACACACACACACACACACACACACACACACACACACACACACACACACAAAGAGGTACACGTTTGAGGAGTCCAGACAGAACAGAACAAGTGGACATCCTGAATGTAAGAATCAACCCTTGAACAGCAGGACAGACAAAGACATAACTTTTTCCCATTAAGAGCGGCAGTAGTTTAAAGTGATGAGGTGCTGCATTTTTATGGAGAAGGTGACAGAAACGCTCAGAGACTACAATATGTTCTTAGGTCATTGTGACGCAGTGTCACTTCGCTGCTATAAAACACAATGGCATTACATCTCTGGCTGATGAAACGCCTCCTCTATTTCCTCTGAGTCCTGACTAGAGAACAACTGAGTCTGGAACATGCCCTGTTCTGCTCTCCACGGAATCATCATTTAGAAGACACTACTCTACCACAGAGGGCATTGTAGTTCAATATTATTACTGTTGCAAATGTAATTTCCCCTCAACACCAACCGCATCAATTAAAATGACCTGCAAGCAGCTAAGACGTACTTTATACCCAGCGAGGGCGCTTTCCCTTGCACTTGTGTAGCTAGCATTTATGCACTGAATGCTAGCTAAGTTGTGCACAATATCTCTAAGATGAGTGTGTAGGCTGTGGATGTATGTGCATCTACAGTAAACTGGAATAAGTCATCAAAAGGACCAGTCTCATTACTAGTGGCTGGGATCTGCTGGCAGCCATATATCCACTGCTAGGCCATACTCCCCTCCTCACATCACAGAATGAGCCCCCTCCCCAACAACTGTCCAGCACCCTTCCCCCAACAACATTGTCTGTCTCCCATCCTAAAGGATTTCTCAAACAGCTTGAGAAGCAGAAATAAACAAATCCAACCCCCTTCGTTTGCATTTTTAATCAGTCGGCCCATGCAGCCTCGGAACGCACGCAGCAGCCACTCACGCTGCCTTCCATCCTTCGCCGAGTGAGGAAGTGTGAAGTCATTGTTATTCCGAGTATCGGTTACAGTGGAAGTGACACCCATGCTACCACCATATAGAACGCTATCTGCGGGAAAGCAGATAAGAATTTGATTTAACATCCAATTAAAAGGCGTCATTGAAAAATTACTTCAAATAAGCCTTTTATTTTCTTTAATCAGTCTTCGATTCAAGTCTTCCTCGGGCCTGTTCAACCACGAATCGGGGACTCATGAATTTTGATTAAAAAATCTAAGCCCGTTCCTAACCAAAGCAGATTTTTTGTTACAGGGTTTGATAGAAATTTAATAAATCTATGAGCCCCTGCCAGCTCCATTTATCATCCTTTTTCCACCAGACTGGCCCATTATGCCCAGGCAGGATATGATGAGGGAGCCAGCAAACCAAAACTTCAGAGAGGGAGATTGAAAAAGAACTATAATCACCGCTATTGAACCATATAATTGCAATAGAATATGGCTAGCTGAAACATTAGCCTTATTTCTAATGTGTGACATCCTTGTATCTAGTTAAAGCATGGCAGTCATCTAAACACTTCTGTGTGTAGGGGCAGCAGGTACCCTAGTGGTTTGAGCGTTGCTAGATTGAATCCCCCGAGCTGACAAGGTAAAAATCTGTCGTTCTGCCCCTGAACAAGGCAGTTAACACGCTGTTCCTAGGCCGTCATTGTAAATAAGAATTTGTTCTTAACCGACTTGCCTAGTTAAATAAAGGTTCAATAAAATAAAATACTGTAAGTAACACTAGCCAGCCAATTGTGGTTGTTCTATACAGGTGGCTATATTGACACCATATCACATATTTATTTTTATTTTATTTTTTTATTTTACCTTTATTTAACCAGGCAAGTCAGTTAAGAACAAATTCTTATTTTCAATGACGGCCTGGGAACAGTGGGTTAACTGCCTGTTCAGGGGCAGAACGACAGATTTGTACCTTGTCAGCTCGGGGGTTTGAACTCGCAACCTTCCGGTTACTAGTCCAACGCTCTAACCACTAGGCTACCCTGCCATCATTCACAGCATCATTGTCTTTGGTCACAAAATTATCTTTTGACAAGGACAAAAAGTGTCCCATTCTGATTATGTCAATCAAAGAAAAAAAGGGCGAACAAGTAAGACACAACCTTTCCCAAGGAATCCATTCAAGCTTTCCCTATTTCGCCATGACTCCCTTGTTTGGGTACATGAACTGTCCAACAGCATATGTCTTGGCTGACATTTCTGTGGGGGCAGTGGGATCCACTGGTGGTTTGGGGCTAGGGAGTGAGGGGGTGATGGGGGTGAGGGACGGGAGGATACAGAAAACAGGCACACAGCAGCACCACCGTGTGTGTGAACTGTGACATCATCCACCACCCTCCCCGAAGCTCTCTGTGCGAAATCCATCAGCAGTAGGTCTTTCTTCTTTTTTTGAAGCCTCAAAAAATTCCACCAACACAGTGGCTGGGGCAATAACATCTGTTTGATGAATTCACTGTTATTCGCCAGGGAGGTATTTGTGTGCCGGCTGCTTCATCACTGTTTCTTTTGTTTATTTATTTCATTCCGGTACGACATAATATTCCCCCGTCTTTATGAGCACTTATGCAAATGAGGAAGTCGGGGGCCCCGCCATAATTATGTTTTGATTTATACGGCAGTCACTGACCATTACGCCAGTGGAGGTTGTAATATCCAATTTCTGCGGGTAATTTGCACATTTGTTTCCAAGTTCAATAGCGAGTCTTCTAAACACTATCTGTTGTTCAACATGATAATCATGGGAAGAGGGTGAACAGTGACCTGGACTAGTGCATGGAGACCCATAGGGACTTGCACTGCAGCCTTATAGAAACACTGGGCCACCACTAATTTACCAATGGGCTGGATCAAATAAGCCCCCCCCTGAGAGAGACAGGCTCTTTTTGAGGATCAGTGAATTATAAAATATATAACAAGAATGTAAGATGTTTTTCCTGGCTATGAGCTTGAAAGCCCAGTGGTTACTTGGTTAACTGCAGAATACCAGTGGGTTCTATAAATCATAAATCAGACTGGGCTATGGTTTAAAGGATACCACAGGTTAGGAACTCCCTTTTCTTCATCCGCAACATGACAAAATAACAAAAGCATGAGACATGGGTTCACAAGCAGTTACACACACACACACACACACACACACACACACACACACACACACACACACACACACACACACACACACACACACACACACACACACACACACACACAAACACACACACACACACACACACACTGCTCCAATGGCAATCCCAAACATACTGCGTGTGTTATTCAAACCTGAACAGTGGAACTACAGCAATGTGTCTTCTCCAGCTGAAGTGTATAAAGCCTAGAGGAGCTATTCAGCGTCTTGACTGCTTTATCTGTCTCCACCAAGGGCACTGGGGCTTTTAACAGCCAGCCTGTGTGCACTGTTGTTGTTTAATTCCAGTTTCCTCCTCACGTCACCCCTGTGCCTGTCTTCAGTGGAAATCAAAACCCACTTAGAGACACAAACGACTAATGTCTCTGATAATTTAAAATCGGCACCCTCGTAAATGTGAATAGTTCGCAGCAGTCACTGTAATTGTGGTGGAGGAAAATTTGCAGCTGATACCATCTCCAGGATTTGGGAAATTCACAACAATAATTAATTGGCTCGGAAGCGCTTCCTCCTCCTCCCTGCCTGCCGCCTGCATGAGCGGTGGAAGAGAATGGAGTGTGATTGACAGGTCGAACAGAGAGGAGAAATAGCTCCTGCTAAATGTGTGGGTTCTCGCTGGTAGGGGGTTCGTTTGTCTCTGTGTAGTTATGTGTGTGGTCCCTCCGTGTGTGGTTCTCTCTCTCTGTGCTGCTTATGTATGCTTGTCCCTGCCCTGCTCTGTGCCAATGGCGGCAGAGGGAGAGTGGGCGAGAGAACTACACACCGCTGTACGGACAGGCACTCATGGATAGGCACTCACTTCTGCTCTTCTTCCAACTGCCTGGCTGCAGCCAAGGCCATGGCAGAAGCAGCCAACACAGATAGATTAACTGCCATTGATCTGCTTGGGTAAACCTGCCAGAGTTCATTGAGCGACTCGCCCTGCCTGGTCGTCAGGGTCAACAGGCTCCATGTCAACCGCGAGGAGTCACCTTTCTCTGCTGGACCCTTTCCTATCTCAGTGGCTCGTCACTATAGGTAATTATCTCCCTTCCATTAGGCCGTTATAACGGCCTACTTTCCTCCTGCATGTCAAACCCTTTGACCTGGCAGTGGTTCGGTCCACCTTCTGTGTTTATCCCTACGCAGTGAAAAGTCAGGTGTCATGGAAACATTCTCATACTACACCCTGCTCTCATGCTAAAACGGCATCAAAGGTGATCGTGTTTTCTGTAATAACAAACTGATGTGGTTCTGAGCTCACACGCCACCGGTGGTAGATCTACAGTATGTTGGGTATCTCATCTATTGGCACTTTTATGGACCTAAGAGAGAAAGAAATAAGCATGTCTACCTGTGGGATAATCTTACTCCTTCAAGCATCAAGACCCCGACTAGTTTAAAGACTGAAATAGTAACAAATACACATTAGTTTTCACTTGAATACATCCAGCACTGAAGTAATCTATAACTAAATACATTATAATTCATTGATAATAACAGTAATGTTGCTTTGCAGTTATAAAAATTACTTTTATATTCTTCCCCTTTAGGCATGTGCATAGTATGTCAATGTTTACCTGATATAGACATCAGGAGAGGCAACAAGGCAGCCTGTGTAACACAGGACTGCTTGAACGATCTGAGCTTGTGACTGATGGCAGACAAGACCTGGAGCTATAAAAACCCAGTCCTGACAAACAGACAATATGCCACTGGTCTACAGTAAAGCCGGGTTAAGGACACAGTTACAGCTGACAATTTCCATGAATTAAATGTGGATGAGGACCATCCAGCTGGCACCAGAGACCCAATCAACCAACAGACTTCTAAATGGACAGTTGAGAATAGGTGGGACTGGGTCAAGGGTCAGGTTGGTGTAGGCACACTTTGCTCTCTGGCCACCATGGTATAGCCGTGCAGTTGTGGTCTGGGTTTGAAGCCCTGGGCATTTGAGGTATCACCTGCAGGCTGTGCACATTGTCATTCCACCCTTGTCCTGACCAGAGTTGAGATCTGAAACCCGAGCAGCCAGTCATTTGGTGAGAGGAGAGGACAGGTGCACAGCCCTGTAACTCAAACTGAGAAGAATCACACCACCGCACCTCTCCGGTTTCTTTCCTGTATGTCTGTAATCTGGGAGCTAAGACGGCAGCCATCAGAGCCTGCAGTAAGGAGATACTCCAGACTGCTACAGTACATGACTGACTGAGGGTGTGTAACTGCAGGCTTCAGTAAGAACAGGTGCAACACTGGCCCTTTCTCTAAGATAGTCCCTCAATTCATTGAGTTGAACTACATGATACTGTACAACAGGGCAGATCTAACCCCTCTACATGAGAATGATCAGTGGTGACTTTTCACAATTAACCACCCAGGGCTTTGGAACTGACAATCACTTTAAAAATTACCAACTGACAGTGTAGCACTGTGACGTGAGTGCATGCCTGCATGCCTTTGTCTTTTCATGGCCACAATTGTTGTTGTATGACTGTGGTTAGTGGCCCAGGGCCAGCTGGCAGTGGCTGTGGGAGCTGTCATTGTCCTGTGGCAAGTGGGAACATGCTCCAGACCTCAGTGGGGACAGGTTTGGACACCCCACCGCCACTGGCCACCCCGCCGCCACTGGCCTGGCTGGCTGAGCTGGAGGTTTTTGGAGGGGCAGAGATAGAGGTCCCCCTGATACCACAACAGTGGTGTCAGCTCCCTGGTTCCCCAGAACCCCTCCCCCCACTTTCCTTCTCTGTATCTCTCTCTCCCTCTTTCCCTCTATTTCTCCCTCTCTATCTCTCCCCCCTCTATCCCTCACTCTTTCTCCCTCCCTCCCTCCCTCCCTCCCTCCCTCCCTCCCTCCCTCCCTCCCTCCCTCCTCTCTCTGTCCCACTCTCCCTCCCTCCCTCTCTCCTCTCTCTGTCCCACTCTCCCTCCCTCACTCTCCCGTTCTCTCGCTCCCCACCCCCTCTCTCCTCTCTCTGTCCCACTCTCCCTCCCTCCTCTCTCTCCTCTCTCTGTCCCACTCTCCCTCCCTCCTCTCTCTCTGTCCCACTCTCCCACTCTCCCACTCTCCCTCCCTCCCTCCCTCCCTCCCTCCCTCCCTCCCTCCCTCCCTCCCTCCCTCCTCTCTCTGTCCCACTCTCCCTCCCTCCCTCTCCCGTTCTCTCGCTCCCCACCCCCCTCTCTCCTCTCCTGTCCTCTCTAAGCCCCTCTCCCTCAGATCACTGAGGGTAGAACAAGTGAATCTGTGTGTGTGAAGATACGGCTAATACATAGGAGGAGGGCGGAGCCGGGACTTTGGCAGCCAGAGGACTTCATAAATCCTTTATCATTAATTAGCATAAGCAACTGGTAAACAATCATTTTCTACTGTACATTGAACATTTTAAACTATTGTACAACTCGTTCCTTTTGCCAAGAAAAATCGTATAACCTTGAAATAATTTATCTCTGTGAGCACGCATCCACTTGGTGTTTTGATTAGCTAATGCAATTTACATGTGGGGCCTAATGTGTACGTTATCTCTCTTCTTCTCTCCTCGGCTCTCTAATCAGCACACAGTGGGGCCAGAGCAGTTACATGCACAGCTAATGGATGACTCTGTCACTTTATATTCAAACCTTCATTAAAAGACCACGGTACATCTGAACACTACTTCACTGCTCTGCAAACAGAGGAGGCAAAAGAACATGCATCCCCGAGAGAGGGCAGACATACACACCCTCTAGCGCTCTCTCTCTCATCCTCTATCTTACGCTGACATACGCACATTAATTAAATTACACTCACAAGCCAAAAGAAAGTATCTCAGAGTACTAAATCGCATGCTGTAGAAGCACTTTGAGTTCGAAATGTACTTTTCTCCCGCAAGATGCTTGGGCAGAGGGCTCTAAGATTGGAACGCATGCATGTACCCCTGTATGACATTTGAATTAGATTTCTCTTCGATTTACAGTCTGCATTTTATACACTTACAAAACAGATGTGCACGCAAAAGGCAATGTGCGAGAGTGACTCAGATTGTGGATTTCACTACAACTGGCTATCTTAAAATTTCAAAACACGAACATTTGACTCAGCATGAGTCTGCAATAGAACTGAGGTCAAACTGGGAAGTGCCATCTCAGGAAGTGACCTCTGGTTACCTGAACCCATCAGTGAAGTCAAGGTCAGACAGAAGTTGAACCAATGTCAGATCAGTCCTTCAAAGCATGGTCCCAGTGCAGCTAGCTACCACCACATTAATTCGTACCATGTGTGTTTGCAGTATTTCACACCACTGTGCTCACACCCACACTCCAGGAGATCCGAGTACACACAGAACAGGAAGGCCAAATTCTCATCCTCTGGGGAGTCTCACCCTGTGTACGTGTTAGGTGGAGATGGGGGAGATAGGCTATACTACAGAAAACTACACTGTAAAAAAAAAAAAAAAATGTACTGTACATTCAATGTACAAGGCAAACAGCTGCAATAGGATTGCTCAACAAAATGTTCACGCAAACTTTTTGTTGTGAATTTGCTCAACATCCTATTGCAGCTGGTTGCCTTACGTTGTTGAATCAACATATATACAGTACCAGTAAAAAGTTTGGACACACCTACTCATTCAGCGTTTTTTCTTTATTTTTACTATTTTCTACAATGTAGAATAATAGTGAAGACATCAAAACTAGGAAATAACACATATGGAATCATGTAGTAACCTAAAGGTGTTAAACAAATCAAAATCTTTTTTATATTTGAGATTCTTCAAAGTAGCCACCCTTTGCCTTGATGACAGCTTTGCACACTCTTGGCATTCTCTTAACCAGCTTCATGAGGTAGTCACCTGGAATGCATTTCAATTAACAGGTGTGCCTTGTTAAAAGTGAAATTGTGGAATGTATTTTCCTCGTAATACGTTTGAACCAATCAGTTGTGTTGTGACAATGTAGGTATACAGAAGATAGCCCGGTCCTGGCCCAATGTTCTAACCTCTGGGCTACCTGCCGCACCAATGAAGCTGGTTGAGAAAATGCCAAGAGTGTGCAAAGCTGTCATCCAGGCAAAGTGTGGCTATTTGAAGAATCTCAAATATATAATATATTTTGATTTGTTTAACACTTTTTTTGGTTACTACATGATCCCATATGTGTTATTTCATAGTGTTGATGTCGTCACTATTACTCTACAATGTAGAAAATAGTAAAAATAAAGTAAAACCCTTGAATGAGTAGGTGTTCCAAAACTTTTGACCGGTAGTGTATATGATGAGTGGAGGAAATAACAACTATCTGTTGGATGGCATTATCATCCTATTAACTCACAATTATAGAATCCTATGAAGTACAGGATCTATATGAGCATTACTACACCAGACTGATTCTTCCTACAACAGTTCTTTCCTTAGCCAACACAATTCCCATTTCCTTAAACCAAGCGGATTTGATGTGTAAAGCAGTGATGCAAAAAAAACGCAAACCGTGTAAGCTCAGAGAAAATCCAGCTGAGAATCTTCTTAATAGCTAAACTCAACTAAATAATCTCCAATTAAAGTGTTATAGAGAGTGGAAAGCAGGCTGGGGGTGGCATAGAGAGCTATTGAAGGGGCACAGAGGTACCTGAGGGTGGTCAGAGGGGTGTGAACTGACCTCAGAGCAGACTAATGGCTTGTGTATCCACCGGCAGCGCCAGGGCTACATTTGAACATGAGCAGACAGCCAGTAATAAGCATCATCCATCACGTCTTAGATTTGGCTCTGTGACTAAGGACTCTCACTGTCAATAAACAGGCCAGTTTACCTGAGTCATCAACACCTGCTTACTGCTGTGACTGATCAGGGTCGTTTCACTATGCTTGAGAAGAAATAACCACAGACGTACTTACTGTACACACACACGCACACACACACACACACACACACACGCACACGCACACGCACACGCACACACACATGCATGAGCTACACACGCACACATGTACACGCTCACACCCAAACTAACACATACACACCTAACTGCCGAGAAAGTCAAAGCCTGTACACAGACTTGGAAGTAGGAGAAGCAGAGTGTATACGATTGTCTCCAGGATCTCAGTCAGTATATGGTAGCTGAGGGATGATCTGACCTTGATATTTACGCTCAATAGATTAATGGGGCTCCAGTCAGAAGACTTCACCCACCCACAGTGAGAGCCACACTGAGACCCTCCAAATCCCTTTGTCATTCATACAGATCTAATCGCAAATTACATCTCACGCTTTTATACTCTCATTCTCTCTCTAAAAAATATCTGAAACCAAAATAACAAACTATTTCTCCCAGCTGATAAATAGGGTTTAGCCTCCGGTCGGGCCACCTCTGTATTATATATTCATGGTTTTCTAAACTGCCTTTAACAGCTTCTGCAGATGCAAAATACAAAAAATTCCACTTTTGCTCTTCTGTGTTAAATTTGCATATCTGGTCATGCTCTGCTTGACATACTTGCAAAATTGCACAGCGGGTATTTTATTACAAGCCACCACAGATATTCAGCGACAGCAGAGAGCATCAAAAATAAATTAAAAAGACTAAAGAGCTACCAGTAGGCCACATAGTGTATTGTTTTGCAATGCCTAGAGCCATAAAGCGTTTCTTTTTTTCAGGGCAAGAGGCATGAACCATGCTTGGATGGCGGAGAGGGAAAAGTAATTTAGGGACTTTAGGGTTTTCTGTTGCATTAAATTGACTGAGCCCAGATTTCCAACGGCTTAATGTAATGTTAAACCTTAAATGTGGTCTGTATTTGCCATTTGTTCATTGATAGTATGCGTGTAACAGTTGTATTGCAATATTTGACTGGCTTTGGGATATCCAATCCATTTCAGTGTTACTGATAACTCATAGACATTTGCATCTATTCGAAAAGCAAATAAATGAATATCTAATTCCAAGAGACAACAAAGTATGCCACATATAAGGAATGAGGTTTGATGAATAGCGAGGGGAGTGAGATACTGTTCAGAGGTGAGTGTGGGGCTTACTATATAGATAACACAGGAGTGACCTCTCCTAGTCCCCATTACGGTAAATGGGTGGGATGGATGGGCTGGCTCTATGAAAGTATGTTTATCATGCTCCCCTGCAATTACAGCATACTAAATCCACAGTGTAATTGTGTTCTGTTGCCATCACTCCGTATTTATAGGGGCTAAAACTAACAGAAAACATGTGGTGTGAGGAAAAGGAGGAGGAGAGGAGGGGAGGAGATGAGGGAGGGCATGCATTTGATGAGGCCTTAGATCATTGCTCATGTATGGGTGCTTTGCAACGCAGTATTACCTATGAGGCATGGGGAAGTCAAGCAGAAATGTTCTAATTCAATATCCAAACATGCTGTGGTTTTCTGAGAGGCCGGCAGAGAGTAGCACTGGGTATCTTTCGTAAAAGATAACCAACCACGACTATAGCTGAGGGCCAATAGGGACCAGATGGAATCAAATCTTCCCTTTCCACTCCCTCCACCTCAGAGAAATAAAAAACTACCTTTTAACTGCAACCTCTTCTCAACCTCGCAACCTGAAACCACCTTTCCACTCCTTCACTCACGGGAATCAACATCCAACTTTCTTTCCTTCCTACCATCCATTCTCTGATCTAAAGATATACATGCTTTTTTAGTGCAACATCTATTTCAGTATTTAAATGTGAGCTGCTGATTCCTCCCAATTCCCTAAGAATGTGAACTAATGCTATGATAATCCACTGGATACTGAATGCGGCTGAGTTTAGGGGTCCTTATTTAAACTCCTCCTTTTCTTAACCACGGAGCAGAAAAGGTGTTCAGACAAGCAAGGAAATAATGAGCATCAGACAGCATGCAGAGAGAAACAGAAGCTCAGATGAATAACACACACACACACACACACACACACACACACACACACACACACACACACACACACACACACACAAACCTAATATCTAGTCATTCTCTCATTTCAAATCATTTAGACATTTACCGACAACCAAACCTCAACTTTCCTAAATCAATTGACCGATGAGTAAGAATGGTACTATACGAGTTCTACGTTGGTTTTTCAATAAGAAGCAGCAGAAATGTATAAACAGGTTGCGATTCTAGCAGCACTAATGAAAATACTTTTATTGTTGTTGTTTTTTCTCCCCCCCCTCCCCCAAGCAGACAAGCAGCCCTGAAAAAATATATTTCTGATGGGTATTATGCAAATGATCCCAGCTGTTACTTCTAATGGGGAAGCCTCCTAATACCTATCCCTTTTTCTAGGGTGAGGAAGAGAGGAAGCTTATTTTGTGCATCGCAAATGGCACCCTATTCCCTATATATTGCAGTATTTTTGACCAGGGACCTGGTCAAAGTAGTGCACTATAAATGGAATACAGTGCCATTTGGGATAGCCTTATCTGGCCTGTTAATCCGGTCGGCCGTGCGGGTGACACGTCTGGAAGAGAGGACCCCAAAGTATCTCCTGATTAAGACCTGTCTGGGGAATAGGGTTTACTCTACAGGGAGCGAGGGGGTGGCCATCTTTCTCCCAGGTTTCCATCCTGGAGGACAAGGCGAGGCGTGCCTGGTGCTTGGGTGGCTCCACGGTGGGAATGGAGCCCATTATCTCTGGGGATGTGGCAGAGAAGAGGCCTTCTGAAGACACTGTTTAGTCCTGGAGTGTCGCCTAGCCGGTGAGCTGGTTCAGTCTTTTAGAGTGGACTGTGAACAAGTGCTGTTCACTTTCAAAGAGTGGACTGTCTCTGACCAGCAGGTTCACTCCAGTCTTCATTCACAGAGCAGAGCAGAGTAGAGGATAGGTCAGGTCACCCCACTGTGTAGGGAACTCCCATCAGGATATTGTCAACACATATTCTTGACCTCAGTTTAAAGAGGGACTCTTCTATTTGACGTGCCCCTTTGAGGAACATTCAAAGTAGTCTTACTACTAAAGTTCCAAGTGTTATTAGTCGTGTTGCTTATGTATTTACTTTTCAGAATCATATAAAGCTGTGATTGAATTAATGATATACAATACAGGACAATTTATATGGGATGCCTTGAGGGGCTTTGAACATAGTCAGATAGTTTTGAGCATATAAAGAATAAGCACAAAAAGCAGATATCGATTTTTAAAGCATGGTACATTCTGTGCAGACACTAAGCTGTGAACAAAGTCTACAGAAGAAGAAGAAGAAGAAGAGGACAGAATATATCGAGGAAAAAGCACAATAACTCATTTCAACCTCCAGGTTTCTTTGATCAGATCCATTCTTACACTGTGATATTCATCTCAGCTTTTTTTTCTCCCTCTTTTCATTTCCCTTTTTTACCCTCCTCTCTGTTGGTGAGGGGGTCTGCCAGGACTGAGTTACAGCACATCCTTTTATGTTTATTAGCCACATTACTCACTAGATCAGTAAATTTGTACCAAAGACTTGCATTAATGAACTCTAAAGTGATTTTACAAAGGCGGATGGAAGAACCCATCAAGCATGACTGGGTGAAACGCAGTGGGTGAGGAATGAGGAAGTGTGTGTGAGCCCTAGTGGGTGACCTAATTCTCACCCACGACTCACGCATTGTCAATTTCTATCTCTTCTCACCAGGCCCACCTAAATTATATAAATTATTATATGTAAATATGTTTTTTAACATCTCCTTTCATCTAAGTGCCTTTCTGTTTTCATTTGTGTCATATTAGAGAGTCATTGTCGAGAGGCCTACAGGCGGTGAAACACAACGGAGGCTGATCGGCCATGTCTGAAAGAAGGTTGTGATGTTGTGGACTCTGGTCAGTTCAAGATCAGGTTTTAGGGAACATAAAAGTGGTTAAGTAGTATTTAAAGTAGTTAATATCTGATCTAAGATCAGACTTATTTAGATATGCAACAGTAAAACCTTGCTGCTCTCAACTAAATATAATGGATCTGTAAACAGTGTAAATCAAGGAAGAGGAGAGCTGGCATCCATCCAACATGGAGAAGAAAGGCCAACCTGGGCCCGACTCTCTCTTCACTCATCAGCCCCTTAACCCCAGTCTCTCAGGGTGTGCTCTCACAGCAAATCCAAACACTTCAGCCCACAGCCTCTCTCTCTCTCTGTCTCTTTCCATCTCCAAACCAGCCGGCTGTGTGATGACCAATACCTCCTTGTCATCCCCAATTACACTATCTTGTAAGGACGATGTTTGTCTCTGGGTTCACTAAACACAACATTATCAAAATGTTAACACCTCTACCTTGACACGGACAAATCAGCTAAATGTACCCTTTCACAAAAAGCTAGACTTCCAAAGCCAAATCCAAGCAAACAACGTTTGTGAGCTTGGTGTGTAATGTATGATTAAAATGTCTGAGTAAAAAGCAATATGGGCATAAAGGAATTCTGCAAGTGAATCTGGGTGAGGGGAAAAAACTGTGCTCAAAGAAAATGTTCATGACATCCTAAATTATATTATACTAGGTTCATTATCATCCATACGAATAAAAACAACTGAATATGTAGCTAAAATAACACAGAATATATGTCAGAGCCTTGTTAGTATTTATTTATTATCTACCTAAACCCAGTATGAGGAGTGAGAAGACAAATGTGTTGACAGACTAAGGTGGGGACCTTAGTCTGTAACAGGACTGCTTCCTTTGAGGAAAGACTAGAGACTCCAGGCAGGGTGACTCAAACTCAGGGTGAGGGTAAAGGCTTTGTTCCAGGGAAGCTCACTTTCTCTGCCCCCCCCTCTCTCTCCCTGTGAGTCTTGGCAGCGCTGCATAATCAAATGTTCCTGGAACTGACTTCCTGTCTGTCCAGTGAGTCGGCAAGCGAGGGAGAGAGAGACGGAGCCTGCTTACACAGAACGGAGGATAAAGATTTCTGCCCCATGACGCCAGGGGCTGTTTTAATAAGCCAACCTGCTGGTCAGCGTGGGATGTACTGTCTGTCTGAGAAATGGACTCATCCAGTTACTGTTCCAGCCTTTCCAAAACACTGGCTCTGAAACATGCTATTATTATTCTACAGTAGTATGTGATTATTTTTAATAATATTTCATGATAATTTCTGGGGTCTCCATTTTCTTTTTTGTATGATGGCTATATGAAAATATAAATCAGACAGCAACATGATTAATTTCTGCTCTCTAAATGCAAACAAGGCCTTTAACGTCAGCAGGCTGCTGGGTGGATGGGGAAACACGGCTCAACTGAGGTCAGATCTGCTCCGGGCCCAGGGCCCTGTGTGAATACGTTCCTATGATCAGTCTAATGAGAGTGAATCTCTGTCCCCACATTTAGCAGTCTGGATGAGAAACTCAGGGCCAGGGCCATTGCTATGCAGCCCACACTCTCTCTCTCTCTCTCTCTCTCTCTCTCTCTTACTCACGCACTCAGTATATCTGCTGGCAGTTAGCTGACAGACAGGAGTCTGGAGTCTGATGGGTGGCTGGCAGTCAGTCAGACAGACGTCGGAGAAACAGACGACTGTGTGTCTCCTCCTCCGATTCACAGCCCTTATGAACTTATAGGAATGACATCATCGTGCTCCAGCTTAGACCACCAGCCCCTTGGCCCATACAATATGCACTGTAGCCTATTCTTTATCAGTACTATCAATGCACACACTTCAAACCTTTCAATCGGCTCAAGTCCACTCAGGTAAGTATAATAAATAGAGAAAAAAAATGAATAGAGGCATATTCAAGCCTTTAGGCTAATACCACTCCAGAAATATTAAATGTCTCGAGGGCTTTGAGGAAAAAGAGAACAACAAACCCTCAATGCATTGAATATGTAAAACGTGGTCTCTATATCTCTTCCATATCCATCATGAAGAGCGCCTCCTAAACCTCTCATTGTCTCGTCAAATTGTGTGCTTAGTGAGGCTAGAGATAAGGCTATTAGTTCTATAAAGCATGTGTAATGCCTGGTGCAATAACAGTATTTTTTTTGAGAGGTGGGGGGGGGGGGGATCAATAGGTGTTATCTGCTTTCCAATGTTTCATACTCCCTCTCTGACATCAGAGGCTGGCCAGGCAGAGCTTTTCTGAGTGAGCAGTGAATGCAGCTAGGCCGCTAATCAATAGCCTCAGTATTAACAGGATGCTTCCAAAGCCATTTAGCAAACCCTTATCACTCTGGGATTTTACACTCAACCTGTCAAAATATTTTCTCCAGGGGCCGAGCGGAGAATGAGAGGAACATTTCACGCCTGTGAAGTCTCCTCTCCCACACCCGTTTGATTTGAAAGGGGGATGAAAGTGATATCTCTCTTCTCTTTTCAGAGGGTTCAGCTTGTATAAAGAGGAGAGGAGGATGTTAGATGGAGGAGCTTGAGGATAAGATCATCTAATTAGGCTGTAAAACAACAACAACGGGTTGTGTAGTGTTAAGGATGGGCTCTTGCACACGGCCATGAGGGGAAGAGTAATTACCAAGCATATGAATATTACCACATACACTAAAACAACGGCTATCCAGGTGGGGCTGTGAAAACGAGGAAGAATACAACCTGGGATGATTTTTCTGGCTTTAGTTATTCTACACCTATGCTTGTTGAGAAACCTGGATAAATATAAGAGGATAAACAACAAAACAGAGGGCTCTCAGGAGACTAAGCTCAATAGAATCTACTCTTTTTAACAAACTAAAGTCAAACAAAATCAAATCAAAGTTCTTGAAGATGTTTTCTCTTTTCCTGACAGACATGTTTAAAAGGACGCTTCTCTCTCTCTCTCTCTCTCTCTCTCTCTGTCTGCCTGTCTCGCACTGACTAACTCTGCGTGTCTCTCAATTTCAGTTCACTTACTCCCTTCTCTCCCTCTCTATCTGCATCTTTCTCTTCCTCCCCGCCTCTTACCGAGTGACTCATCTGTCAGTGAACGAGGAGAGATGGTGCTCACCTCCACCCCCCCCATCTCTCCCCAGCTGGGCTCCGCTATGCTCTGCTGTGCTGTGCAGGGGGTCCCTCGCCTTCCCTCCCCACCCCGTTTCCCTTCCTGCTCCAATAACAACATCTATCTCCATTCTCCTCTAAGCTGACCGCATCCCGGGCACAACAAGCAGCTCTCCAAATCCCCCAGGTTTTCAGCCTTGCCACATGCTTAACTGTACGGTGTAACTGCGCCATATGCTTCCAAGATTCGAGATAGCGCAATTTGTAGTGGGGAATAGCCTTCGACTACACTATTAAAGAAAGGGAACAGCTGGTTGGCGCTCCATGGTTGGGTGCCTGTGTGTCAACCTGTTCAATCATACGTCAGTCTTGTTTATTGTTGCTTATCTACTTATTTATGTGTTCGCTATACAGGGACATGGTGTGTAGATGAGTAAGTCTCACAGGAGACGCTGCATTTCATGCGCTTCTAGCTTCCTCCAATAACAGGAAGAATACTACAAATGCATTTCTTTGTTGGAGACTGTGGCCTGACCTCCCACATGGCAGAATCTCTATAGTGGCTCAATTAGCGAGGCTGGCCACTGAGAAGCGGTGGGGAAAGGAGTGAAGACAGAGGCTGCAGGGGATTGATTGGTAAAGAGTGGGTACAGGAGCAAAGTCCCAATTCTCAAAGAACCGTATGTGTAGTTGCTTCAGTCATCACTTGGTCACCTCACATCATTCTTCAAATACTTTGAAAAACGTGAATTTGACTTAATTCAATGGTTGAGGGAAATTAATCCTTATCACTGGTAAGTAGAGTGAGTGGTGAGTGGGGCCTCTCTTAGTTCTTTCCGTCTTAGTCTTAGCCATGATGAAATTCTCAGTCAACTCCTTTGAGGAATCCTGATCTATGATATACCTCCAGGACTGCATTTACAAAGGCAGGCCAATTCTGATATTTTGCCCAATTATTGTCATAAAATGTGATCTGATTGGCAAAAAGACCAGTTCGTGGAAATATTGGGCTGCCTTTGTAAATGTAGCCTAGATGCCCCAATGTATAAAAAAAAAAAAATCTGCACCAATTCTAATTTTTGCTCTGTCTGGTCTTATAATGGTATGGGCATCATCGTGTTTGGATATTTAAAACTGGATACCTCCCATGTAGCTATTTTCTCCTCATGCACTGTCCTAACTGGTGAGGAGGGGGAGATAAGGAGAGAAGAGAGAGACAGTACGCCTTGGCTAATTATGTTCAAGATTAAACGGAGCGGATTCCAATCAGGTGGACAACGTTTTCTAAAATAATGAGTGCGTGACCTCAGGTGAGAATACATTAGGACGGATGTTGTGTTAACCTGCAAAGTGTTCAAAAAGCAGCAGGCCCATTTTGTCTGGATCAAAAATATTCTCCAGCACGCCACTGGCTGAGAGCTGAGACAAATGCTCCCGGCATTAAAATGAACATCCCTTGCCTCCCAACATTAGAACAAGATAAACAGTTGGGGCTAAAGTCGTCACAACAATAGACTCTCAGCCCTGCTTGTGTTGCTGACACACAAATGAACTGACATGACAGGCCTTCAGATCACAAATGACTCCAGACTAAGATTGTCTGACTGTGTCAAGCTAAGAGGCTACAAGGAGGGATAAATGCATTGTTTATGCTCATTAAACAAGACTTCCTCTCAACTATCAGCAATAACTGATGAGTATTAATTTGCAGTGTTGTAAACTGTTCAGAAATAATAACGCATTCATCATCATCATGATGACAAGCCAATTACATACAATATTATGGGAGGAACAAGCCAAAAATCTGGAGGCTAAAACAAAGGTTTATACAGTATTACATATTTAGGATATATTATATATAGACCCACAAGACCACAGGGTAAATGCTAAAACTCTAACTGTAATACAATCCATCAGTGAGGCCAAAACAAATCATATGTCAGAACTAGTTACATGAATAAGTAAAGCGGGCCCATGTGAGTTAAAATGGCTATTAATCATGAGTGAGTTTCCACCCAAGATTAATTTCATAGTGTGGGATTGTAGGGTGTGTGTGTGTGTGTGTGTGTGTGTGTGTGTGTGTGTGTGTGTGTGTGGAGTGGATGTAAGGAAGGCCCCTTAACCCTGTGGCCCCTCAGCTGGCTGGGTTGAGGACCAGGAGTCGCCAGGAGGAGGAGAACTGAATGACTGATTATTAATAAGAGCTCTCCATTATGTCAGGCTCAGTCTTTGCCAGGACTCAATGAAAAACAGATCAGGCAGGGGGAAAGGCACAGGCCAAACTTATCTGGCTGAACTGCTTTCCCTTTCCTACTGCCAGACGATCTAACACAGCACAAGTGACCTGTTCCCAAGCATTTACTATCTATCAACAAGCCGTGTGTGTGTGTACTGTAGAGTCAAGTGAATCATGCAGGTACCTACCTCCCCAGTCTGTGTCAGGGTCAGCTTAGGCAGCTTGCTCTTGGAGCTGGTGGTGGTGCTGCCAAAGGCTAGGTTGCTGTAGCCCATGTCCCCCACTTCCAGAGGAGGTTTGAGCTCTGGGGAATCTAGGGGCACCTGGTCCTGGCCGTCCATGGGCCGAACGTAGGCCGTGGGCTTCTGCTGCTGCACGGCGCTGGGCTTGACGTGCAGGCCCTGGGGGAAGGTTGGTGTGGAAAGGCCGCTGGGCAGCAGGGAGGTGGAGGCCACGGGGGAACTGGACCCGTGGGAGCCCGGTTCCTGCTCCAAGGGAGACTTAACATGATTGTTGCTGTCCTTGTATCCATGCTCAGTCGCCGAAGGGGTCTGCTGCTGCCCAGCGCCATGCCTCCTGGAGGTGGAGGAGTTGGGGCTGCTGCTGGAGTCTCCCTTGTGGCCCACGACATCACCCTGTGAGCTGAACAGCTCCTCGTGTCTCTGGGGTTGCTGCTGCTGCTGCTCATGGGTAGACAAGTGTTTCCCCCTGCTGCTGGTTGGTACCCCCACTACCTGCCCCCCCACCTCTTGGGTGCTGGTGCTGCTGGAGCAGTGGGCTCCCTGCAACCAGTCGGAGGAGCGGGACTTCTTGGAGCTCTGATGGCCGCTCAGCCGGGTGGAGCTGGTCAGGGATGAAGAGGAGGGTGGAGGGGGCATGGAGGTGGTATTGTGCCCCGTGCCCGTCCTGTTGCTTGTCCTCTGGGCCCCCTCGGTGAAGAAGCTGGGGCCAGGGGTCTGGGGAACAGAGTTCTTGGGGATCCCCACCAGGTGGCTCTGGTTGGAGTGGCTGGTCAGGAGCTCCTTCATCTCATCGTAGTTCCCCAGAGTGTTCTGTACCCGGTTGGCCAGGGCATCACCTTTGTTGGTCTGCAGAGAC
This sequence comes from Oncorhynchus clarkii lewisi, assembly GCF_045791955.1. Lineage (NCBI taxonomy): Eukaryota > Metazoa > Chordata > Actinopteri > Salmoniformes > Salmonidae > Oncorhynchus > Oncorhynchus clarkii. Next base: position 1,957,153 of record NC_092160.1, on the reverse strand, counting down.
AGAGAGAGGAGAGACGGTGAGATGTATAATGTATAGATATTCAGCTCCTACTATATACCCCCCAGCCCCCTCCACCATGTTATCATCATTCCCCCACTACTCTGACAACAGACAGAGAGCAGCAGGTCATCAGAGCTACACCTAATTACAAACAGCTAGGAACACTGCAGGCAGTGTGTGTGAGAGAGAGAGGTTGATGTGTGTGTGCGCGCATAGAGAAGGGTGCAATCATGCCTCAGTGAGCAAGACCATTAGGCTGTACATCAAGCAACTCTGAAAATGAAAAAGTAGCCCCTTTTCTAAGCTAAAAACAGCTATCATTACAGAGTCTAATATGCACCTTACAAACTGTATGAAACTATAGTTCTATCCAAAGCACTTTAATAAATCCATCTTTAAGATGGCACAGTTGGTGTATTAGCGTGTATTAAACAAGTGATTAAAACAAGCATTGTTAGTGTGGATCTATAGATAATAGATACCTTGTTTAGGTTGTTGGTCCCCCCCAAAGTGGATAGACTGGTTGCTTCTGTCTGTCAGTATAAAAAGACAGTAGTTTATAATCTAGTCACACTGGGGGGAATATAGTAGACCAATAGGATGACCTTGATAATCTTATAATCTGTTCAACTGTATTCTTAGTCAATTTTGTGGCAATGTTGACACACTCCTGTCTTCTAATATCCTTTCTCTCAGGGGTACACTTTAATCTGTAGGAAAACCTCCAAACAAATAATTTTGCAACAAAAGGCCCTTGTTTCTAATAATTGTTTTCTTTTGGCTAGTTCAGCATATAATTATTTTATACTGGGCTTTTCAGACAAAAAGGCATGCAGAACCACCCCCCAAAACTCATTACTTTCATAACAGGCAACATTCTACTTAATGTGCAACACATTACTGTTAAACTCAGCCCAAGCCTGTGTTTACTGGTCTTTTACGTGTGAGAGGCCTAGTAAGAACGTACAACAATTGCAGATGCATTATGCTAACACACTACATAAACAGAGATTATAACATCTATTCGAAAAGAACTGCAAATGAAGATTCATTTCAGTCGCACAATACAATTGCAGAGCCATGCAAAGCTGTTTCCTGTATAGGGATATAATTAGGCTATTCAAAGGCAACAAAGGAAAAAATGATAAATATGTACAGTGTAGCAGCGTGTATCCCTTTGGTATCACAGAGGACTGTGGTGGTGATGATAGCGCAACACTCTGTCAGACTCAGGAAGGATAAGTCTGTGTATTTGCACAATAATCAAATGATGGTTGATGGTTAAGGGGAAGGGAGGGTGTGGAGCATGAAGAGCCATTATGCTGCTGGGAAGGGGAATTATCTGCTAGGTGTTTAACCTCTGACCTCTATAAAAAGAGAAGATGCCAGCTAGGGCTAAACTGCTCTCTGCCAAGACTCACCCCTGACCACCCCTGACCTTGCACAGCATCACTATAATGTCCCCCATAAAACTCTAATGGCCATGCACTTGTTGTTCCAAAATGTATTACAATTAAGCTCACCCAAATGGATAACTATGCCCGAGTTACTCTTGCTTCAAAAGCAAGAGAGGGAAAAGACTCAAACAGCCCTGACAAGTGCCCCTAACAGTAACAGCAACCTGTGTTTGAAAATCCAGCAACCAGCCCAAAGTAGCAGTCTGTTTTCCACAGTCTGTGTATCGTCCGAAGAGGAGCCTAAGCACACACAGGTTATTTAAGCCATGCTGTGAGGGCTCAATATTTTTAGTGAGTGTGATGTTGAAGGGGTGAGTGTCCATGTTGAAGGGGCACTTGTGGACCTCCCAGATGCTGTCATTCTCAGTGAGGGGAAAGCAATGTGGACGACAGTGCACAAAGGGCTCTTGTGTAGAGAAGGAAGCCCTGGGCTGCTGGAGTAGACCTGAAGCTTGAGTTGGAGCAGGGCTGTCCTTCAGTGCACTGACTGCAGTCGGACTGCAGGCTAACTACAGCTGAGGACTGGAGTAGCTTCACTAGAACAGAGAAGTATAACAACGTATAACAACGTTATCTACTATATTTTTGAGTTACACTGCTGTAATCTTTTTTTTTCATACCTTTATGTAACTAGGCAAGTCAGTTATTAAGAGCAAATTCTTATTTACAATGATGGCCTACTTGTAAACCCCCCCCAAACCCGGACGATGCTGGGCCGATTGTGCGCCGCCCTATGGGACTCCCGATCACGGGCGTTTGTGATACAACCCGGGATCGAACCCGGGTCTGCAGTGACGCCTCTAGCACTGCGACACAGCGCCTTAGACCACTGCGCCGCCCAGGAGCCCATACTGTAGCAGGTTCTAAACAATGATTAAAGTACCTCCGTCAGAACTCCTTATCTTCATGGAACAAAGGCTACAATACTCCACTGCCTACATGAACTCATGCCATCAGCTGACAAGACTTCTGCTGAGCTGATCCCCATTACGTTAAAGGCTTCCAGTGACATGTCTCATACTTCATCTCTTAAATCAGAGCATATGGCATTTCTTCAACGGGTGGAGACTGATGAACCTTTGCCTGCCGTGTTTCTCAACTCAAATGGGAAAGGTTTTAAAAAGAGAAAGGCACTCATCAAGAGGAAAGCAGCTGGCCTCTTGTCAATGGACATTTCTCCCCAGGAAGCAGCTCTGTTGAAGTGTTTGTGTGTGTGTGTGTGTGTGTGTGTGTGTGTGTGTGTGTGTGTGTGTGTGTGTGTGTGTGTTTGCAGTGAGGATCTGAAAAAGCCTTTGAATAGGAGAATACTAAAGAGACAGACTTTGCATGGTGGCAGGCAGCAGTAGTGATGTGCCGGGTCTGGGCACTAGGGCAATACCACTCTGTGCAGGCCAACAGACTCGCAATGGGAGGCTTCGTTTGCTCTCTAAATCAGCATCAGATCCCACAGTTCACACCCTGCCTGCCACCACAGTTCTGCCACCCCACCACAGCTCTGCCATCACAGCTCTGCCAAGCAATCGTAAAGCACCTCACTGGGATCATGCCTTAATGCTAGCCTTTTATGATTTAACTGAGAAACAGAGAGCAAAATTAAAACCTAATTTGACTATGAGCTGATTCATACAGTACTGTATGAAGGGGAAAGTAGGTTTTATCCATACAAAGTTTGCTTTTTGTTGTTGTCATATCACAGCATAGTAAAGAGGACTCCTGTGGATTTTCAAGGATGTGAGTGAATGAGAATCTGTGTGGAGAAGACATTGACACATTTCAAATATTGTCTGTAAAGTGCGGATGTTGAGAAATGCACAGGCTACAAGGGATACGTTACAGGGATATTATATAGGGTCCTTGAGACCTTACAAAGAAATACATCCATCTCATGTCATCCCAGCACTAGTATTTGCGTCCAAAGTTTATTTACCTGGAGTTGTGTGCCAGTACATTATTGTCTCCAGCCTAAAGCCTATAGGCTCCTACTAGGATAAAGGAATCTGCACTGGTGCTACAATACAATACTATGATGGGCTGTAGGCTGATCCTACAGTGATGTTATGTGCACTGTTCTCTCACACTGCTTGTCATGGGATTGGCAGTGTTTACAATGGGCCATCTGTTAACAGTTATTTGCCTTCAATTTGGGAAATTAAGAAAAATCTGAAAACTTAAATCTAAAATCTTAAAAAAGAAAAATGAGTTAAAGACCCAGAGCAAAGACTCATCCAGCAAATCCTTATCTGTTGAATTGTCTCTCTCCTTTGTAAGCCCATCTGTAAAAGCCTTCCTTCCTCACTGGTGCAGGAGTAGAAAGCCTCAGCAGTTTGCATAATATCCATTAGTGCTTCCCAATAAAGAGCATCAATATGGGTCCACATGAGTAAACACCTAGCACAAATCATCTGAAATCAATAGAGCACTAACGACAGCAGGGGATCCAGGAGCTAGCAGATGTAAGGTAGCCTCCTAACAGAATCTGCAACAAACCACAATACAATTCAGATATAAACTGGGAAACGTAATGGACTAATAATTTAACATGTCGCAACATCCTACTTTTTAAAACCCGTTGATCAAATCTGACAGTGATGACGGTCGGGGGAATATACAATTACATTCCAAAAAATATAACTATTTTATATTGCATCTCTTACACCCATGGAGAGCTAAAGTTAGCATTGAATAAATTAATTGATCTCCTTCTCCATCTCTAAGAGTCTGCTCCTCAACAGTAATGCTGGTGCCCATGAATAAAACATCCAGTACCGGAGCTGACGACTGAGGAGGAACACAAAATACGTTTGCAGAAAACGGAGAAAATGGCTGAATAACTTGGCGGCTATATCCTTGTTTACTCTGCTGCTCCTCTTGACTCAGCAGTTGGTGGAGGATGGAGGGAGGGAGAAGAAGGAAGAAGGAGGGAGGGGGTTAGGGAGGTTTATTTGGGAATATTTGCCTTGAGAGGGAAAAGGTAGGTCTCTTTGTGACAGAATGGTGCAGCAGCGTTGGCTGAAGTCCAAAGGCCTGACCTTCACGGGGCTTTACAGGCTTTTAAAAACAGCTTGGCTGTGCGTTCACAGAGACCTGTCCAGGAGGAGGTAGAGAGGGGTCCCGGGAGTACACAAAGTACACATCCTGCTGATGGCACCAAGGCCAGGGGGGACCAGGGGCAGCCAGGGGGAGCAGGGGACCTCTGAGGGCACAGCCAGCACTCCTCGGCTGTGGGGTGTCTCTCTAGGTGCCAGTGGAGCTGGGAAAGCAGTAAATCAGTCCCAAATAGCTGCTAACAGCATAGTTCCATTAAACAGGATTAAAGGGGGGATTAACTAATAGCGGCCTGAGATGTGGGAGAACTACAAACAGTGTTTCACAGAGGAGAGGAAAGTACTGCTATTACTCTCTACTGAGCACTAGGCTGGAAGAGAGAGGGGAAGAGAGAGGGGGCTAAGGAGAAAGTATCGCTGAACCAGTCAAGCACTAACAGGACACATTGGTTTCTAAACACACATCATCTTTACCGGCCCTTAAGTCCCCCCAGCTTACATGCCCAAATACTATAGCCTGGAGTGGAGAGTCCATTTTCCTGCAGATGTGATGACATCAATGACTATTAGCTGACACTGTGGGGGTCTGGAGAACAGATCTGTCTCAGGCTGTAATCCTCTAACGACAGTATAGCTTGGTGAAAGCCATCTATATTTCGGAAAGTGCAGTTACATGATTGACAATACATAAGTTAAAATGTGACCTCACTGTACTCTAGCTGTTGATAATCTAAACCAAAGTGAATGAGGATGTTCTCTCATGATACAGTCACATCGGCGTCTGTAAAATGTTGTCAAAGGTCAAATTCCAAACAAGCCATTGGCATATTTACTGAAAGGCTAAAAAAATGCTCTTTGTCCACCCACCTAGACTGAGAGTTCCTTTCCCCATTACCCCTGCTGTCTGTCTGCTTAGTCACTGGAAGAATGCTGGGCCAGCGCATTCCTTCACACACACACAAACACACCAACATGAGCACGAGCAGACAAACACACACACACATCCTCCTACCCACAAAAACACACCCCATTTCCACAAAGACACATACATACTCACATACTAGCATCCACAATTAAATTTCACACAGTCCTATATAAGGGGTAGAGACATCCTGTTTTAGTATAAATTAAAATAAAAGGGAGTAGATAGCTCTGTGTGCCTGTTTTCTGTCATTAAGTGTGACCCAGTTCGCAGAGAGGTTGCGTGTGTTTAAGAGAACACTCATGTGTTCTGGAACCTAATTTCCCAGGCTAAGAGGAGCAGTGGGCGATCAGATGAAGATGAACGGTTTCGTCTGTGTGCGCACGTGCGTGCTCCCCTGTGTATGTGCGTGTGTATTTATGTGCGGTGCCGTTGATCCACTATTGAAGCGAAGCCGCATTGAGGGGAGACTGCACCATGTCATGTGACATGGGCAATTAGCCTTCAAAGGGGACACAGTCACTACTTGTTTATTTCCACAAATACGTCCACCTCCATGTTGATGTGATGGGTGATGGACAGGTCCCACGCCCTCTTTCCTTGAAAGCCACACTCTCTCTAAACGTGCCGTTTACAGATAATCTGTAGTGTTAGAAAGCTATTTACTGTATGAAAGTATAAATAGTGTGTATGATCTTGAAGGAACGTTTCCTTTGCAGTGATGAATTATACCAGGTGCGGATAACGAGGACTTATTCAGATCAGTCTTGATCACTTTTAATTACCCAATCAGGCTGGTACAGAGGAGGAAATAATGCAGCAACACAACATGTTGGGAAATACACTAGATGGCTCTCCAAAACCCAAGAAACACACGGGGAACCTTGTGAGAATATTTGTGGCACATGTCATTTGTAGTGCACATATCTCAATTAAATGGGACTTAACACGATTTGTGATAACCAATAGCGATCATTTTATCACAGTTACAATGGCAATTTTCACAATCAGTATTCTTTGATTACAGCGATAACCGTTTTCCATGTCTGTCAGAATGGCCATGACAGAAAACACAAATACAGTAAAAGGGGAAAGAACCTAGGTGGATTGATACACAGAGAGGGAGAAGAGAAAGCAATGAGTGATTGAGAAAGAAGATAGGGTTCTTTAAAAAGGGACACCTTGGCCCAAGTAAAAACATGACAGTCCTCTTGACTGAGTCCCCCATCTGTCCAGTTAGTTAGCTAAGAGATCCCAAGCTTGGCTATGGAACAATGTCCTGACTGCCCTCATACCTTAGGCTTCCATTGATCCTGCTCACAACCCATACACAGGAGAATCCCTCTCTATTGACACTGCTTAGCTACTCACACACACACACACACACACACACACACACACACACACACACACACACACACACACACACACACACACACACACACACACACACACACACACACACACACACACACACACACACACACACACACTCTCTCTCTCCTCAAGTATCGGTCTTGTCACCTGTCTGCAGCCAGTCAGCCAATGGATACATATCATACAGGAGAGAAGGGGAAACATGAAGGACTGAGACTGCATGTCACCTCCATGACGTACACATGAGAGGTGTGATCATTGTTCACATGTGTCATTACTCTACTGCACATCATTCAAATGGACAATATGGGGGGCCTAAGGGATGTGTTCAGTGCACAATGGAAAATACACGCCACAGCAAAACATAACATCATTACAGCATGAACAGCAAAGCATTTCACGAAATATAGCGAAGCAGATCATTTTAAACAATTCTACATTTGTAATATCTTATCCTTTCCACATTAGCTGTCTATTCCTACAGTCCACGCATGGATAGTAATCTGCTTGGATGCAGTCGGTTGTCTCCAATCCCTTCAATTAATATAACATAAAGTAACAGGACATGAGGGAAGGCATATAAGAAGCTGCTTTTGGCCCACTATAGAAATACTGTTTTGACCATCTGTGGTGTCTCATTCATCCAGTAACACACAGAGCATGAGAGAACACACACAGATCTGGCAGGCAGTGGATAATGTGCTTTTGGAGACTGGCAGACACTGATGGAACCCAAAGACTGGAGGAGCCAGAGTAGACTGGAGATAGACTGACAAGACTGCTCAGTTACTGGGGGTTAATGTGTTCTTAAATACATATATACATGTTTAAGTTGGACGAATACTCTTATTTTATTTAGCGACTTCCATCATGCCTGTTGCCAGGTATTGTCCTAGAAAAAGGGATAGATGCTGGATGCTGACAACCCTCCTCCCCACCCCTTCCTCCTTCCTTCCCAGGCCCTTACCTTGTACGGCTCCCCGAATAGATTAAACCCGGAGGAGAAGAGATCTTCGTCCTGTTGCACCTCCTGAGTCCGCCGCTCCCACTCCCTCTTCTTGAGCGCACTGCGGTCCTGCTCGTAGTGACTGCATGGGGAGACAAGTAGAAGAAGACGAGGCCAGACCATCAGAGTAGAATCAGAGTAATCACAGCTGGCATGCCACAGAGAAACATTGAAATCCCTTTCCGTGAAAAGATGTATGGGAAGCCCATATCTGTCTAATAGGCACGAGCTGACACTAAGCAGATGAAGGATAGGCGGCACTGGAGATAAAGGAAGTGGATTGTCACACAAATACTTACAAAACACTGCCAAGGCAAGGCACTGTTGGAAAGAAAGGGATTGCTTATCCAAGAGGAGCAAATGTATTGTCAAATAACTTTCAAAGCAAAGTTTATTTATCAACACAGAGCGGGTCTTAAGATGTAGACCTATTGAATTTACAATTTACATTTACATTTTAGTAATTTAGCAGACGCTCTTATCCAGAGCAACTTACAGTTAGCACATACATCTTAATAAGATAGCTTGGTGGGACAACCACATATCACAGGCACAGTGGTGTGAAGTACTTAAGTAAAAAATACTTTAAAGTACCACTTAAGTCGTTTTTTTGGTCTGTACTTTACTTTACTATTTATATTTCTGACAACTTTTACTTTTCTTCACTACATTCCTGAAGAACATAATGTACTTTTCACTCCATACATTTTCCCTGACACCCAAAAGAACAGGAAAATGGTCCAATTAATCTACTTATCAAGAGAAAATCCCTACTGGCAGACTCACTAAACATCAATGGCTTTTTGGTTTGTATTTGTTTATTATTATTTTTATTTTTTTAAATAGGGGGGTTTGTAAAAATGTGTTTGTAAATTATGTCTGAGTGTTGGAGACTGCCCCTGGCTAACCATAAACAAAAATAAAAAAGGAAATTGTGCCGTCAGGTTTGCTTAATATAAGGAATTTGAAATGATTTATACTTTTACGTTTGATACTTAAGTATATTTAAAAGCAAATACTTTTTGAATTTTACTCAAGTAGTATTTCACTGGGTGACTTTCACTTTCATTTGAGTCATTTTCTATTAAGGTATCTTTTATTTGACTGAAGTATGACTATTGGGTACTTCTTCCACCACTTCACAGGCATAGAAAGTATTTTTTTCCTCAATAATGTAGCTAGAAGGGGGGGGGGGGGTCGAGGTGAGGAGGAGGATTATTTAAGATACTGCTTGAAGAGGTAGGGTTTCAGGTTTTTCAGACAATGGGCAGGGACTCTGCTGTCTTAGCTTCAGGAGGAGGCTGGGTTCCACCATTTGGGTGCCAGGACTTGAATTGGACTAGGCTCTTTAGTGTATGTTGATTCCTTTTTACACACCTTGTATTTCTTTACATTGAAGAGCACACAAAAACCAATCTAATTCTTAATTTGACTTTTTCACAATATGCCAGTTTAGTAAATACATTCCCAGTATATGTAATAACTGGAAAAAAAAGTTGTCCTAGAAAGACAGGTTGACTGGCTTACATGAAAACCCCCCTGCTTCACCGTCTCCCATTAAGGTTTGTTAGACCTGTTTGGTGAGCGGCGCAGACATCTCAACCTCCTTATCGCCAGCCAGGCAGCGTAATAAATCCACAGTGTAACATGCAGCCGTTTTCTCCTTTGTCCGCTGATGTGAAAGTTGCGCCGAGCTGTCCTGCGGCTGTCCAACCACCGCCAACGCTTGATTAGAGCCCTGCTCTAAGCCCTCTCATTAGCATAATGTCCCACATTCCTCCACCACTGCTGCTGCTCTTCCTGGAGCGGTGCGAGCTGAGCTAGCGTAGCGACGTAGCAGCGTTAGCTCCATGGCCCCGGGCCTCCACCAAGCCCCTGGGGTCCGTTGGGGAGCAGGGCATTAAGGCAGGCTGCGGAAGGGGCCAGCCAGGGCTGGGGACGTGACAGCAATGCGGTAGTGTTCTGTAGTGGTGTAAAGGGTGGTAGAAGGTGAGAGGGACTAACCTGGGACAGACATGCAGCCGGTGCAGAGCAGAGCGGAGCGCAGCACACATTATCTACTGACTCACAGCAGTGATGCACTGACAAGGGTAATGGAAAGCCAAGCCTGAGTACCTGCTCTGCTCTCCATCTAGAAATACCAGATGGTACTGCCTGTAACCACTCTATATAGACAGCACATTAAACAATACCCAGCACTGTGTGATCATCAAAATGTTTCAGCCATTTTGTTAACAGTGCCTTTTGTTATTATGACTTCAATTAAATGAGGATTTAAATTTTAAACTGATTGACGCTAATGTGATTGAAAGTTACAAAATTGCTCAATTTAAATAAAATAAAATGCAAGCTGGCGATAATAACAACAACAACAAAAAAAACTCTAACTTAAATACCTGAATATACAGTACCCCTAAAATGATGAAGTAGGATTTCACAGCTTTCTCAAACCAAATAAACCCATTTCCCATCTACGACTCTGTCGCTGTGATGAACACTGCATGAGAATCCCAGGCCTGAGAGGCACTGCAATTGGCAGTGATAGATAGGAGACAGGAACGGAGAGCTGGAATCAGTTTGCCTTCAATCTGCCCTTGCTCTCCCCCAAACACACCTCTGGGTCCTATGGTGTTTCCAAAGCATTTAATCCATCACCAAATTCTTTTGGAAAGGGGGACCTGGGGAAAGAAAAGTGAGGCCCCGTTTCAGGGCGACAGGCAATTATTTTAATGGAAAGAAAAATAACAGAGGAAGAGAAAGAAGGGAACGAATGCATCAGGGCAAGATTGACGGCAGGGCCCTAGCAGTAATGACAGCAAGACGTCAGTTATCTTTACGCCGGCACCCGTTTGCCACACCTGCCAGTGTACCCTGACAGTCCGATTGATCAAATTTACAGCTGTCACTGTGCCCGAGCAGTCCCCCTGGCACTAAGTCCTGTGTCTAATGCACACGAGTGTTAAGAGGTGTGAGGTCAGGACTTGTCATTAACACAGTGTCTGTAGAGAACCACCTATACTTTAAGGGCAAAGCGACGGAGGCATGATGTTACAGTGGTAACAGATAACAGATAGCTGATGACACTGCTGCATCATCCCTTTCATGTATTCTATGGGATATGGGAGATATACAGCATTTTTCTCATTCCGGCGTTGGTTTAAATAGCAGAGAGGGTTTTTATAATGATGATGATGGTGATGTTGATGATGATATTCTCTGTAAATTGTAGCATTGGCAGCTTTTTTTTTCTCTCTTCCCCTCTCTTTCCTTCTCCTCCCCCTGCAGACTGACTGGCCTGCCTCCCACCCCTGGCTCTTTCCAACATAACATAAAAAAAACGAATACTGATATCCACCGTAAACCCAATGAATTTAATCTTGGCTGAGCTACGCTGCACTTGGAAGATAACCAAATAGACCCAGGTTTTTTTTTCCGCCTCCCCTACCCTCCCAGGCCCAGTGTGCATCACAGTGAAACGCGCACATATTGAGATGTAAAAAGCAGCCACCACCAATACCACCACCATTATTCCAATCTAGCAGCCTAAACAACAGTCACTGATTTCTGATTTAAAAAGCGGCAATTATTAATTCAAGCACCGGCTAATTAAAACTAGAGCTAGGCATTTAGCCCCTTGTTACAATTATTTCACTGGTTTCTAATTATATGGACCTGCTTATCTACTCTATTAGCGCTGGAGCAGGGAAGGTGAAATCGGCAACCCTTTTCATTCTGATTCCTCAAAGAGAGACACTGTGGTGATGATCAGAGGATTGGGAGGGTTTATCAGAGGTAGTTCCTGGGGTTGCCAGGTCTAGTGGAGTCTGGAGTGAGGGTCTCTAGAAAGATGTGCTTTGGGGTTTGAGATGAGAGGGAGAGGGATGAGGAAGGGGAGGGGATGGGGATGGTTTGGGGGAGGAGAACTGACTGCCTGCCACAGAAATCTTTGTTTGATGTGCGAGCACAAGGGAATCCAGTATTCTTCATGTCTAATTTTCTAATATGAATATCTTTTAATGACAACTAGACATCTGAAAATAGCAAGCCTTCCTGAAGTTAAAACTCTGAATGTATGAAGCAAAATATAATAAAACATCCAATGATGAAAAGCCAGCGTCTGTCTTGGATGGAACATATTCAAGAATACGCTGTTGTCAAAGCCACTGTGCTATATGCTTCTGTATAAGAATGGCAAAATAACGAGACACTAACTTACATGCTTTTTCCCGTTCTTCTTCTCTCTTACACATGGCACAAGCATGAACTTTGTTCTCTATTTCTTAAGTGGGCACAGCAGTAATTGCCATGCTGAATATAGTAGCTGTAATGACAGGATACTACAACACGGCGACTCTTATAGAGAACACTACTATAGTACACAAATTCTCTCTCTCTCTCTTACTGTATCTACTACCTCTCTGTAGTGAACCCAGTGTGGATAGTGTATTTTTTTTTACCATAGGTTCTAAGGCTGTAGCCTGATGACAGCTGTGAGGATAGGTTTTTACCCCAGGTTCCAGGGTTGAGCCTGATGGCTGTGTCGGTAGCAGTGTGTGGAGGAGAGCAGGGCTCCCCTGTCACCACAATGAACAGCTATGACATGCTAGCCGTGTTGGTGCCAGTGTCGACACACAGCCCAGCTGTGACATGTGGCAGCCGTGCCAGTGTTGCTGCAGTGTCCTATTCGTCCTCCTCCGCCTCAAGTGGGCATCTGAACTCACACTGCAGCGGCTGCCATCATCCACAACACAAACACACCACTTCCATGTGTGACATGAGGCAGCACATGTGGCCTGACAGAGACAGAACAGACACACAGGTACACACACTGTGTACCTCCACAGAGGAACACAGTTGAATCAAAATTCTCTCAAAGTCAAACTCCTCAGGTCTTTAAAGATCAGTCATCCCAGGCTCTTCATTATTATTCTCCCATATAAGCAACAAACATAGGTACGACAAACGTAGCACATTAAGGGCCATCCCGGCCCGAGTGGAGGAGTGCTCCATGGTGTGACTGCTGCTGCTACTGCTGCTGAGTCGGTCGGTCGGAGTAAGAGACTGAGAGCCTCTCTGATTAATGACCTGGGCTGGCAGTAATTGCCAGATGCCAGGTCATCAACCTTTTCACTGACACCTCTTCCTCAGGGATTTGTTCCGTTTTTGACAAGGAGGCCATTGTTTGCGCTTGCACTCCCAGTGATCCTGCGTTACTATGGAGGTGCCATGCTTGCCACAAAGACACAACCAATACACAGCCAACCCCTCAGTTTCCACAATCATGTGTCGGTTTTCTTCTCTCGTTCTCTTTATTTTTTTGCTCTCCTTCTCTCTCTGTCTGTATTGCCCTCCCTCCCTCCCTCCAATAACAATATGGTACATGAGACCATGAATAAATGCACTGGCCAATTAGGGAGCACTGTCTGGGGCTGCTCTACATCTGAAATGTCATGTTATGAATATTTGAAGAAGAGCAAGGGGCTAATTTCCAATTTTGACCCAATTTAGCAAACAGACCTCATGATGTGCTATAACATCATCTCAGTGTCCAGAAACAACACACTCGATGTCTACCTCACAGGAGACAGGGATAAACCGGAACTGTATGACTCATCTCGATGCGTCACTATCAATCTGACAGACAATGAGAGGGAGAAGTGACCATCTACAATGTCATCAAATGGTGAGGACTGATCCACGTGAGCCATTTTTAAATCATGGAATACGCCACTAGAGAGCCCTTAATACAGTATGTCATCAGCACAGGATATGACAGCTGTGGCTTCATCAGCCTTGAATAGAAATATAATGTGGATATCACCTTCACATTATACTCTACCTCCAGTATGTACTTATTGAATGATTGCTTGTCCAATTTATACAAAGTATAACGTCTGTGATCTTTATATCAAATTTGACCTAATAATTATAGTTCAACCCATAGTGTGTTATCTTTTTGGTAGTTTCTGGATAGGGCTTTTGGTCAGCTCCGGTCAAGTCATTTAGCCTCACAGCAGTGTGTGATCTAATTGTGGGCTGCTGAAAATTAAATATCTCCCCTTGGGCCTTGACAATCCACATTTTTTTTAATGATTAACTTAGATTTAAAGCGAGATAATTTCAACCAATTAAATGCCTAAGAGCATAGCAGGGCAGACAGATTGATTCAATCACAATGGATCTTGCTCAGTTTAAAGAAATCAGAAATGTGAAGATTTTAAGGACATACAGCTAGCTATCTATTTTATTTTGCCATTCATAATAGGAGAAATCCAAGTCAATGAAGCTGTCTACATTTTGCTGTCTCTTTCAAAAGTAGTGAATAATTTGGCATAAATGGTCAAATTATACGTCCAGAACACAGTAAGGCTCATCCCCATTCCCACACCAACCTTTTTAATTGCGTGACAATTTTCAAAGAGATGCCAGTTTAGCGCTGTGCAACACGACACAGACAGCAGCTTGTTTCTAATTACATACAGTTCACATTTGCATTGCAATAAAACTGGCCTTGATAGGCTACAAATTGAATTGACTGTAGAGGAACCTTGATAATCACTTCCCCTTCTCAACAGAACCCCTGCTAGTCCGATTAGTGGTTGTCCTTGTAAATGATGCTTCAACATGGCACACAGGCTATCATGCTACACACGTCAGCAGATGTGGATGTGCGAGGTGTCAGGGGGATATATCATGTGGATGCCATTACAAAGCTGTGCTGTTATTAAGTATAATGGGTACAGGGCCACTCTCCATGATGTGACAAGTGACTATTCTCATTAGATGCTAATCTTTACCGACTTCAGAGATCATCACGAATCTATTTGTTTCAGATCCCAAAGCATAATGTGTCAATGCATTGGAGATTGAAACAGTAGACTAAACTAGTGATTTTGTTTTCTTCTCGCAGCTCATTTTCCTTGGCACTGCACAGCTCTCAATCCATGGCAGTTTGGAGGGCATGTGTCTGTCTCTTGGTGGGTAGGAGTGTTAACACTCATCAGCCTAGCTAGCGCACACAGTGCCATCCCCCAACATAAATAAACAGACAACTGAGAATATTCAGTCATGTCTAGACAGCCTCAGTGACATCATCATACTCCTCTCAGCAAGCCCCCACATACACTCAACACATTGATATGGTCACTTTTCCTTTTTTTAAGGGTAAAAACCATCTCTTACTTCGAAAAGGCAGAGAACTGGATTAATCTGCCTCAGAGGAGTGGAGAGACGAGAGGAGGAGAGGAGAGGAAATTAGTGTTGGGCTGGAAGGAGACAGGCGACTGCCTTCCTTTGATCTCACATCCACACACTGACAAGAGGAAATGGGACCAATACACCCTACAGTCACATTTTCTCTTACATGTGAAAACATAAAACATGTGCAAATTCAAATTAATCAAGAATATAATTAACTTTTTTTTACACATGCAGAGCGCAACAAGATTTTCAAACCTATTACAAGCCTATATGCTGTTAATGCTGCTAGAGGTCAAATATTTTTTCTTTATGATTTATGGATTCAATTATTGATGTGCCCTGAAATAATAACAATCTAAAATGTTTTATTGTTAGTAAGAAAATATATCCTATACTGCTATCAGTACAATGTTGAGTATCAAAGATAAGACCAATAAACCATTGTAAATATAAATAAATTATATTTAACACTAACAACCCCTCTTAGGCCCTTTTCCCACTACGAGTGTTTGAGGACCGGAGTGGCAAAAGAGATTTCTACTTTTCAATAAGCATTACATCCTGGCCTTACCTTTCATTGTTGCTGGAAACGCAACATTCTTGGACTGCAACTCAAATTGTTCGTAAATATCACAGTAGCCGCTAGCCAGTAAGCACAAACTATTTAACAATCCAATAAACTTTTTCTTCCAACATTTCTTATTTTCTTCCTGATCTGTTTCACCTGTCTTTGTGATTGTCTCCACCCCCTCCAGGTGTCCTCCATCTTCCCCATAATCCCCAGTGTATTTATACCTGTGTTCTCTGTTTGTCTGTTGCCAGTTTTTTTTTTGTTTCGTCAAGCCTACTAGCGGTGTTCCCTTGCTCCTGTCTTTCTCTAGTTCCTGTTTTCTAGTTTTCCCAGTTTTGACCTCTGCCTGTCCTGACCCTGAGCCTGCCTGCCATTCTGTACCTTTCAGACTCTGCTCTGGATTACTAACCTCTGCCTGCCCTTAACCTGTTGTTTGCCTGTCCCCCTGTTTTTGTAATAAACTTTTGTTACTTCAAAACTGTCTGCATTTGAGTCTTCTCCTGAGCCTTGACAATTAAAGGGTTTGTTTTCTCGTCCGTACACATTCAATTAGCTGACAAGACACAGCTAACTCCTGCTAGCTAGCTACAGTGTCATTCATATTATACTACAAACTGGGTGGTTCGAGTCCTGAATGCTGATTGGCTGACAGCTGTGGTATATCAAACCATAAACCACGGGAATGACAAACCACTTATTTTTACTGTTCTAATTACATTGGTAACCCGTTTATAATAGCAATAAGGCGCCTCGGACGTTTGTGATATATGGCCAATACACCATGGCTAAGGGCTGTGTCCAGGTACTCCACGTTGCATTGTGCTTATGAACAGTCCTAAGCCGTGGTATATTGGCCATATTGCTCGGGCCTTATTGCTTAAATATAGACCACACAGGTAGGTAACGTTAACTAGCAAGCTAGCTAAACAAAATTATTTTTGCATCCTGGCTGTATCTGAATGCTGACATTTAGCTGAACCATAGCTAGATAGGAGCTCTTAGGCTCACACTAGCTACCATATTAATTAGAACACACCAGGCTTCATTTTTTCAATATCAAGGAGGTCATTATACAAGGTAAAGGCAAACTGCGACATTGATAATTCCCTGGGGAGTTGCTTCCTGCCTGGACCTTGGTGGTGGCTCAGTGCAGTCAAGCAAAAAAGGAACACGGTTGAGATTCAAAGCTACGGAGACAATTTCAGAATGTAACAGGCTGTTACTACAATTTCAGGTAAAAAAAAAAAATAAGGAAAATGTCTGTACATTTCAGCTGTTTTAAAAACATTGCTATGCTATTAAAATGTTTTACCGTGAGTGCTGACTCAATGAGACAATCCTGTTTACACTGCCCTGCCCTGTCGGAGGTACGGCCGAGACGTGACAAGTTCGCAAGAATACATTGCAGTATATGTGTAGCCAAGGGCATTTTTGAGAAAAGTCGAGTAAGTGTGAAGCCCCTGATAATCAGTCTTAGAGGCGTGAACATATCCGCCCGCACGCATCCCTTCCGCCTGATAGCCTGACATTTAAGACTGAGGAAATAGGCATGTTTGCGATGAGAAAACCAGCCAACATTAAAGCAAGGCATTGTTAGTGTCACACAAAATGCTATGTGTTATGGAGCATTTGATATGAATTGCTGTATACATTTAACTACTCTGTGAATAAAAGCACAAGCTGAACACTGCTGCTTTGTGAAACAAAGTGTTCACATTTCATCAAAAACCCATGATGAGGGACTGCGGAATAAGTCTAGAGGGAGACTAAATAGCAGGGTGTGTTTGGAAAATCTCTGTTTATGAAGATAATCAAACCGAAGACAGTCACACCAAAGCCAGTTCAAAAGCTACTTTTGAAATACAATGAAAGCAATGTCTTTTCAATTTGAGTGATATGGGCAAACCAGAATGAGTCTAAAGTTGTGTGCCTCCATTACTGATGGACGGGGTGCTCTGTAGCTCTCCAACAAATGAGATCTGCTGCTCTGACCTCAGAACCAAGGTGATCCTGTCGCTTCCTCATTAATCAGGTACTGCCATGCCACAGATAATGGAGAGACACAGGGGAAGAGTGAAGGCTCTGGAAGTACAGCTACTTTACCCCTCTCTCTGGGTCTCTCCCTTCATTCAGACTCTGTTATTGTTAATTTCAGCCCCCTCTCACAGACACGCAGGGGTCTAATAGAGAGAAAGAGGACTGAAAAAGACATCAACAGCGACAACAGTTTAACTTTTCTCCAGGCCACAGTGTGTGTCGACTAATACTGCGTCTATACATGCTAATGCACATATGCATAACACACACAATTTATCTAACTCCCTGTACATCTCACACTACCTCCCTTCCTCTCCCCTCTCCCCCACACACTCTCAACATCTCTATCTCTCTGCATCTCTCTGCTGCTCTCTCCACTCTCTCTCTGCTGCTCTCTCCACTCTCTCTCTACTGCTCTCTCCACTCTCCATCTCTCCTCTCTCTAATATCTATGCTGCTCTCTTTCTAATATCTCTGCTGCTCTCTCTCTAATATCTCTGCTGCACTCTCTATATCTCCACATCTTTCTCTGCTGCTCTCTCCTCTCTCCACATCTTTCTCTGCTGCTCTCTCCTCTCTCCATCTTTCTCTGCTGCTCTCTCCTCTCTCCACATCTTTCTCTGCTGCTTTCTCCTCTCTCCACATCTTTCTCTGCTGCTCTCTCCTCTCTCCACATCTTTCTCTGCTGCTCTCTCCTCTCTCCATCTTGCTCTGCTGCTCTCTGCTGCACTCTCTATCTCTCCACATCTTTCTCTGCTGCTCTCTCCTCTCTCCACATTTTTCTCTGCTGCTCTCTCCTCTCACCACATCTTTCTCTGCTGCTCTCTCCTCTCTCCACATCTTGCTCTGCTGCTCTCTCTATCTCTCCACATCTTTCTCTGCTGCTCTCTCCTCTCTCCACATCTTTCTCTACTGCTCTCTCCTCTCTCCATCTTGCTCTGCTTCTCTCTGCTGCACTCTCTATCTCTCCACATCTTTCTCTGCTGCTCTCTCCTCTCTCCACATCTTTCTCTGCTGCTCTCTCCTCTCTCCACATCTTTCTCTGCTGCTCTCTCCTCTCTCCATCTTGCTCTGCTCTCTCTCTCCCTCTCTCTCTCTCTCTCATATATAATTTTATCCTGGCCGTTCATGGCTGAATGTACATGCATTAAGCAGGAGCTGAGATAATGAGCGGCTTTGAGAGGGAGATAGCACTAAGGCCTGAGAGGGAGGTAGCGAGGGAGGGATGGAAGCCTTTTGCCACTGCGGTGGCGGGCGGCTGTACACATTTCTTTCTGTCCTTTTAAAAGCCTTCCCCTGGGAGAGGCCAATACCAGAGCAGGAGATTGCCTTGCCACCATCAGGGCTTCCTGCCCTTCTCTTATTGGTCTAAAAGACTCCTATCTGCAGAAATAAATATGCTGAGGAACTCGTGCCATTTTTCACCCTCACTGTCAGCGAGCCTCATAAAGACCCCACCATGTGGCGTCGACACCGATTACACCCCACAGTTGCCTCCGAGTGACTTCACATCAGGCTGCTGAGCCTTTCAACACAGAAACGTAAACAACACTACCGTACCTCATTAAACCACAAGTGACGGCCCTCAACAGTCATAATTATAAACACCCTATTTGAGAAGCAGAAAGAGGCATTTGTGTGTATTTGGGCCCATTAACACAAGGTGCCGGTACTCCAGGCACACCGCTGATACCCTCTCTGGGTTCCATGAGAGGAGAGCTGCTGCGCCGTGGAGTGCCTTTGTATTATGCCGAGAACAAACACTTGACCATATTTCAATATGCAAACATTTTCTTTAAGCATAATCAGCAGAGCAAACACACTGTGGCAGAGTGGAACACTGACCTTAATCCCCATGTAGCCCTGCCTGGTCTGGCTACTCTCTGATAAAGGTCCACAGGGACCCTCCGCTGACGTGCTGGACACTCAGACAATGAGCCTGCCAGAGAGGGGTCACCACGGGACAGGCTAACACTGACCGACCGGCGCTCACATGGCTTTATTTCAATCATAATAAGAAGGAGTCAAAGTGTGCCATGTGCTAATCTCACTGCAGTGATGAGAGGGGGGAATCAGGAGTGGGCTCAACACAGGGGGCTCCGAGCTAACACACACACACGCGCACGCACGTACGCACGCACACAAACACACAGGCTCTTGGACCAGTGTGTCTCTAGGCACTGGCAGCTCGGTGGGGTGAGAGTAGGGCATCGATCAACATCCCTCACCCGGTGTGCTCTCCGTAAGGCAGAATATAGCGGCATGGCTGGAGTGGCTACTGCTCATTATGATGAAGAGATCGTTTTCAGCTGAGTTTTGGGTTTGTTTGGTTTTTCTGGTGAGGGAGGTTTCCTCTAACAGGGTGTGAGATAAGATCACTGTGACTCCTCTGCTCTGCTAGCTTGGCTCCTCACTGCTCTTTGTTCTCACAGGCTGTGTCCCAAATGACACTCTATTCCCTATTTAGTATACTACTTTTGACCATTGCTTAGACCCACTGTGGTGCTGCTGGTCCTAGGGGACATATTCTGTATAGATGTCACATGCCATGGGGTTCACATCACACTGTGTGGGGACTACAGTAAATGTATGCAAACCAATAACAGGCTGATATTTTAAGTTATTTACATGATTATTATCTCACATGTACTGAGTCCATCTGATCCTGGGGTGAGAGGTTGTAAGTCAACAGTTCACCAAACATAAATCTAACAGAGAATATATCTTACACAGACTTTCCAATCTTGGCCTCCCTTAAGAAGTTTAGCTTCTAAATGAATGCAATGGGAGTTAGAGCAATGTCACAGTTATTAATGTACCAAGAGGTAGTTCCCTTTGGCGAGGGAAACATCTGGCAGACCCTCTGCCAAGCGGTTCAAATACTCTGCATGCTTTCACAGACTGATGGGCAGCTCAGTTAGAGACACTGTGAGACTTAGAGTTAGAGTTAGAGACTCTAACCAGGACCTCTGAGGACCTCTAACTCTTGACACATGTTTATATAAGAGATACATTTTCATACGAATGTTCCCTTTCGTGTGAAATTACATTGTTCCACCACGCAGCCGATGAATCATGGAGCTTTCCGTTTGATAGACACACTGTTCCAGTTTTATAATCGCCAGTAAAAATGAATGAGAGGCAATCATGAAGTTAATGCACGTTTGGAATAATTAAGACTTGTTTGAACTGCAGAGATGGTAATAACCCGGATGACCTAAAAGCTGTCAGCTTGGATAAATAGTTTCCGAGGAAGACATTGAACACTCCTGTAGTACACAGTATTCAGCCAGTGTGGTGATCCCACTGGTTCAGTTTACTCTAGCCTCAACTTTTATGTACAGAGGCTGCCAACTTTGCTAAATGTTATCCCCCTCACGACCCGGCACTTGTCAATCCCTGAGTTTTCTCAGTTAATGAAAGGAGCTCAGTCGATGTTGCTTTACTAAAGACTATTTTTCATCTATGAGGTTATCCAGATCGTGGTCCCTTTGACTGACGATTTGCTCCTAAGAACTGTCATTACTTAGGGCTTCAAAATGTGATCAGATTTGGCCGTTCGAGGATTCTGTCTTATAGCAATTCTTTCCACCTGCTTCCGCCAAGCATTCCCCTTTTCTGCGCTGAACTGAACTGGCTTACCAGAAGGTCTTAAAAAGCTGCTTCAATTGATACCATGTGGGCTGGCAATACAAAGAACCATTATATTTCAGAAATTCCTCCAACGACATGCTCATCAAGTTTGACTGAGGCTTGGTTCACACTCCAGAAACAACAGTTAGCTTGATCCTGGGCTCATACCACAGCAAATGGTGAGAGTCTCGGCATACAGTATAACATAACATACAGGCCTTATCCCTCATATCCAGCTGGTAATACATCCGCGTCTATCTCCCCTCGGTGAACGATAACGTCCACCTTTCACATAAACACAGAGTGAATACATCAGCATAAATATATAATGGAATGCATAACAGACAGACAGACACAAGGCATGTGGCAGTTTTCATAAAGCTAGCTCGGCTTATCAGATCTACCTGTGGCTAACTTATTCAAAGCAAGAAACAACCTGTTCACATAGGGGATGTCATGTGAATACAAATCACTTCAAAAGGCAAAATAAATGAGTAGTGTGTAGTTTATGTTAAATTGCTAGAGTGGAGAAAATCCATAGACAATCCATGGGCACAAGGGCTGAGCTGCCTAAAGGTTTCTGAAAGAGTGAGATGAACACTGGTTTGTTTCCTTAATCACTTGATTCTCTCCTGATCGGGAGAAATTAACACTTAATCAAGGGATCTGACTTTCTGACCACATTAATTAAATAATGTATATTACATCCACTGGACAGATAGATAGTAATACTAAAGAGAAGGGTATATTAAAGAGTTTAAGCATGACTACACATGGTTTTATTAATCAAATAAAATTGGAAGACAAAGTGCCTTTTTCTCCTCAGAGGCTGGCGAAAGAGAGAGAGAAAGAGAGAGAGAGAGATAAAGAGAGAGAGAAAGGTCTGACTCAATAAGATGAGTAAGAGGGTGATATGTAAGAGGGTGATGGAGCCGTTCACCCATGCTGCTCTGAGCACATAATCACCAAGCTTTAAACTTCACTAGAAAGGTGAAATGACCCTAAATACCCACAAGATGAATATTCAATATGCCTGCGGTGCTACAGACATCTGCAGCTACACACAAGACCTGCATGTGTCAGCTCTCCTCACAGATTGATTCTTAACCCCGCCATGTACGTCAGACTCCAGACTCTGAAAAGCCAAGCAGTGACATTGGAGAGAGATGCACACAGGCATACCTCCCTTCTGATTAGAAAAGACAACATGAAAAATGTTCCCTCCACTCTGACTTCATTACAACACAATTTGTACTGTGAATGGAGGGGAACAGAACAGGCAGATTGTAGGGTGCTGTAGAGCAAAGAGAGAGATAGGAGGAGGCGGAGGAGGGGGTGGAGGAAGAAGGGTGGTTACAGACAGTAATCGTCATGAAGAGGAGAGAGGGGAGAGGGATAGACTGACAGATGGAGTGCAGGTGATTGGGGCTGGATTATTGGATCAGATAGACTGTGTGGTAGATAGAATCCAGACTATGGAGACAGAGAGAGCGAGCCAGTGATAAACCTTCACTCCTCTCGGTGCTAATCTGGTGTAAAGCCATGCGGTCCCTCAGGGGCCGTTTCCTCCTCGGCCCAGTGGAGCACCATTCCTCCCCACAGTACACTCCTCGACACAGCCCCAGAGGAAACAGTGCCAAGGCCCCACTGACCTCAGGGGCTACTACTGCCAGCGTCTGATACTGTCACTAATCTTTAGATAATAACTCTCTAAGTCACTTCATTCTATCCTAAGGAAGAAAGACTGGTGTTACTATAGGATCTTTTTGTTAGGGGAGTCCATCCCTAACACATTCAAACAAAACATTAGGCCACAGACAACGTTTAGTAACCTCTTTCCAAGGCACTATCCTACAATAAAATATATTATATGTCTGCCGTATCTCTTCCTGGTGGGGCTAAGTCTCATATTATCTGTCTGTCGTATCTCTTCCTAGTGGGGCTACGTCTCATATTATCTGTCTGCCGTATCTCTTCCTGGTGGGGCTACGTCTCATATTATCTGTCTGCCGTATCTCTTCCTGGTGGGACTACGTCTCATATTATCTGTCTGCCGTATCTCTTCCTAGTGGGGCTACGTCTCATATTATCTGTCTGCCGTATCTCTTCCTGGTGGGGCTACGTCTCATATTATCTGTCTGCCGTATCTCTTCCTGGTGGGACTACGTCTCATATTATCTGTCTGCCGTATCTCTTCCTGGTGGGACTCCGTCTCATATTATCTGTCTGCCGTATCTCTTCCTGGTGGGGCTACGTCTCATATTATCTGTCTGCCGTATCTCTTGCTGGTGGGGCTACGTCTCAGGATAGGATGATAGTAAAACAGTATCCTGTAAATCTGTTATTGGTCATTTGTTTCAATTAGACAATCCATTCACAATAACTGCAGCGGCCACATTTGTCACTAAATAAATGGTAGCATGCTGAATGAGGGTGCAGTAAACTGTCTTTTATGAGGTGAAGATTCCCTTGTTAAACAAGCTAAGGAGGAAACAGCAGCAGCTGTCTTCATGTATCCTACACTATGCAAATCGGAACCCAGAGGTATGCAAACCAGTAAAGACAAGTAACGAGGTATGGAAATACTGTAAAGCTCAGACCGAAATCTCTTTGGGCCACCCTGTTCTTTTTGACAGCCATATTGTAAAGCTCTTGACGTTATTGAGCCCTTTGCCCTGATCACAAAGTTAGCTAATACTTTCATTGCTGAGAGTTGAAGGCAAACACAACCTATACTGCCATTTTATGATAATTGTTCCAAACAGGTCCAGCCAACTATCCCTTCATCCTGAAATAAAAGCGAGTGCAGGAAGAGCGAGAGACAGGGCACAATAATTCCCTGTTACAGCCGTTATTTTTCATTGCCTCATTTTGCTAGTTTTGAATGCTATCCAATTTATTAACCTAGAGCCTTCTCAAATAAAAACACAGATCGGCAATTATTCTCAGAGAAGGCTTGACTGTATTGTTTTATTGGCATTATTAGTGCACGCCTCGTTGGCAGCCAAAACTCTTCTTTTCCCCCTTTGTTTTCCTCTCTCTTTTCATGACCTTATTAAGTTGCGTGGCTTTCCGTTAGTTGGGTCGGGCAATGGAGAGGTACTAATAGCACTCAGCTGGCTGACCTGGCACCACACACTGTGTGGAGAGAGATGTCGGAAACAGGAGAAGATGTTGGAAGGAAGGGGAGGGTAATAGCCACCACATGGGGTAAGTAAGGGGAGCTGCCGGGGAGGAAAGTGTGTGTCACTGGTGGGTGTCTGAGACCCGGTCGGGGCCGACGTCAAAGCCAAGCAAACAAACACTCACTGGAGGAACATTGGATTCTTTACACTCCTGGCAGAGGGAAGCGGGCCCCAGAGCGGTGCACGACACATAACGCACTCCAAGCGTGTGAGTTTTTTAAACAGCAGATCATTCACAGGGGATGAGGGGGTTTATTACACTTTAATAAATGTTTACACTGTATTACACTTTTGTACATCATCCACTTGGTTACTAATGCTCAATATGGAATCTGAGTGGCTGTGCGTCATCTAAGTAGTTTGTGGCTACAGAGCAGGGAAATCCTCCTGATAATTATCATCACAGAAACGCTTTATAGTGAAAAAAAGGAAACATATTTTAGAAATGTTATATTCTTTGTAATCTGAATGTATTTCCATGAAACTACGCCAGTAATGAAGATTTGGTTCATTTGTCTTTAATAATCATCAAAATGATTAGGCTACTTATGAAAATGACATATTTATTATTATGGATAACCATTCATATAAATATTATCTTTAAACTCCCAATCTGGCATATGAATGGTAGTATGAGGACCATTTTTAAGATTGACAAACATTTCTTAAATTGAATACAGTCGGAGCTGTAGGTTATAGACCTATAGGTTTATGTTTTTCATAAGGCTGATTTCTAAGAAGAAATTCCTCCTATATCAGTGACTGTCAAGGGAGGGACTATCAACTCCCGACATATAGGACGTATCCAATAAACAAGGCCGCCCAGAATCGGGTGATTTAGGTTCCTTGAACCGCTAAAACCACAATCTCACACCCAAACACAGACAGGCAGAGGGCTTCAAACAAAAGTGCTTATGACGTTGGAGTCTGCATCACAATTGGGTGGCTCGAATTGGTGGTGACCCATACTCAGTCACACACACACGCAAACACACACACACACACACACGAACAACACCCACACACACGGCCGCTGATCCCTGATAACAAAGAATAATAACGGACAGCCACTTTATCAAGGGGAAGAAAGAAGACAAAAAAGGAGATTATAATTATGGGTGATCCCCCTCCACCTTCCTCTGCACAGGGCCAGATAAATCCCACACAAAGCAGCCGGGGGCCTGGGGGCCAGGGCAGGAGTCTGGTTGGACCTGCCTGTGTCACTCCCCTCTACAGGACACCACCAAGAGAAAGCACTCACAAATTAATCAACAATTACCTCTGGGAAG
Source organism: Oncorhynchus clarkii lewisi (assembly GCF_045791955.1). NCBI lineage: Eukaryota > Metazoa > Chordata > Actinopteri > Salmoniformes > Salmonidae > Oncorhynchus > Oncorhynchus clarkii. Next base: position 1,931,432 of record NC_092160.1, on the reverse strand, counting down.
GAAGGGTTCAACACCACGGCCTGCAGGCTCTAGCCATTTGGTTATTTGAAACTCCCTCATTCTCGTTATACAGCTGGGATAGGAGGAGTGCCATATCAAATTATATTATATTTGCTAATATCTGTAAGGCATAATCCATGTGTTTCACTCTGTCTCTGTAATGTATCTGTAATATCCACAACAAATGCCCTGATTAAAATGTGGGCTATATTTGGGTGGTGTCATTAAACCAAATCTATTACATCTGTAATTAGTCCCATTTTAATGTATGTCAATGTACATCAAAACAATGACTATTTAAGTAGCCTACTGTTTAAATAAATCATTACAGTTGTCAAATGGATAGCTTCCTGCTGTTTCATCTGCAGTGTTTATGTACACACTACCCTCTGACCACAGAGCATCCAGGATTACACAGGGGTTAATACAAGGATTTATGGAAAATCTAGAGCCCTAAGGGGTGTCCAGAATGTAGCCCTGTCTGATGCTGTCTACGAACATTAAATAATAATACAAGAAGTGTCACTAAAGCAAACAGATTTTGGCCAGAAATCAAAACAAGCAGATCTTCAACAGTCCGTGACATTTTCACAAATGTTGTGAAGAACACAGCACCAAGGACAACGTGGCAATAACCGCGGACCGGATAACCATTTTCATAATTGGATCACTCGTTTTCATCCCAAATTTGATCTGTGGTCAGCAAATATCAAATATGAATGAATGAAATAAATAAAATACTCTGCTGCCCTATGCAACCATTTATAGTATGGCAACCTCCCTTTTTCAACTTCTTTTTCTGTCCAAACAAGCGTGAAAACAGATCCAGCCATTTTGGAAGACGGTTATTTCAATTAGCATATGAGAATAAGCAGGAATTGTAACCATTTGCCTCACCATGAAAAATAAAAAAGATAATACAATTTTGGAGCCTGGGCTGCATTAACTCTTCCATGGTTTCCATGGAAACCCACTCCTGGACCAGACAGTGTGATGAGGAGGAGAGGCCCCCAAGGACACACACACACGCTGGAGCTGCTGCTGCCGAAGCCTCGCACACTTGCACACACAAAGCCAGGGCCAATTACCCTGCTCCCCGCAAACCAAGGGTTAAGGCCGTCATGCCTGGACCAGAATGCAGATGAGCTTTCATCACGCTTCCTAGAGATGAGGCCAAATACACAACCAATCAGCAACAATACTCAAAAAAAAATCCCAGAGATGTCAAAATAGTGAAGGCCGGAGAGGAGAGAGGGGACGGCATGTCATTACATGGCTGGTCTAGAGCCTTTAATCCCAGTCTAAAGTGGAAATGTTTGAAGATATCAGAGTGTGGTGTGAATTAACTCCTCTCCTCTGCTCTCCAACCTCATATTGGCCCTTATTACAAGACATTATTGCACTCACAGGCTCGCTAGCCAGTCTTTTAGCACTAGGGAAAACTCTACTGGTAATAACGGTAGAATAAACAATAGGAAATGTGAAAAGAATTTGAGATGAAAAGAAAACAAGCTCTTGATTGTTGACTTTCCCGTCAGAACCTTTTAATAAAGAACGGCTCATAAAAGAAACAGACAAATTGTAAAAAGAAATGTATATTTCTATGATTGCAGACAACAAAAAAATCCCTATTCGCTTTGAGTCGCAAAATCTCTCACGGTTTTGAAGAGGAAATCCTTCTTAATGACCAAGCCTGAGAGAGAGTCTCTTGAACAAAACCTTTTTCACTTGATCACCAGAACAGAATATAATGTTATCTTTCATATAAAAAAACATACACATGATATGAAAATAATTACAGCATGAAAAGTTAAAACTACATACCAAACCACGAAACCACTCTCCAACAGACACAATTATTATCTTTGATCTAATCATAATTACATACACAAATAAAGTCTGTCAATAAACCACAAAAGAAAGAGCTATTATTTGCCCGACGTAGTGGATTGACCTGCTTTTTTCCTAATGTGTCCAGAGAATAACAACAACATCAAAGAGGTTGCTGGCACAGATAGGAAATGAGAATGAAAATAGAGATTTCATCAACACCGTGGTGGATAAGGAGCGCTATCTCCCTGTGTGCTTTCTCTTTGTTCGACTGGAGTTGTGCTGCTAGAGGACAAGGGAGCGTCTGTAGCGACTATGTACCGGGTCACCTGTAAATCTGGCAGCCCGTGGCTTTAAAACGTGTCGTATTCTGTGACGATGGCTAACTCCTGCACTCTAAAGCGATGCCTCTGGACCCCAGCAGCTGAGTGTCATTTCAGATCCATCAGAGGAGAGACATTAACACAGAGCTGGCTGAGTCATCAAGGTGACTCTTTGTCTCTGGGCCCATTAAAAGACTTGGACAGGGGCCAAAGAACAAGAGGAGATGACCAGACCCACCCGGCCAGGAGCCTCCGGCTGTGTGTTTGTGTGTGTGTCAGCGAACACACACGCACGCATGTGTGCACACACACAAACACACGCACAACACACACCTGAACAAGCGCAAACATGTACTGGCCGGGTTGCGTTTTCTCCCCCCTATCTCTGTTTATCTCTCTGATGCTTGTTGATGCGATGTGCTGCACACTATTTATAGCTAGCAGGCCAACAGTCTTAACATTGTATTGAGCAGCTGCATATCTGCCAGGAGACGAATTAGATCAGGCAGTGGGAAAGCTCGGGCAGCCAGGCAGGGAAGCAGGGAGGCTAACAGAGCCAGCCCAGGCAGCACCACAGCTGCCCAGCCACCTGGATGGCAGGCCCCTCGTACAGACCCGGGTCATGGGCAGTGCAGCCTCACCGAGATCATGTGGTGTGACGCAGAAGATCCAGAGCCAGGCGCTGAGGTGACACTATAGTCCTGACCTTCCTCTGCTTTGCTCGGCTCTGGCAACGAGGGGGAAGAGAAGCTCTTCCCTGGAGGAATAGGCAGAGATAGGCTGGAGATAACAATAGCAGCGCAATGCAAAAATGTACAAATGAGCGTGGCAACATCTCTCTGAGCTGAGCTGATCGTCCTCTGCGATAGTGCTGCTACAGAGTTGAACACTCCCCTCCCTGGCTACAAATGGAAATGGCACAATTAAAGTACTGATTAAGTTAATGATGCTTACTATGCTTACACGTTGTTTGAGGAAGCTAATTAACTAAACCACCTTGAAGTGGAAACTGAAGTGAAACTCAGACAGTCCGGACTTAAAACGACCGTAGGAGGAATAAGGATTTTATAACATTTTAGTGCCAGAGGTAGATAGAGCTGGATGATGAAAAGAGGGATATGTTTCTGTCCCATTTGTCATCCTAGTCACTGCCAGGGAATGGCACATAATCATCCCAAGCCTCATTCATCCACCCATTTAGCCCAAAAATGTAATATGAATATTGTTTTAGTGTGGTGTCTTGGCATGCATGTCCTGGGTTGCATGGATGGAAGACTCTTGTGTTCTTTCTTTGAAATCACACAATCTCCTTGGCGACACATAGCCCTAATCGTAATCTGTTTGAAGATTAGCTTTCACAGATTAATACACCACACTGTGAGTGACAAAGGGTGTCCCTGGTTAAACTGAGCTCTGTGATGCAGCCTCCTTCACCTCTCCTTCCTTACTCAGTATCCATGATGCTGCCTTCTGCTTTTGAAGACTCCTTTTGAAAGCAGGCGCCTGTTTCCATAAAGTCCTGCCGGGCAGGACAGTCCTTTGAATGACACTAGAAACGTCACTTGCCCCTCTCTTCCTACCACAAAAGCATACATTTTTAGAAATTCATTGGTTGTTCTTCTTTATTATTTTCCCTGCTGTACATTACATCCGCATGCTAAAAAGCAAATGAGCTTAAGTGCATTCACAAGGAAACAAAGACATGAAACTAGAGGGACTTGTCAAATGTCTGAGGAGGCTGATTCATTTGATGAGGAGGAGTCATTGGCATGGTAAAGATGAGACGATTCAGAATTTTGCTCTGTTGTTGATGTTTTCACTTTGTTTCACACACTGAACATCAATAATTACTGTATCAGCATGTAGATAGGATCTTGGACGTAAGCCAAGCGAAAGAGGTTGTGGGCTTATATACTAGATGGACTTAATCTCAGTGCCTCAATTTATTTTGTGTGTGGGGTTGGCGTAATCTGGTGATTTCAGAGCAGTGATGGCCCTAAACCCATGATGAACACTGATAATAAACAGCCTAAGCTTGTTTTTACTATCCCATCTCTCTCTCTCGCAGGACAGGCAAAGACAAAGGAATCTGCCCTGTGAGAGGAGTCACAGATGAAACATTAAAACGAAACAACAGGGGGGAACTCCACAGGGACAGCTCTGTCAAATTCAATCATCCTCCACCCAACTGAACTGCTGCTCTGATAATCACGTTTAAGGATGCTTAGGGGTCCCCTTTCTAATTCAAGCCAGCATGCTGAGGAGAAAATCTGTGGTTCATCAGGAGCAATATCCTCCCCGACTATAAACCTGCTCTTCTGCCTCAGCCCTCAGCCACAAGCCCGCCAGCACTCAGCAGTCAACATACACAGTAACAAAATGCAAGGCTATCGTTGGAAGAGGAGGAGAGGCGATCACCTCCATATAGATAAAAACAGGTCCATCTGTTGCTCTTCCACCACGCCTCTTCTTCTCTCAAGATGAAACGAGTATATTCATTCTCTTTTACATGTTCTGGGTTTTAGATGAGGCTCCGTCCTGCTGTGCTAAAAGCCACTAAATCACATAACGACTGGGAAGAATAAGAGCACATGTCGTATATATATTGGAGGAAAATCTTTAAAGAGGGACTGAAAGCACTGATTCCGCATGTGTTTCTCTGTTGCACATTAAGAAAAACAAGATTTCATTCTCTGGGGTGTGGTTCGATGTGGCAGTTACTTACGATTGTCCTTGATGAGACACCATAAGAACAAAGCCAGTATCACTTCCTCAAAATAGTCAGAATGAATCTAAGACTCAAGGAATCTGTGATTAATTTAAATGTTATTTTCAGAGGAGGTTTTACATCTAGCTAAGGTGTTTGGTGCAGTATTTCCCAAGTAAAAAAATGTGTGGCGTGTGACTGCTGGGCAGTCTGTATCTCTGTCTGTGTGTTCTGTGGTAGGACTGGACAGAGTGCAATCAGCGCAGCTGTGTAAGTGGGCAAGTGAGCATTGTCGAAATCAAATCCAAACCCTTAACAAACTCACTTTCAAAACTCAGTTTTGGATGAGACTGACTTTATGACCAAAATTATCCTATTTAAATTTTGTTGTCAATTTGGACACTAGAATAAATGTTTCTGACTAATATCGATGCCACCAAGGCTGATCAAAACCGGAGAAGTTGTTTATTGTCTTTAATAAACATCAAATAAAGCATCGGACTTACTAGCAATAATATTTAATTGTCCGGCTTATGTGGGAAAAACTGAGCAGAGAGAAAGCGATGGGAATGTGATCTTTATTTCCACCTTATCCAAAGCGTTTGATATTGTAACGATATTTGTAGGTGGAAGAAGGTGAAGAGGACCAAGGTGCAGCGTGGTACGTGTTCATGGTAAATTTAATAATGAAACTGAACACTAGAACAAAAAAAACAACAACGTGGACAGTTCTGTCTGATGTAGACACACAAAGACAGAAAACAACTACCCACACCCATAGTGGGAAAACAGGCTACCTAAAGTATGGTTCTCAATCAGAGACAACGATAACCAGCTGCCTCTGATTGGGAACCATACCAGGCCTAAGCATAGAAACCCAACACCTAGACATACAACATAGAATACCCACCCACATATCACACCCTGACCAAACTAAAAATAGAAACATACAAAGCAATCTACAGTCAGGGCGTGACAGATATTCCCTCCTTGGCTGCATGTACTTTGCGTTATTTACAGACATTAATGGACATTTAAGGTTATGATAATATCCTTTGACAGGGGTAAACAAACCCATCTACGCCCTCTATAGCCTCTATAATATCCTGATCTGACAACAGCATGACTCTTAATGATGGTGAGCACTAAACAAAGCGGAGGGCCTGATTATATGTAGCATCACACAGGCAGCCAGACAGCACTCTCTTTCCTCTTCATCTCAACTCTTCACATGCGATGGCTTACTTATTAAAGCTCTCACTGTGTGTTAAATGTCTGGACCGGGGAGTGACGAGATCCCCACTGCTTCTAACAGCTCCAGTCACACACACTCACAGACTCACACTGGGAGACAAAGAGAAAAGGAGGAGGAGGGAAACAACACGGATGACGAGTGTGATGAAGACATCTTCCCTTCTCTTGTGACAGGGACAAGCCCCCCTCAAAGTCACACCAATCAGTATCATCAATACTGCATCAATCATGGAAAATACATTTTAAGGCAAAATGGTAAAACACTCTGGTGCCAGGTTTTAGGCTAGTGCCACTGCCACAAACAATTTATGGAAGACATTTAACTGGTGAAAATAATGTTTATGTACTATTTTATCAGTGCAGTGTCAATACTGTTTTATCCACCCTGAGACGAAGCAGAAGAGACAGAGCAGAGTGTCAGGCAGATAGGGTCTCCTCTCCTCTTTCTCTCATTCCCATGCATGTCGGATGAGCATGCTCCAGAGACTGGCCACTCTCTCTCCTCACACACTGTCTCTGTGTTTGGCCTCACAAAGAGCCCCAGTCTCACCCTGCAGTGCTCCACAGCCCTCCGCTCTCTCCGCTCACTGAGAGAGAACGTAATCAAGCACTCCACAAACACCCCCGCAGCAGAAGGTGTATCATTTTTGCAGGCCATTTAGCACTAACAACAAGCCCCTCTTATATATGTCGCCACGACAAATGGAGCAGAGACGAGGGGAAAAAGGAACCAACACCTTGCACCTCTTAACACCAGTCTGGTTGAGCCATGTTAGCTTCTCTCTATTAGACACATCACTGCCCACTACAGTCAACAACATCTCTCAAACAAATTAGACACCACCCACATCCACGCCAGGCAAACACATTACACACACCAACCACTCATGCATGACATGCTCTGACACCATCAGATAAGAGGGGCAGTGATCTGGGTGCGTGGAAAGCTCCTCCACCTCTCAGAAAGGTCACGGAAGCCGCGGTGGTCAGACATGGTGGTGCGTTGTGGGTTTTTCCGCTCGATGGATTGCGCCCGCTGTCTCCCTCAAGTCCCCTCTCAACTGGGGTCAGTGGCTCCATTCAAGCGTCTGACCTTCCAATCGCTGTCTGTCAGAGACCACTGGATCCATCTCCCTGCTCCCCATTCAATACTAATTACATTTCTACACACTGCATATGTCTACATTCATCCTGTACAAATACCCAGAGCGTACATGCATAGTTGGAGTCCATTGATTTTCCAATAAAATCAACATTATCAAAATAATAAAATTGCCTTTTAGTCTCCTCGGCCATTTCAGGCCGGCACAGCGGCGACCAATAGCTTGATGCCAAGCGGTTGGAGAAGCAGTGCATAATTTAGCAAAGCGGCTCCTTTGGTCGATTTGCCTCTGTGTGTACATCGTTGTTATTTCTCCTCTGTAAGTCTGTAAGCATGAATATACTGAGGTAATACAGATACTTTACAAAAGACTGTTGTTGCCTCTGAACCAGATGAGCTTCAAAGCCTAGATTGCGGTCCTTTATTGAGGAACAGAAAATGTATTGAAATGTTGCAACTAGAGCTACAGTATGTGGCTTGGTCTGCTAAATGGCCTTCCTCAGGGATAGGGCAGACACAGAAAAAGTATTGACATTTTTGAAAAGGAACTACTGTATGTGACTGGCTCTCTTGTTGAAGAAAGTAAGCAATCTTTTAATGGCTCAGAACTTGGAGGTGACTCAGAACTCAAGGTAGCATGTGAAATTCATAGGAACACATGACATTTGGTGTCAAATGAAAGCTGAGAGTCTATTTTTTTTATTAAGGCATATATATATATATATATATTTCCCACCATATTGCATCCTAAAATTAGGAAAAAGCAAAGGCTTTAGTTTCTGGTCAAACAGATGGAAAAGTGATCTTAGAAAACGTTGACCAGAAAAAGTCTTAAAAGCTATTAGAAATACATGAAAACAAAACAATAATGTTGAAGACCATTGCCAAATAACATCAACATGTTTATTTAATTTTGCAGAATTATTGCCTAGTGTCTTGTCATTCTGTTCCCCCTACATATCTTTAAGATATTTTCTAATTTCTCTCCCTCATAAGGAAGGGGGATAATAAAAGTTAGTCATACGTTAGTTATGTTTCACAAGTTTGGACAGACAGCACATTACAGTACAGTAAAAAAAGTAGAGTATACTATAGGTCAGTACAGTACTTATTCTGTACAGTGGAGCACACTACAGTATAATGCACTGTATTGTACTGAACTGAATTGAACTGTACTCTACTGTATTGAACTCTACTCTAAAATGTTCAGTAGAAATTGTTGAAAGTAGTCCTTGTGCATAAAGTTGTATGGTTTGTTTAACTTTGCAATCAATGTTTTTTGTTTGACATTTTTTGTTTTAAGGTGAAAAACCACAGTCTCAGCATCATTCTGTTCAAATGGAATTGCACATAGTCTTGAATGCAATCTTTTGATAAAATAATGAATCCATTCATAAATTGTTCATAGGTTAAACTGCCTCCCAAACTGGTCTCTCATACATGTTACGGCAACAATGTGGGGCTGGAGGGGAGGCCAGTGGAGGGGTGACAGATAGAGGTGAGCTATGTTAGACATAAGTGTGTGTTGATGTATTGTTTGGAGGGAGGGGTGTGTGCGTGCGTGTGAGTTAATACTAGCAAGGGAGCCAGTGCTAGCCCCCCTGGCAGCCAGAGATGCAGCGGTGTGAGACCGCAGGCTGCCATGGCCGTGCACACGCCTGCCAGCCCCCTGTTATCTGCAGCCACAGAGCCACCAGAGTCACCAGGACGCGACCTGGAACTACGCCACAGAGGGGACTGGGAAGAGACTCGCTCCCAGGAACCTGGATGAGGGGGAGCTGTGACACACACCGGCCCAAAACACACAGACCTAACCAATCATATCATATCACTTTACTAAGCTTTAAACACAGTTTCCACCAAACAGCATACACATACTGCCAATGGCATAGATAGTAAGTGACATCATGGAATAAGGAGAATTATAATGATGGGAATATGATAATAATGTTTATCCCACAATATCATTAAATAATCTGTTTTGCTAAATGTATGATTTAAAAAATAATCTCTCTTGTTGTAACCAATTAAGATGCTGGTGATTAGCTACAGCTCAGCCAGCCAATGAATACCTAATGACTTGAGACAAGTCTAATGTTTCTGCTATCACAGCCTGGGATCAGTAACAATATGGAATTGATGTGTTCAACTACACTAACCGCCATCCTACTGAAGTTAATTCAATATAAGAAATCACACTTGACCAGGGCACCCAGAGAGTCATAATCCATAAACGATGCCGTTAGTGCCAAAACCACTCTGCTGTGGCCCCAGTTAACTGGTTGTCTGTCTGTTTTTTAGGAGAGGCAGCAGAGAGGCAGTAGCCATTCTTTTGTTCTAATTGATTTCCCGGTTACTGGATTCTTAGTCAGGATCAGCAGAAGCCGGCTGTGTCTAATATGACCGTAATGAAACTGAACAATGTTAATTGGGAGCACAAACCTGCTCTCGGCCAATCAATGAACACAGAGAGGCTGGGTCATTGTCCCAACACACTCGCTGCTTCCTGTGTGCCATGGACACTTCCTGTAAAGATTTCTCATGCTGCCAGACCAGAAATGCCTGACTCCTCTGCTTTTCATTGACCCAGTCAATGCTTTTCTCTGTTTCTCTTTTCTCTGCATTCGTGAAAGTGGTTTCTCTGTATCAAGCCAACTGAGGACAAATGTGGTGTCAAACAAAGTGTGCTATCGCTAATGTTAGTGTACGTTTGAAGCATGTTGACTTGATCTATTCTAGACAGGTCATACAGCGAAAGGAGAATTTATACACTATATATACAAAAGTATGTGGACACTCCTTCAAATGAGTGGATTTGGATATTTCAGCGACACCCATTGGTCACAGGTGTATAAAATTGGTGACAGCATTGGTGACAGCACACACCCATGCAATCTCCATAGACAAACATTGGCAGAAGAATGACCTTACTGAAGAGCTCAGTGACTTTCAATGTAGCACCGTCATAGGATCCCACCTTTCCAACAAGTCAGTTCGTCAAATTTCTGCCATGCTAGAGCTGCCCCGGTCAACTGTAAGTGCTGTTATTGTGAAGTGGAAACGTCTAGGAGCAACAACGGCTCAGCGGCGAAGTGGTAGGCCACACAAGCTCCCAGAACGGGACTGCTGAAGTGCATAGCAAGTAAAAATCGTCTGTCCTCAGTTGCAACACTCACTATCAAGTTTCAAACTGCCTCTGGAAGCAACGTCAGCACAAGAACTGTTCGTTGGGAGCTTTATGTAATGGGTTTCCATGGCCGAGCAGTCGCACACAAGCCTAAGATCACCATGTTCACCAAGAAAAACATGACTGGCCTGCACAGAGCCCTGACCTCAACACCATCGAACACCTTTGGGATTAATTGGAACACTGACTGCGAGACAGGCCTAATTGCCCAACATCAATGCCCGACCTCACTAATGCTGTTGTGGCTGAATAGAAGCAAGTCCCTGCAGCAATGTTACAATGGAAAGTCTTAACCAGAAGAGTGGAGGCTGTTATAGTAGCAAAGGGGGGAAGAACTCCATATTAATGCCCATGATTTTGGAATAAGATGTTCGACAAGCAGGTGTCCACATACTTTTGGCAATGTAGTGTATGTGGTCATATGGCATTTGTCCCGCTTCCGTCGGGACTTCCTAGCGTTATGTGGGGCCACCATTGTCTCCTAGCTGCGTTTTGATAGTGAGCATCCAAACAGCTGTGGGAAGCAGCAGCAGACGTAAGACATCACAACTGCTTCACCCACAAAGCCTCCCAAGAAACCATTCCCCTGTCAACTCCCCAGACGTCCACTGGAGAGAAGCTTTTCCTCTTTAATTAAAATCGTTTGTAATTAGTCACAGTCCGTCAGCAAACAAGAGCGACAGAGAGCTGCAGACATTCCAGGGTGTGTATAATCTGGGAGCCAAAGCCTACACAATACCAGGAACAGCCAGAAGAACACATCCCACTCTCCATCCCCAGCAAGAAAAAAAGAGAGTTTAGAAAACTTCAAATCAATTCAGGGTTAGCAGTGGGATCTTCTTGCTTTTGTGTCAGGAAAACAGACTTCTGTCTCTTTAGGCAGATGACAAACGGGATTTGGAGGTAATAAGATTCATGAATAGTGTAGGCCATTTGCTTTTTTTTGAAGGTCTCTCTCAGAGAGAAGGAGAAAGAGAGACAGAGTTCATTCTGGAGCCAGTGTGTGAGGATGGTAATTCTAAGATACAATATTATGAACACCGCCAGTCTTTTTTGTACCTAACTGCTTTTGATAGCAAATGAATTAATGAAGCTTTAAATGACAGCAGGAGTGGATCAGTGTGACAGTGACAGAGAGACAGCGTAAGAAAAAGAGAGAGGGAGGTAGCACATATGAGGAGAAGAGAAGGAAGAAAAGGGAGGGAGAGAGAGAGAGATAAAGGTAAAAAGAGAAAGAGAATGGGGGGGGGGGGAGTTGAGTATGGAGAGACGGTGGCATATTATGGCTTAATGGCTGCAGAATAATGGTAATTTCACTATTCTCTCCAGTGGCTCGGACTGTGCTAATGGCTTCATTAACACTCACACACTCTGGCGGGCAATAGAGGACAATGTCACATCCATCTTTGTCACATCACAATAAAGCTGGTTAAATACAACTTTGCTGTGTGTCCGGCTCGGGAGGAAGACAGAAATTAGAGCAGAGATGAATAGCAAAATATCAATGAGGGTGTGGCCACAAACACGCACTACACACTTCCTCTGGTCTTGTCGGCTAGCAGGCTACTCAAGAAAAAATTGTCAAATTGATTTCTAACAGGTATGTTGTTCACACTTAGAGTAATACGTCAATGCCATGAGATCTGTGAAAAGGCATGCTGGGAAAACAGAAACATCCCATAAATCACCAACGCCAGGCCCCCGTGAAGTGGCCATCACTCCTCAATTGATGACGTTTTCCTCCCGGCATTTGCTTGTTGACTTCCCTCCCAGCCCAGCTACCGCTTCCTGGGTCTCTCTCAGTCTTCACAGCCACACAGGCCTTTTAGCTAGAAATCCCTGCGGCACTTTTTCACTAAAAGGTTTGATTTTCCACACAGGGAGAAGGCGGCGAGGAATCCCACTAGGTTCAGATAATGCGAAGAGCTTCAGGGAATTCTACAAGAGCTTCAAGTAAAAGACAAATAATAAAGAAGTACTAATGTGATGCTAAAGTCTGCCTCTTTACTGTGAAAACATTGCTGTGAGCCAGAGGAACAGAATTACAGCGGCGGGGCTGAAATTAAAAGCTAATATATTTATGCTAAGGTGTTAAGTTGTCAACCTTGACACCACCCTTACGTTCAGACATACTGCACAGAGAAAGGCACCGCTGACTTACTGTTACTAACAGTTAGACAGCAGCGTAAACTAGACCAGCCACCGCTATAGGCCCCCCACAGTATCAAAAGTTCATCTGTCTCCTTCACTGAGGCATGGCTGAAACATTAGCCTTGATGATAACGTTAGTGGTCTGGGAGGTCCACACACACTTCGCGCACACTTCACATGCTGTGTCAACTTGCATGCGTCTGTAACGCTTGAGGGGACAAAAGAGAAGAAGAAGAAAATGCAATGGGAAGCTCAGAAGATTAGGCAATGTGTCGTAAAAGACCAACATCACCTGCCTCGAGCGTTGCATGTCAATGAAGGCTTTGGCTTATATTCTTCCGTGTTTATTTCGTATTTCGGTTCATGACAACAATGGATGTGTCACAAACACTTCCATTATAAAGAGGCTCGGCTGTGATTCATTGCTGTTTATTTATGCATGAATATGTATTACAAAACCATGGCAGCCTGTGACATTTCTCCACCTTGGAGTGAATGTGTGGCAGCGACGGCTGCTAACTATGCCGACACAAAGGAACACAGCGTTTGAAGTTTGAGAGAAATAACAGACGATTCTATGAATATCTCACGTATTGCACGCGCTATTCCAGGTCTGACAGCTCTGAAGCACAGGGATCTATAATGGCAAAAGCAATAGCTCTATTTTGCTGAATTTATCACAGTGATTAAATTCAAGGGCAATTGGAAATACTTTATCAAAGGGGAAGCTATGTGAAAACTCCACAGTATAGTTGTATTCTCCTCCAGCAACTAACCTTGTAGAATCACCTAAGTCTTCCCAGCATGAGATGTGATTTCTTTGGGTTTTTTAGTGTGGCGAGGGGTGTTACTAAACTAAACAAACTGCCTGACTTAATTGGGGTTTTACCCAGATCCCCATTCTCTCCACTGTGATATTAGGAAAATAACTCCCAAAAGAGCATAAAAGCTACAATGACATTATCCAGAGAAAAGTGTTTCATCTGGCAATGAGCTAATAACAGAGGACTAACATGAATGACAAAAGTATTAGAAGTCTACTTTGATAGCTTATGTTTAACGTTATAGTAATATCCATAAAATCTATTGTCCCAAATTGTGTGGAAAAAAAACATTATATTTAATTCCCAAGATAATCCAACGAGTAGGCATTTCAAATGTTTTGAAGCAGAATACATTGTGTTAATCTCGTAACAGGCAAATTACTTATTATTACAATTTCAAATACCAATTGAGTGCAATAAGTTATTTCATATTTTACATAATGACAAAAGCAGAAATGCATTGTGTTATGTAATATGCCCTATGGTTTGTATACTCCCCCATTGCATTTGTTTTAAGTGAGTCTCAGTCTCAAACCTCAACCTACTCAGAGTGGCTCCCATCAAAATGTCCCAATCACCAGGTTACTGTATCTCCTCTACAGATAACAGCAGCCTGTTCCTCCCCATGCTATTCCTTTTGTTGCTCACCACACTTAACAACACAGGGACTTTAAAAGAGCAGATAGCTCTCTATTCAAGTCATTTTGGATGTTATTCTTCCCTTGTCTATTTTTTCTGGTAAGGCAGATGTGCATTGTGGAGTGATCTTTATCAGACAGTAAAAGCCACTGGGACTGTCATTTCCCTGGTCTGCACTGCACTGGGCTGCTCTGAAGATGACAGTAATGTCACACAGCAGCCTCCCCTGTCACACACACTAGCCTAGTGACAGCAAATAGGTACATCTGCTTTTCTTCTCACTGCTTTTATGTGTGTGCTGAGTGCAATGTACTCTGGCATAATACAACAACAATGCACAGGGGCATAGGCGTCATAAGGGCACGTGCCCCCTAAGATTTGTCCTGTAAAAAAACATAAATAATGTTTAGCTAGCCCAGATAGGTTCCCAATCTCCCATCCTAATAACTAGCTGCCAAGAAGCCATTTCAGGCTATCAATCAAGTTAGAGTAGCTAGCTGTTCTAACTATCTTACCTGGAATACCTGCTGGCAAGGTTGGTAGAGTTCATAAAAGCAAGCAATAACTAAATGTACTGAATAAGACTCACATTTCTTTCAATCTTTTACCCAGATTTTAGCAGAGATGCAAAAAAAGCATATTCAGTCAGGAGGATGCAGACAGCTCAAGAGGCACAGTATGCTTCGATATGCATACAAATACATAGAATTAAACATAATGATTTTGCTCTAGATTGCAGGAAAAAAGCTGTTTCAGGTGTTTGAAAAATTAAAAATTCTCCGCCTCCGGACCACCCCCCAGTCATCCTCACGTACCTTTTGCCCCATCAGATTTTTGGGGTGCATGGGGAATATTGAAAATACTGTTGCATTACAACCCTGAATAAACCGTACCTGAACAGAGAATGAATAGCATTGGTACTGAATAGTAGCACTGACAAAAGGGAACACAAATGATATACCTTGGTAAAATGGTACACATAATTATAATTAAGACAGTCTGAGCACTAGGTAAATAAAGGATGATTTGAGGGGCCTGGGTAAAAGTGGAAAGCCTGGTGATGTGTCTCCTGCTGCCAAGGTGTTTGGTGTGCAGAGCTTTAGCAGTTCTCACTGCTCCTCTGTCTGTCTCCCCAAACAAACAAGGTGTGATTCATTCACAGGCAGCCAGACACCAGGCTTCCTTTGTGCTCTCTGCCGGAGTGGAGAGGAGGGCCTGCAAATATATTCCACTAGCTACCTCTCCCTTTTTCTACAGTGATGAGGAGGATGGGGGGAGGAAGTTACTTGCATTCAGTATGTGTGAATACTCTACGATCATAAACTGGACTAGCTCATTCATGATTAAATGTAGATTCATAATATTATATTGTACCTTATTGTGTTGCACCTTATAAAAGCAAAGCAGCTGTGTGATGATAAAGCCTAGAGGGAGTTGACATACACTATTAGTAAACCTGTGTTCTATACAGCCCATTACATTGTACAATGTTGGTCAGTCACTTATCCAGCATGTCAATTCCGAGCCTATTCAGAACGGCTTCACAAAGCAAACAGTGAAATAATGTCACAACAAGCTCAGTTTTCTGGCAGAAGAGACAAATACCTTTGCTTATTCCAAATGGCCATGAATAGTATGTTCTCTTGAAAGAATTTGCAATTTCCTTTGGCTTACACTGGACCAATCACAAAAGGTCATCCTAAAACAAACTGATTTACCATGAGAGAGAAAAAGATCTCGACCGTTCCTCGCCTGGCTCCACTGAATCATCTTATTTGTCATACACTGCTTTCAATGGAGGCACTGACCTTTGAAGTTGGAAAGTAAATTGCTCAGTGGCAGTAAGGCATGCTATTAACTCGGAGGTACTCAAGCTATAGCCCGACCAATCAGGTGACGATACAACACGGCAGCCTTGACGAGGACCCGTGCTCAAATTTATTTGCTTGTAGATTTCAATTATTTTCACCGGGCAAATATTTTTTTGCTTGTTTAATTCAATTATCGTTTGAATGGTTATCTCAGAAGTGGGTTTATTCCACGAAGTTAATACAACTTTGGCGGCTGATGAGAGAAAATGTCAGAGCTGTTAGTTTCATTACTGCTTTGCTCTAATGAACCTCTTTAACTTCTCTAACACTTACTGTTCTGAGAACTGTTCAAATGTTCTCCATTTTGGGGGTAGAGGCTTAATAACAACAGAATGAATGAAGGGTAAACTAAATATGTGAGAGTCCACGGGGACATCAAAAGCCGATGCAAACAGGGAAAATACAGCACATAATAAAGCAGCATTTCTCCCCAAAGAACAGCTAGTGCATAGAAGGCACTCAAATGTTCACTCAAGTCCTATCAGCTGGAATTCAATAAAACTCCATTCCCAGAGTTGATAGAGCTTTCCCCTAAGCAGGGCTTGATGTAATAAGCTACATAGTCCTTATCCAAGAAGAACACAGTTCATAGAATGTAACATGACGATGAACTAAGTATTACAACATTGTAACAGATTAGAAGGAGGGTAGATTCTCCACAAGTGTACCGAATATTTAAAAACCTGTCTGTCCATTCAAGCGTGCATAGAGTCTTGACTCTTCTTCCCCCTTCACATGGTCTCCTCCACATCCACATTTACACCAGACTTTCCTCTCTGCTCAAATGATGGTGTGAGAACAGTGTCAAGCCTGCTTGGCCAAGCCTGTTTAATTCCCATTTACCTCAATTTTGCCATCACTACAGTCCTTATTAATTAGTGCACTAATTAGTGCAGAGTTATGAACTGTAGCGGGTGCTAGGAGGAGTGCCTGCCAGGAATTCAGGATCTTATATGGATCGGGATAGCTGGTAGTGAAGGACTGGAAGTCGGGGTCTTATTTGCCTGAGCCTTAGGGAATGCCCTCTCCTCCCCTCCAACACTGTACTGAGGAACTAGTGGAGGACAGAGTAAGGCCTGATAGACTGTGACAGACAGGTGTGATGACAAAGGTAGGCACATGCTTTCTGATTGTACGATGCAGGGGTGCACGTAGAAGGGAGGATGTGTGTGTGTGTGTGTGTGTGGAGGGGGGGATTCCTGATCCTATAGTTCTGTAGTAGGCGCCATAAGGGTACTCTCAACCGCTGACATCACACTAGACAGGCTACTAGACAGTCAAGGATAATTATTTGTATACAATTCCATCTCTACTGTTTTGTACTTACAGTATCTTCAATACTTTTCTCTCTCCATCACAGAAATATACACTTTTCAACACCACCAAAGGCTATTTACACCCAGACAAGGACAAAAGAGAAATCCTTTGATTGAGACACATATCAAATACTTCCCCCCCTCCCCGGTCTCTCCCCTCTGCCAGTTTCAGTCCAGCTCTTGGCCGAGGCCAGGTGGATATTAGTGAGGTGAGGTCTCCCAGGTCTGACAGGAAGAGATGCTCCAGATGAACTTGTTAATTGCACACTGGACCGGAGGGCAGAAGGGCCATGATACCCTCACCTTTAGTCTCCAAAGCGCATGATCACTGAGAGGCTCTGCTTTATCATTCCACAGCACTCGCTGCTCATTGGCAGATGGCAGAGCGAGTCCTCGAGGCAGCGGACTCGTCAGGCAGAGCCAGGATGCCAACCACTGCGAGCCTGCACCCGTGTCACGGTGACGGAGCGTAAAGGAGGTGGACCGGCAGAGAGATGCCACCAGGCTGCCTGGCATGGCCGTCTCTTCACGCCGGGCACAAATGAGATTGGCATTGAGAGAGGCTCCTCGGGTGCACTTTATATGTGCCTCCCCCCAGCTGTGGTCTGCGCACCAGGGCGGAATGTGGTGGGTCTGCTGGAGACCTTGAGAAAACAAAATCCCTGTGACTAAAACTGCAGAAAAGGGACTGCAAGGCACAGCTTACAAAAATGTGGAGAAATTCTGAAAACAGATTTTGACCAAACTGAAAAAATATAAATGTAGAACCGAGACCGGGATATATACATCCACAGAAAGCCCAGTGTTTCATACAACAACTACTGCTCTATGGGCACTATCTTATATTACAGCAATAAGACACCCATTATGTCCACACATAATAGTCATCAATACTGTACACCTCACATCCACTTCTAATGTATGTATTTGCTCAAAGGTCTGAATTACACTACAGTGAGCTGTATTTTTATCTAATAATTATGATGGTCCGTTGAACCATCTTAATAAGTCTTTATACTATTTAATTCAGAAGCGTTTTCTTTATCCATTGATATTGCCGCCATAGCAGCATAGTTTAATCCCCCAGACACGTCGGTTCAGAATTACAGAGCTCTTGGGCCCCTTTGGTGAGAATATCAGTAGAAGTAGATTTAAGATTTTATTTTCCCTTCCATCCTGGTTCACCAGGCAGGGACCTTGCCAGTATCACTTTACATATCCAATACCCACATAGCCTCAAAGAGACTCTCTTTTTCTATTTTCACCGTCCGGCAACGCTGCGAGGCTTTACACATTTCCAGCCAAATAAAAATGAATTATTTGGACAGCAATCCCTGCTGAGAAGTACAAGTAAAAGGGAAAATGACTATTTCACGAGAAAAACACTGGAGTCATAGGGTAATCCCTGGGGATCAGTCAAGTCATAATGTAGCTTGAAAATTAAAAGAGAAAGTGACAATAAATAGCTAGGCCTTATTGAAAGGGCTGAGTTAAACCCATTCCAAGGTGTGGATGTCCATAAAACAGACTTTAGCACACATTATTTGGAGGTGTTACTTTAATGACTTCTAATTTTTCCTCACAATGCCAACAGAGTGAAGCATCACAGTGTACAGTACAGTAGTCCAGGCATATATACCCACACACAGGCGTCAATTCCCCGTCTATCTGCTAATTCCCCCTTGAGTGACGAGAAACCATTATGCAAAGAAGGGGAGGACCATGACCTTCATCAAATGAGGTTTAACTGCTATTACTGGTGCTGAGGCCATAATATATGACTGGCTGATTGGAGCGAAGTACAACTACACCACCGGCCCTAGCCCTCCACATATCCCCAGCACCCAGCCTCATCTTTTCTCACTACTGCTGGTGTGGTGTAGTGTTGTGTGGTGGCACTCTCAGCCCGTCACTCCCTCTGTACACCCTGCTCTCTCTCTCGCCCTCTCTCTCTCTCTCTCTCTCTCTCTCTCTCTCTGGAGCTCATTTCCCACCTCACTGACTCCTTCTCACCGTGGAACTGACTGAATTTGACTTGATTATACCCAACACTTGCTCTACCTAAACCAGCATGAGAGTAATCAAATTAAAATCAATATCCGTGTTGGGATATTGCCCTTGGCTTAAGAGGTGGACATAATTTCACATCACTATCACACGTTCTAGTTGTGAAGCGGAAAGAAAAACCTATTTCAGAAGCCAAAGCAGTATAGTAATGGCAGGCATCAATCAATGGAAATAATCTACATTCTGTGAGAGATCATACTTGATGATATGTGCAAGGAAGACATGTGCAGCCTTTTTCTATTTCCTATTTGCTGTAATACAAATATATGTAAACACACAAACATTCATGCCTGTCCTTCAAGCTGAATTGCGTAATACCAAGGTAGCCTCCATCAAATGATTTTAACTCTTGCAGGTAGGCCTAAGGTGTGATCTGGTTATTTAATAGATCATGTTACTGTGGTCACATTGAGCACGCCCAACGTATACCTCCAGATCCCACCAACCATTATAAACCAACTGCAGCAGCATGAAAGATTCTCAATCACTCAATCATTTTGTGAAACAGCCTAGGGGATATGACATTGCAAGAAAGGGTATTTTGATGGAAAGTTGTAATTAGCTCTTTGTGTACAGCTAAGACGTTCCTTCCAGTCTATCACTCTCAGAGACAGAGGGGAAATGAAGAGACATGATCTGAATCGAATGCATCTGAATGGAAACAACTCAACCAAAGAGGTGTCTCAAAAATCAACTAATGTAATAAGTATCGCAGCATCCAATGAGCAAAGCAGCAATGGAAACAAACGTGATTAGCAAGCCCTGATGGTGTGGGGATTCAACAGTCTAAATGCACAGTAGCACTTCATCAGCTAGAGTAGGCCTAGTACATGAATCTAAGATGAGAAGAAAAAACAATTGATGCTGAATGTATGAATTATTCTGTGGTTTTAACTATTGTGTGAGGGAGTGGGGAGAGGAGAACTAAGAGGAGGGATGAATGAATGAATGGAGTAGGTAAAACAACAAAAATTAGTGGGGGGGGGGGGGGTAAGAATAAAATCCTCCTACTGTCTCACCATGTGCTGGTGCTACTTCTGACAATGAATAGAACACCCCAATCTTTTGGGAGTCAATAGCATCCAAATGACAGTGTACAAACATTAGTAGCACACACATTTTAAATTAAAACATCATATGGTTAGAAATATTATTATTGCAATAGGTCAAAAAAAAAAAATTATAATGCACATACTAGACAATGTACATACTGGCAGAGGAAACTGAAGTGTAAGAATATGTTCAGGTAATTACTTAATTGATTAATCCTAAACCATCCTAAACCACAATCTATTTGATCCATAAAAATCTATTACAAACTTTACAATAGGCCTACACAAATGCCTAAAATGTGTTTTAGAGTAAATTATCTGACAAAGAATAGCAGGGATATTTACAAACAATAATATGACAGACAAGGGCATTTGATTCAGTTGTCATGCAATTTATCCACAGCAGCTACATTGGCGACCTCTATAAACCCCTATGAAACCCATGTTCAGGGTGAAAACTATGCAATTGCGAATCAAATGATCCCGATAAATTTGAAGTTGACATACAGACATACAGTAGTATATGGAGCGCAAAACCAGCGAAGGGCGAACTTCCCCCATTCATGAGGAGGCATTAGGTGCATAGATGTGAGTGCGCACCGAACACTTTCTACCACTACTTGTCCTACAACGTACAATATGACAATAGAGGTACCGCGCAGACACGAAGAGGACTGTAAAATAATTCATAACAGTCATCTCTCACTTTAATGCGTTCAGAGAAGGAATGCGAGCATTCCAGGAGCCCAACGCCAAATACCGGGCGCATCGATGTTCAGTTCCCAGCATCGAACAAAGACGTTAAACATAACGGAAATAAAATATATATACACTTGTACGTACCACTGTTGCTCCAGTTCCCAGTCCCTAAAGAAGTCAAACTCGAATAGGTCCATGGTTGGTCCCAGTTGTCTGATTCAGGAAGGAACCGGTGCCTGCTCAACGTATGCGTCAGTCTACATACATAAATTCTATGTGGATCTGCTAACTGTAACTAGATGTACTGTACTGTACCGTGGTCTCGCTGGCGAACTGACATACAGTACACACACAGCCAGGAAAACGCGACTGCCTCCCCTGCCTGCCTCGCGTCTCCACAGTGAACAGAAGGCGGAGCTTGACAGGCAGAAGTGGCTACACGGAGCCCGGGTACACCAAATTGAGGTATTCGGTTTATCATTTCCAATTAGCTGAAATTATATTTGCCCCACCCATTTTAGTTGTCAAAATCAGCTGTCAAAAAATAACTTCAGATATAAAAAATAAAAAAATAAAAAAATAAAAAAATAAAATAGTAAATAGGCCAATGAGGAAAACAAACACTATTTTATACAGGTTATAATAAAGTTATAACCCCTTTAGAAATGATGATCATATTATGCATTATCAAGCAGTGGGTGTGATAATTGTGCATTACCATGCATTAGCATTATTCACAATAGTTGTTGACTGAAGATCATTTTACTACTGACTGATCATAGACTAGGGCAAGTTCAGGAGTTGTGTTTAGTGTCTATGACCCATATTGACTTTGTAAATGGGTGTTGTTGACAACATTGTGACCCATTGGGCCCTACAGCCTCACACAGAGGTGCTATAAATCATGGAGTTTCACAGTAAATGGTGATATGTTCGAGACGTGTGATAGCATTTCATATTTTTATTGAGCCAATTGCTTTCATCAATCTCAGGTGTAATCATAACAATGAAAATAGGTATGATATAAGTTATTCGGCAGTGCTAGCTGCATAGGCCATGTGGGAAACAGACAGGGGGGGGGCATGGCAGTAAGGCAGTGGAGGAAACAGCTCTGTAAATTGATGTATACTGTAGTGAGGAAGCCATGATGGAAACATTAAAAACATCAGCACTATGTGTCTCTAGAAAGACAATGTCCTTCCATTAACAGCATGTAGACCTGGACGACTGGGTCCTGTAATATGGAGCAGGAGTGTATGCAACATCAAAACAGACACGTCTAGCCTACATCTAGCCTACGTCTAGCCTACTGTTTAGTGATTTGCCTAGCTACCATGCCTAGGTACCATGCCGTTATTACAATACATCTCTCCTCCTCACATATAGAGCCTGGGAGTCTGTTCTGATTTATGGCATATACCTCCAAGTTGATATTAATCTCACTGCCAGAATAGTCAGCAGCCTGGTCTCATTGACTAGATGTAACATAGTGAAAGTGAATCCGGGACACTCAAATTAAATTAGATGATATGTTACAATTAGTATGGTTACATAAGACTTGGGGTGGATGGGTGTTTAATGCAAATGTTTAGAAACCTTAAGGCTGTGAGTTCAAATCTCATCACGGACAACATTAGCATTTTATCTTATCAACTACTTATTAATTTTAAACGACTTTGCAACTACTTAGCATGTTAGCTAACCCTAACCCTAACCTTAACCCTTTTAGCTAACCCTTCCCCTAACCTTAATCCTTCCCCTAACCCCAACCTTAAACCTTTAGCCTAACTCCTAAACTTAACCCTAAACTAACCCCTAACCCCTAGCCTAGCTAACATTAGCCAGATAGCTAACGTTTTCCACCTAGCCAGAATTTGTAACATATTGTACATTTCACAAATTTGTAACATATAATATGAATTGTAATTCATAACATATCATATAAAATGGGTGATGGACATCCACAAATTAATACAAACCATACGAACTGTAACATATCATACTAAATGGAGTATCCCAAATTTAATTACAGAATCATATCAAATGCTCTGAGACTAGGTTGCAGCAGTAAAGGGACCTATGTTTTGGTCAAACACACTCTGGGAGTCATCTGTAACCCATATGGCCCAAATTGAAACAAGTAGTGTCTGTTTTATTGCCTGTTCTGTATGGACAGTGGTAAAGCGGGGGAAAGCAGAGGAGAGGAGGAGAGATGGGGGGCATAATAGTGTTGGTTCTTATGCCAGGGTGCTCAGGTGCACAGCACACCATGCTACACATGGGGAATGTTGCCTTTCAGAGAAGCAGACATCTCCTTTATCATCACTTAATGCTTATTTAACTACGCAGCCAATTCACTATAGTACTCGATTTTACCCCCCCAAAAAATCGACCAACTTACTGAAGGAAATGCTAAATAATACAAAATATACTAAACAGCATAGGGAAACATGGTATGCACTAATAATCTCTATCTGTGCTTTGTTTGTCATGCATTTTTAGGAGTGTATTTGGTATTTTGTGATGGCAATAGACTAAGCCATGGTGGGAAAGGGCCTGTGAGAGTTTCTGTCTCTCTGGTTGGGTCTTTGTTTGGGGTAGTCTGGGGTAGATGCCAGCACTGCTCTGCGTCATGCTCTGGGTGCCTCCCAGTGCTTCCCAGGCCCCCACACTGCATTTGCGTTGTTGACCCATAAACCGGCTGCAGGGAAACACAGGGCTGCACAGACAGATGGGAGAAAGGGAGAACACCGTTCCCAAATCCTTATCTGAACCTTCATGGTGGGAATGCTTTTCTTTCTTACACAACCTGCCTTGTCTCACCACTAATTAACATACACATTGCAGTTTGTAGATTTTAAAGTGCATACACTGCAATAGAATATATTGTGCATACACAGTGTGTACTGTGCATACACATTGTGCATACACAATGTAGCTAGATGTCACGTTCTGACCTTAGTTCCTTTGTTTTGTCTTTGTTTTAGTATGGTCAGGGCGTGAGTTGGGGTGGGCAGTCTATGTTCTCTTTTCTATGATTTGGGATTTCTGTGTTTGGCCTGGTATGGTTCGCAATCAGAGGCAGCTGTCTATAGTTGTCCCTGATTGAGAACCATACTTAGGTAGCCTGTTTTCACCCTTGAGTTGTGGGTGGTTATATTCCGTTTCAGTGTTTGCACCATTCGGGACTGTTTCGGTTTTCATTTTGATTCTCTTGTTCTTTTGTATTCAGTCTCATTAAATTATATTATTGATACATACCACGCTGCACATTGGTCCTCATCTTCTTCCACCACCAACAACGGCCGTTACACTAGAATATACAGTACCAGTCAAAAGTTGGGGAACACCTACTCATTCAAGGGTTTTTCTTTATTTTTACTATTTTCTACATTGTAGAATAATAGTGAAGACATCAAAACTATGAAATAACACACATCGAAACATGTAGTAACCAAAAAAGTTTTAAACAAATCAAAATATGTTTTACATTTGAGATTCTTCAAAGTAGCCTTGATGACAGCTTTGCACACTTTTGGCATTCTCTACCAGCTTCATGAGGTAGTCACCTGGAATGCATTTCAACTAACAGGTGTACCTTGTTAAAAGTCAATTTGTGGAATTTTATTCCTTAATGCTTTTGAGCCAATCAACTGTGTTGTGACAGTCCATATTATTGCAAGAACAGCTCAAAAAGCAAAGAGAAATTACAGTCCATTATTTTAAGACATGAAGTTCAGTCAATACAGAAAAGACCCAGAGTTACCTCTGCTGCAGAGGATAAGTTCATTAACTGCGCCTCAGATTGCAACCCGAGTAAATGCTTCACAGGGTTCAAGTAACAGACACATCTCAATATCAATTGTTCAGAGGAGACTGCGTGAATCAGGTCTTCATGGTCGAATTGCTGCAAAGAAACCACTACTAAAGAACACCAATAAGATGAAGAAATTTGCTTGGGCCAAGAAACATGAGCAATGGACATTAGACCGGAGGACATTTGTCCTTTGGTCTGGTGAGTCCAAATTTGAGATTTTTGGTTCCAACCACTGTGTCTTTGTGAGACACAGAATAGGTGAACAGATGATCTCTGCATGTTTAGTTCTACCGTGAAGCATGGAGGATGAGGTGTGATGGTGTGGGGTTGCTTTGCTGGTGACACTGTCTGTGATTTATTTTGAATTCAAGGCACACTTAACCAGCATGGCTACCTCAGCATTCTGCATTGATACGCCACCCCATCTGGTTTGCGCTTAGTGGGACTAACATTTTCTTTTTTCAACAGGACAATGACCCAAAACACACATCCAGGCTGTGCAAGGGCTATTTGACCGAGAAGGAGAGTAATGGTGTGCTGCGTCAGATGACCTGGCCTCCACAATCACCCAACCTCAACTCCATTGCGATGGTTTGGGATGAGTGAAGGAAAAGCAGCCAACAAGTGCTAAGCATATGTCGAAACTCCTTCAAGACTGTTGGAAAAGCATTCCAGGTGAAGCTAGTTGAGAGGGTGGTAACTTTGAAGAATATAACATCTAAAATATTTTTTGATTCGTTTTTTTTTGGTTAGTACATGATTCCATATGCGCTATTTCATAGTTTGATGTCTTCACTATTATTCTACGTTGTAGAAAATAGTAGAAATGTAGAAAATTGTATTAATAACAATGTAAAAAATAGTAGAAATAAAGAAAAAGACATGAATGAGTAGGTGTGTCCAAACTTTTGAGTTGTTCTGTATTTGTACACAATTGTCATAATGATGTTTTTAAATTGATGTCTTCATCATTTCTTCCATACTAGAGTGGTGCTATTTTTTATATTTTTTCATGTTCATCAACATTTTTCCCAATCCCTTTGTCCACCCATGGACATAATTCACTGCAAGAGACAGAGCAGCCATTTGTTGAAATTGCCTGTGGTTAAATCACTTGTCAGAAGCTGTGAGAAGTGATTGGAAAATACCTCATCAGAGTGAGAGGAGGCCCTGCAATTGTCTCTGTGTCCCTTTTCATCTCCCTAAAATGAAAAAGAGTCATTATGAGCTAAGTTGATACGGTCTGAGGGGGATCACCTCCTAATTATACCACTGTAATTTCAGAGTTAATTATCTCTCTAACTTCCCTCTTCTGTTAGCCCATTCATAACACAATCTCAACTCTCCTCAACCCTAGCTCACAGGGCGAAGTGGAGGCTCAGGATCATATCTGTCCAGACTGGAGGAGGTGGAAGGAGACAGATCCAGTAGCACATTTCACGTACCTAGGCTAGCCAGACAGATCCTCAATCAGCACAACTAACCCCAGACCAGCCACAACATCAAGGAGAGTCTGGCGAAAGTCATCCTCTCAGACTGGAGCTGTGTATACTTCCTCTGTCTGGCAGTTTAAGTAAACATTACAAACGCATAGGTCCAGTCAAAATTCCCTGAGGATGATTGTTGGGTGGCAGGATCCATTTAGCTGGTATCATTGCATTTCTGATTGAGTATGGCTCATTTTTGTCTGTTCATCTGAGTATAACTGACAACATCAATGTATTATGCATGAGTTCCACAACTAGCTTCCACAGGCCAAAGCAACGGCATCACTCTGGATGTGTGTATCATAAATTCAGCTCATAAAAATCTCTGAGATGAATATGCAATTTCTAGAGAAACAGTTTTAAACTGCAGCTTGAGTGAAAATAAAAATATATTGATATTGCTTCTTTCTTCATGGTCCCCAGAATATAGTCATTTGAATTTCGTAAATGTGCTTTCCTATATGAACACAGCTCTTTAACATGGCTCTCCAATGTGTTCATTGGTAATTGGCAGTAGCACTGGCAGCGGGGCACTGAATCAACCTCTCCACGGCAGCCCTGCCTGCTGAGTGACAGATGCTAATTAGCTACCTTCGTCAGGCCCACTAAATAATCTGCTCTCTCTCTCCCTCTCTCTCTCTTTCTCTCTCGTTTCTGACACAACTCATTGTAAATGCCAGCTCTCCAGATGCATTAAATGTCTTCGTTATAAATTACAGTATTTTTGCGTGGCAGTATTGAAGATTAGAATGGAAGAGGATGAAGTGTTATTTTTTTCAAAAACTATTCAACAGCCATTTACCTTAGTCCGTGTGATTCCTCGCACTCTTCTCAAACACTGAAAAGCCGAGGGACATTTGCTCAATGTAAACTCTCTTATTTTAGAGCGGACCATTGTTCTCTATGGCCATTATCAAATTACTCCATTAACCACCCCAAATTCAATATATGTTTGATAAATGCGTGTGATCCCCCAACTGGCTGCACTTGATATGAACATGATTCTGGAAATATTGCCTTTGGTTATTTTTCCCTCAAAACAGAGACCAAATATCATAAGTATTAGTTCTGTGCCTCTGAGTGACTAGTGTAATGTTTATTTCTTTATAAGCCATGCACAGTTCTATTCGCTGTAGACTCCATATTCTTTTGTCTAGAAAGTCTCTCTTAAGTAGCAGTCATCCGGAACGCTTTCAGTGTGAAAAGAGAGAGAAAGCTATAATGCCGTGAACACAAAACCAAAGTGCCTCTGGCTAATTTCAACAGTGAAATCTTTTTGGCATTGATCGGTATTTCAATACTGTATTTGTGTGCTCAAAGCTCCAATTAAATTACAATAGAAAATAAATAATGTAGGATACATACAATGACGTTTTGACTAATTGTAAATGTCCTTGTAGCCATTCCATAACTAAACAAATCAAGGGGATATTCATCAGATTCTCTGTGTGTCATCAACATGTCAAAAAGACCAATGTATTGTTGTAATAAAAGAGGTGTGGGGGATGCATAATGCCAATATGACTAAATGTAACATTTTCTGGAAGCCTTTCCATATCTAAACAAACAAAGCCGATACGCCACATATCTATATTTGTGCCATTGTCTGTCTGCCTGTCATCATCAACTTGTCAGCATAACCATGATATGAACCCTATGAAAGACTTTACCACCACAATCTCCATTGTATTACAAACCATCAATTATTTTCTTGTGGTGAAATCTTCCGTGTTCGTTTTTGAATGTTTTTTTTCTTTTGTGTTTTTCCCCTAGCTCTTTTCATTTCTGGCATCATCTGTTTGTGCGGAGCCAGAGAAAAAGTTCCCGGCAGAAATAATGACCACATAGATAGAAGGTCTTTGAAGAAAATAATCAAATAATTCCTGCCGCTGGATCCAGGGGAATTGATAATGATAGTGTTTTCTGCGGGATGACGGGATTAATCATAGACTGAGGGGGAGAATAGGGCCCAAACATTCTCTCCCTCCTAATTCTTGTGGCTTAAATGTACCGCTGAGCTCCATGGGAGCTGCTGGTATGAGCACAGCCAAGCCGGCCACATTAAACGCTCTCAGGCTGATCTGAGGAGGATGGTTGTGGCTGATGTCTGAGGCTGGCTGTGGCTGTGCTGGGAGCCCATGAACCCTGGGGTCCACATACACCAGCCCTGCCATTCTACAGTATCCTGGGGGTCCAGACACACAAGGTAGCCTGCAGTCAGCACACGCTGGACACCCTGCAGTTTGAACACACAGAGCATCACAGGACCCAAAGTTGCAATATGGAAGGACGATGGAATTATTGTTAAGATGCTACCTGCTTTACTACCATTGCTATATCAAAGCTCCTGGAACAGTGCTGGTCCTCACCTCACTCATCCCAGTCTTAGTTTCATTTCTAAGAAATAATAAACTCAATAGCACTGTACTGCAGATCCTTCTTAAATCGCCCACTTCTTTGTGTAAACCCCCCTGCCCAAAGCATGGGCAGACGTCAGCAGAAACTGTGACCTTTTAGTGAGTATGGGGGATAAAACAAAGTGCTGTCAGTAGTAATGAGCCATCTGGATACTGCTGCGTCCACACCATCCAGCAACCCACCCACCTGAAGAACACATCAATCTGCAATCTGTTCACAAGGTGGTGGGAAGCATCACTGCTGTCACTCACCAGCCTGGACCAGTAATGTACCGCCAACCAGACACACTCTCCCAATGTCTGCTCCAATTTAACATTAGGCTAACTGGCCATACATCTCACAAAAGATGTAGTTCTATCAAACTTTTCAGTTTATGGATTGTCTATCCCAAATGTGTGACTTTGGCTCATTCCAGCTAACAGAGGAATACACCCAAAAATATTTTTTACAATGGATGATCCTGGTGCAATAATTTCCTGTTTGAAAGACACATTTGCTATTTGTCATCAGTACCACATCAATAGAAGGATTAATTGAGGAGAACAAACGAGGCAAAACGGATAGAGGGACTCTAGACTGGGGAGAAAAAGGGGTCTGGAAGTGTATATCAGTACAGTCTGTTCAGTGTCATCCAGCTCATATGAGTGGGCCTCACACACCCTATGGCCTGACAGCTAGGGACACAAGCCTCCGAGCAGCAGTCGGATACCACAGGCAGAATGGAGAACTACACAATGTTTTTTGTTTCCCGGCTGAGAGTTGTGTGTCACAGGTGGATCCCACCTGACACGCTTTGGCTACTCTGGCCTCCCGCTTTGTCCTGCTGCTGTGGAGGAGTGCTCCCTGCTGGATCCAGAGGGAAATTTCTTCCCACTATGAGGAAATTCTCCTGGGCTAACCACATACAACAATTGTATGGGCTGCTGCTAATGTGAAAAGAGGACACAACGGATTTAGCAGACTGTAGATGGCAATATGGTGACTTAGTACTCTGGCAGCGAGGGGAAAAAGAGAACATTTGACATTTGTATATCAGATTCATTCCAATGTATTATTAGAATCTAGACAGTGAAAGTTCTAAATTAAAATAGCAGTGTTATTATTACCAATGCTAGATTCAGTGTTAACAGGGAATGAATATGCTTATACTGTCTTGGCATAAAAAATACGATAATACACTGTGTGACCAAAGTATGCTCGTCAAACATCTCATTCCAAAATCATGGGCATTAATATGGAGTTGGTCCCCCCTTCACTGCTATAACAGCCTCCACTCTTCTGGCAAGGATTTCCACTAGATGTTGGAACATTACTGTGATGACTTGCTTCCATTCAGACACAAGAGCATTAGTGAGGTCGGGGAAGAATGTTGAGCAATTCGGCCTGGCTTGCAGTCAGCGTTCTAATTCATTATGAAAGGTGTTCGATGGGGTTGAGGTCAGGGCTGTTTGGAGGCCAGCTTCCACCGATTTTGACAACCCATTTCTGTATGGACCTTGCTTTGTGCACGGGGGCATTGTCATGCTGAAACAGGAAAGGGCGTTCCCCAAACTGTTGCTGCAAAGTTGCCACAAAGCACATAATCGTGTAGAATGTTATTGTATGCTGTAGCGTTAAGATTTCCCTTCACTGGAACTAAGGGGCCTAGTCCAAATCATTAACAACAGCCCCAGACCATTATTCCTTCTCCATCAAACTTTACAGTTGGCACTATGCATTCAGGCAGGTAGCGTTCTCCTGGCATTCACCAAACCCAGATTCGTCTGTCGGAATGCCAGTTGGTGAAGCATGGTTCAGCACTCCAGAGAACACGATGCTTCTTCACTCCAGAGAATGTGTTTCCACTGCTCCAGAGTCCAGTGACGGGGAGCTTTACACCAATCCAGCCGACGCTTGGCATTGCGCATGGTGATCCTAGGCTTGTGTGCGGCAGTTCAGCCATGGAAACCCATTTCATGAAACTCCAGACGAACATTTATTGTGCTGACGTTGCTTCCAGAGGCAGTTTGGAACTCGGTTGTGAGTGTTGCAACCGAGGACAGATGATTTTTACACACTATGCATTTCCACACTCTACAATCCAGTTCTTTGAGGTTGTGTTGCCTACCAGTTCGTGGCTAAACTGTTGTTGCTCCTAGACATTTCCATTTCACAATAACAGCACTTACAGTTGACCGGGATAGCTCTAGCAGAGCAGAAATTTCACGAACTGACTTGTTGGAAAGATGGCATCCTATGAAGGTGCCATGTTGAAAGTCATTGAGCTCTTCAGTAACGCATTCTACTGCCAATGTTTGTCTATTGAGATTGCATGGCTGTGTGCTCAATTTCATACATCTGTCAGCAATAGGTGTGGCTGAAATAGTCAAAACCACTCATTTAAAGGGGTGCACATACTTTTTATATATAGTGTTTGTTGCTAAAATTATGAAAGTCAGAATGAAAATAAAGGTCAAAAAATTTGAGGGGATGGGAT
This sequence comes from Oncorhynchus clarkii lewisi, assembly GCF_045791955.1. Taxonomy (NCBI): domain Eukaryota; kingdom Metazoa; phylum Chordata; class Actinopteri; order Salmoniformes; family Salmonidae; genus Oncorhynchus; species Oncorhynchus clarkii. The sequence goes on along the minus strand of NC_092160.1, from coordinate 1,900,212 downwards.
TGGCCCAGAAAGGAGAGGAGGATGGACCAGAGCCATGTTTGTCTGTCCTTCCCTCCCACCCTGTAAACGCCACGCTTATGTTACACCTGCCTGGTCCCTGCTGTAGCCCATCAGAGTGTGAAAACAGTCAGCATGGGAGGATCAGTCTGTCTGTGGGAGGGGTGGGGATGGGAGCCTTTCCAAGGCTGTGTAGTGGGGTGTGACGAAAGCCTTATCTCCTGACAACCACCCCACTCAAGGCGCATGGCCAGAGACCTGTCAGGACCAATCATCCAGTGGCCTCAGCCCTGCCTCCTGCAGTAGCCCTGGACACGGAGGCGCTGTCACAGACTGGCGCACAGGAGGAGGAACACAGCCAAAGCTAGCCCAGCCAGCCCAGCCAGCCCAGCCAGCCCAGCCAGCCCAGCCTAGCCTAGTCTCACTCTCTATCCCACATCCAGAGTGACTCATCCCCTCATTCCCGCTGCCTGCACCTTCGAAGTATGAGACTGAGCCTGACATTTCTCAGAATTCAGCATCAAGATATTTTCCTATTTTCCTTTTTTTCAAACTCAGGGGAAAATAAGTCACCTTGAGTTTATTAACCCTGTGAGATCGGAATAACTGCTTTTAACGCTATGGTATGCTTCCTCCTGCTCTGAGTTAAAAAAAAAAAAAAAAAAAATTCTGGTAGTAACTATTGATGGACAGGAACCATCAATCATGGCCAATGGGACAGATAGACCTAATAGAGTCCCACAGTGGAGGTGTCATAATACCCATAAAACCTAGCGGTCAAACAGGGAAATGGTTCCAACCATTTTTCCACTATTAATTTTCCCATTAGGGAATTTTAGAAACACTTCAAATAAGGGCTGTGTTTCGTGTAGGCTTAAGCTTCGATCACACCGACAGTGTCATTGCATTTTGGTACATCAGAATTACATTCATTTCCAATGAAACTCTGAGTTGTCCTTGCAGCATTATGTTGCAGAGGCAGTTTCAGTGCATTCAGTGTGTAGACGGCTTGACAGAAATGGTAGCAGAAGGTGAATGTTGAACTTTTGTTGCTGCGTACTATTTTGCGCAAGGATGCTGTCGATGTGTTCGATGTGTTCGAAGCGTTACCCTGGCATGATGTTTTGATAACCATGTAGATCTCTCTCGGACAAGGTGACTTTTATCAATATATTCGGCTCTATTTATTACTAGATTTGAAAATTATAATTAGCCTCAAAGTAGACATCATGCAAAACAACACATCCCTCCAAGCTCTTGCACGTCATCTCTAGCTGACACCTTTGCGAACAGGTATTGTGTCAATTTAAAACTTCCACAAGACAGTTCACAGAAATTTAAATTTAAAGAATTGTAGCCAATTTAGCCATTATTATATTCAGCTAACATTAGATAGTTAATCCAGAGATTCTTTCCTTTGCCTCGATTCGTCTGTCTCGTCCAGATCATCATGGCATTTGTAGTTCTTTATGATAGCCACATTAGCAGCTAATTAGCGTTTCATTTGTGTGTGTGTGGGGGGGGGGGGGGGGGGGGGGTGTAAATTCAGGTGAACATATTGATAAAAGTCACCTTGTCCTAGAGAGATTTACACAGTTATCAAAACGTCACGCCAGGGTAAGCCTAAAACACAGCCCTTATTTGTGCCCTTATAAGTGTTTCTAAAATCCCCAATGGGAAAAATCAATGATGGAAAAACGATTGGAACCATCTCCCTGTGTGACCGCTAGGTTTTATGGGTTTGATGACTCATACTGTGGTACTCTATGGGAGGTCTTATCCACTGGGCACACACTTGTTGAATCAACATAGTTTCCACATCATTTCAATCAAATTACGTTGAACCAAAGTGGAATTGATGTTGAGTTGACGTCAGTGCCAAGTGGATAGTGTTTATGGAGCACTCAACAACTTCATTCACCTAGTCAACAAAAGCTGTCAGCATAACTGTGGCCAAACAGTAGGAGTGGTGTGTTGACTGTCTGTATGCTGTGGTAGTCTGTCTGGGAGAAACAACCAAGGGCTACAGCTGCACTGACTTCCCTGATAAAAAAACAGTATTTTTACTTAAAATGGCTCATGGCACTCCAACACAGAACCCCCAGATGTGGCCATCTGATCAATACTGAAACCTGGTCCCACTTTGCATATTACTCCTGTTTTTCAGTCTCAGCCTCATGTATTCTTGTTCTCAGCGATTAATCTTCTCAGTGAGAAATATACCTGCCTAGAGAAGGGCGATATATCATAGTGCTTCATATGGTCCAAGGTATTTTCAAATCAAGGAACAAGCGGCGTATTTAAACTAAAACCATTATACCAGGGGTTCACAACAGTGGTGTCATGCCTGTAGGGGGCACAAAGGCATGTGACCCTCAGATGTGTCCTTTAAGCTCACATTTTGTCATAATCTTTTGTAAAAAGATCTGTCAGCGGTATTTTGCGGGTGGGGGAGGGGGGGGCACACTGACTGGACCAGGTAAGTGGTTCCTTCCTAGATGCACGGAGCAAAGAGGTGCCTAGGCAGGATACTCTAGTGTGTGCAGTATCGTCACTGTAAGAGGAGAGAGAGTGTAGAGTGACACACACAGCATTTGACTTGATTTTAGCTGCAGGTGACTGGCAAGAAGTATGTTTTGTAAATTAATTTGATCAAGCTATGTAGTCTGAAAAAAGTTGTGTTATTTCTCCATAATATTAGGATTATGGCTATAGAGCAAGCGAGCAAGCGAATGAGCTGTGTTAGGTGTTTGAAGAATGCAAACTTCCGGAGGGGGGAGCAGCTTCACTACATTCCACGCCCCTGCATCCTGATGTACTTTGTGAATCCTCTAAAAAATAATGGATGCATGACACTCCTGGTTTTCAAAGTGGAGTCAGAGGTACTGAAGGGGGTCTGAGGCCAGATCTCAAAATATGTACAGTACCAGTCAAAAGTTTGGACACACCTACTCATTCAGGGGTTTTTCATTATTTTTACTATTTTCTACATTGTAGTATGTAGTAACCAACAAAGTGTTCAACATATACATTTTATATTTTATATTTGAGATTCTTCAAAGTAGCCACCCTTTGCCTTGATGACAGCTTTGCACATTCTTGGCATTCCCTCAACCAGTTTCACGAGGAATGCTTTTCCAACAGTCTTGAAGGAGTTCCCACATATGCTGAGCAGTTGTTGGCTGCTTTTCCTTCACTCTGTGGTTCAACTTATCACGAAACATCTCAATCGGGTTGAGGTTGGGTGATTGTGGAGGCCAGGTAATCTGATGCAGCACTCCATCACTCTCCTTCTCGGTCAAATAGCCCTTAGACAGCTGGAAGGTGTGTTTTGTGTCATTGTCTTGTTGAAAAACAAATTATAGTCCCACTAAGCGCAAACCAGATGGGATGGCGTATCGCTGCAGAATGCTGTGGTAGCCATACTGGTTAAGTGTGCCTTGAATTCTAAATAAATCACAGAGAGTGTTACCAGCAAAGCATCCCCACACCATCACAACACCTCCTTCAGGCTTCATGGTGGGAACCACACATGCAGAGATAATCTGTTCACCTACTCTGCATCTCTTCTTATTGGTGTTCTTTAGTAGTGGCTTCTTTGCAGCAATTCAACCATGAAGGCCTGATTCACGCAGTCTCCTCTGAACAGTTGATGTTGAGATGTGTCTGTTACTTGAACTCTGTGAAGCATTTATTTGGGCTGCAATCTGAAGTGTGGTTAACTCTATTCCTCTGCAGCAGAGGTAACTCTGGGTCTTCCTTTCCTGTGGCAGTCATCATGAGAGCCAGTATCATCATAACGCTTGATGGTTTTTGCGACTGCACTTGGAGAAAATTTCAAAGTTCTTGAAATTTTCCCGGATTGACTGAACTTCATGTCTTTAAGTAATGATGACCTGTCGTTTCTCTTTGCTTACTTGAGCTGTTCTTGCCATAATATGGACTTGGTCTTTTACCAAATAGGGCTATCTTCCATATACCATCCCTACCTTGTCACAACACAACTGATAGGCTCAAACACATTAAGAAGGAAAGAAATTCCACAAATGAACTTTTAACAAGGCACACCTGTTAATTGAAATGCATTCCAGGTGACTACCTCATGAAGCTGGTTGAGAGAATGCCTAGAGTTTGCAAAGCTGTCATCAAGGAAAAGGGTGGCTACTTTGAATAATCTCAAATAGAAAATGTATTTTGATTTCTTTAACACTATTTTGGTTACTACATGATTCCACGTGTGTTATTTCATAGTTTTGATATCCTCACTATTATTCTACAGTGTAGAGAATAGTAAAAATAAAGAAAACCCCTTGAATGAGTAGGTGTGTCCAAACTTTTGACTGGTACGGTATATTTTTTAAATCATACTTTTCATTCTTCATTTTTTTATAATGTTTTGTTCTATATATTTTTTTACATTTCATTATTACATTTTACTAACAAATTAAATACATTTTGGCCAAGGGATCAGTGGAATAAGTTTAGAGGGTGTAATACAATACAATGTTATAATAATATTTCAGATAATGTTGGTCTGTTTTTTTGGTCCGTATTTTGTTGACCAATAAGAAGGATTCACCATTAAAATGCAGTTTTATGTGGGCCCAATAAAAAAAAATTAAGACATTTGTGAAACACTTTCATTCCACCATTTTCACAATTAACTAGTTACTGTGTACAGTATATAAACTCAGCAAAAAATAAACGTAATCTCACTGCCAACTGTGTTAATTTTCAGCAAACTTAACATGTGTAAGTATTTGTATAAACATAACAAGATTCAACAACTGAGACATAAAAGTTCCACAGACATGTGACTAACAGAAATGGAATAATGTGTCCCTGAACAAAGGTGGGGGGGGATCAAAATCAAAGCAACCGTCAGTATCTGGTGTGGCCACCAGCTGCATTAAGTACTGCAGTGCATCTCCTCCTCATGGACTGCATCAGATTTGCCAGTTCTTGCTGTGAGATGTTACCCCACTCTTCCATCAAGGCACCTGCAAGTTCCTGGACATTTCTGGGGGGAATGGCCCTAGCTCTCACACTCCGATCCAACAGGTCCCAGACGTGCTCAATGGGATTGAGATCCGGCTTCTTCGCTGGCCATTGCAGAACATTGACATTCCTGTCTTACAGGAAATCACGCACAGAACGAGCAGTGTGGCTGGTGGCATTGTCATGCTGGAGGGTCATGTCAGGATGAGCCTGCAGGAAGGGTACCACATGAGGGAGGAGGATGTCTTCCCTGTAACGCACAGCGTTGAGATTGCCTGCAATGACAACAAGCTCAGCCTGATGATGCTGTGACACACCGCCCCAGACCATGACGGACCCTCCACCTCCAAATCGGTCCCGCTCCAGAGTACAGGCCTCTTTGTACCGCTCATTCCTTCGACGATAAACGCAAATCCGACCATCACCCCTGGTGAAACAAAACCGCGACTCGTCAGTGAAGAGCACTTTTTGCCAGTCCTGTCCTTATCTTTGAAAGACAGGGTCCTGAAAAAGGGACGTTTATTTTTTTGCTGATTTTAGAGTTAGCACAATGACTGGATGTCTATGGTATCTGCTCGCTAGCGCTAGTTAGCAACTTCCTTCAAAGTGCGTGCAGCAACACAAAAATGGTATCCGCGAGTTCATCTGACACTGGGGAAGTAGATAAAGGGCCTCATTGACAAAATCCCGAAGTATCCCTTTAAGGACATTTTTTGGGCCTCGGAGGCTCACATGGATATTGGTGTCCACAGTCCTACTCCAATTATGTTTTAAAATGTTTTTTAGAATATAAATGTAAATTTAATGTTTAAAACTGCAATTTATTATCTCTGCCTCGTGGCAAAATGTGTAGAGCTGCTGGATATAAGTTTTAAACTGCAATAACAGAAAGTCTCCCTGCCCCATGAAAATGTTTTGCTAAATTACAGGAAATTAGCTTGAAAACTTTATAATGTTCTCTCCTATGCCAAGAGGTTGGCCTTTAAAATGTTCCTTCCCAGGGCACAAGACTTGGTTCGTCCAAAGTCATAGTAAAACTCATTGCATGCTATTTTTTATCTCACTCGAATTGATTTCTGATTATGAAGGGGTCTCTGATCAATTTGCTATCACAAAAGGGGTCCCCAGCACCCAAAAGTCTGAAAACCCCTGCCTTATACAATACTGTGATTACTAAACAGGAACCAACCGAAGGGATTGTTTCACTATTGAAAATGATTGACACTTTATAAACACTGGATTCCTTCCCACCAAGGAGGATTTCAGTCAGATGTGTAGTGGAATGTAAATAAGCCTGTTTAAGTCCCATTGATGTGTAGATAAAGAGATGCAAGTTTGTTCACAGTGTCATTGTTTCTCCTTCAAAGAGATAAGATATCAGATGGCTGATAATTACACAAGCACCGACTCATTAGGGGGGGAAGACTTCATACTAATCAAAATGCATTAGTAGACAAGCATCTGACATCAGCTCTAAAATAGCTCTTGTGCGAATTAAATTTGACAAAGTGAGTTAGGGCCTGCTTTACTCAATGGATGAGTACAGCAGGGTTTAGCACATTCAGTGACGACATCACCTACTACTTGCTAACTAACCCCACGGGTAAGCGTCTATTCTATGCTAGTGGAAACTATTCACTACTTCTAGGGGACTGACTTTGTCTGAATCGAGACTGGACAAGGCCATTTGTTTTGTTTAATGTGGGTTAAAGGAATAGCCCTGCTCTCAGCCATCATGTGGGCTTAGCGGAAAGATGTTTCATTTGTCTGGAGAAAATACAAAAATCAATACTTTAATTTCAGTTTTCAATTAAGAGAGCTGACGGGTTAGCTAGCATTTTTAACATGGGTCCCCTATGCTCATCCATCAGCATTAGTGCACATTGGAAATAATGACTATGACTGCATACTCTATTATCTCTGTCCAAATGGGAGCACAAAGGTAAGTAATATAAGTGGACAACCACAAACTAATACAATGTAGTGGATGTAATGGACCCTCCGCTCTTTCTTTGTTTAGTAATTTATTTCCAGCTGAGCAGAAATGAGACCGTGAACTGTAGCTATATGTTATTATGTTGCTTGGAAAACGGCCAAATGCACCCTGAACTTGATAATTATTTTAATTTTATCTTAATGATTAATACAGATTAACAGGCCAATTTAAATGTTACATGCACGTACCTTTATTAAGACTTTAATCAGCAACTTGATAGTAGGAAATCTAATCGTTGGTAATGATAACCAATCTGGGTATTTTAATAGTTTAGGCAAGGAGGATGTTTGTTGTGCTGTTCACATTTAGACCACTGTGTGATGCCTTGGTAAGTATGGAAAGGATAATGGTGCTTCAGTTTATTCTATTATGCTTCTATACACACGAACGTACGCACGCACGCACGCACACGCACGCACACACACACACACACACACACACACACAGAGAGAGAGAGAGAGAGAGAGAGAGAGAGAGAGAGAGAGAATCTAGCAGGAAGCTTGGCAGCTCAGTGCCAAGAAAGTTGGGCCTGGTTGAAAAAAACAAAGACAAAGCAGGGTAGAGTGCCACTAGAGCAGAAAGGAAAAGGGCTCCTCAATTGTATTGTGCTGAGACGACTTAAAAAAAACATATTTAATAGAGAGATATAAACCAAATAAAACATAATCCATAAAATGCATCACTACATCACCACACTTTATTTGAGATTTCTGAAATACCATTCAAAACCGCAGCACGTTGAATTCTGCCGAAACACTATTTTGACTAATAAAATCACCTAATGAATGTATGTCTGTCATTACATGCTAATTAAATACTTCTCCAGGCCCATTTTTAAGTGTTGCCATTGATTTTCCATGCATGTATTAATGAGAGTACAGGCAGTTGGCCAGGGGAGGGGAAGGGAAGGGAGGGAGGGGACTGGCAAGGGATGAGGGGCTCTGGAGTGCTGGGTTCAATTGACAAAGCCCTCAGTGACAACAGGAAAAAGAGCAGGGAGAGAGGCAGAGAGAGCAGTGGGTGAAAGAAGAGGCCATCAGGTCTCTCTTTCTCTCCATGGCGGCTGTTGTTAGGCTGGCCAAAACTAGGTCAGTCTCTGGGATACAGAAATGACAGGCTAAATTGCTTTGCCAAAGCTGAGAGAGAGAGAGAGGGATATATATATATATATGTGAGAGAGGGAGAGAGAGAGAGAGAGAGAGAGAGAGAGAGAGAGAGAAAGAGTGTGGGCCCTCTTTGATTTGTGTTCAGTATAATCGACATATACAGTGCCTTGCGAAAGTATTCGGCCCCCTTGAACTTTGCGACCTTTTGCCACATTTCAGGCTTCAAACATAAAGATATAAAACTGTATTTTTTTGTGAAGAATCAACAACAAGTGGGACACAATCATGAAGTGGAACGACATTTATTGGATATTTCAAACTTTTTTAACAAATCCAAAACTGAAAAATTGGGCGTGCAAAATTATTCAGCCCCCTTAAGTTAATACTTTGTAGCGCCACCTTTTGCTGCGATTACAGCTGTAAGTCGCTTGGGGTATGTCTCTATCAGTTTTGCACATCGAGAGACTGACATTTTTTCCCATTCCTCCTTGCAAAACAGCTCGAGCTCAGTGAGGTTGGATGGAGAGCATTTGTGAACAGCAGTTTTCAGTTCTTTGCACAGATTCTCGATTGGATTCAGGTCTGGACTTTGACTTGGCCATTCTAACACCTGGATATGTTTATTTTTGAACCATTCCATTGTAGATGTTGCTCTATGTTTTGGATCATTGTCTTGTTGGAAGACAAATCTCAGTCCCAGTCTCAGGTCTTTTGCAGACTCCATCAGGTTTTCTTCCAGAATGGTGCTGTATTTGGCTCCATCCATCTTCCCATCAATTTTAACCATCTTCCCTGTCCCTGCTGAAGAAAAGCAGGCCCAAACCATGATTCTGCCACCACCATGTTTGACAGTGGGGATGGTGTGTTCAGTGTGATGAGCTGTGTTGCTTTTACGCCAAACATAACGTTTTGCATTGTTGCCAAAAAGTTCCATTTTGGTTTCATCTGACCAGAGCACCTTCTTCCACATGTTTGGTGTGTCTCCCAGGTGGCTTGTGGCAAACTTTAAACAACACTTTTTATGGATATCTTTAAGAAATGGCTTTCTTCTTGCCACTCTTCCATAAAGGCCAGATTTGTGCAATATACGACTGATTGTTGTCCTATGGACAGAGTCTCCCACCTCAGCTGTAGATCTCTGCAGTTCATCCAAAGTGATCATGGGCCTCTTGGCTGCATCTCTGATCAGTCTTCTCCTTGTATGAGCTGAAAGTTTAGAGGGACGGCCAGGTCTTGGTAGATTTGCAGTGGTCTGATACTCCTTCCATTTCAATATTATCGCTTGCACAGTGCTCCTTGGGATGTTTAAAGCTTGGGAAATCTTTTTGTATCCAAATCTGGCTTTAAACTTCTTCACAGTATACAGTATATCGTACCTGCCTGGTGTGTTCCTTGTTCTTCATGATGCTCTCTGCGCTTTTAACGGACCTCTGAGACTATCACAGTGCAGGTGCATTTATACGGAGACTTGATTACACACAGGTGGATTGTATTTATCATCATTAGTCATTTAGGTCAACATTGGATCATTCAGAGATCCTCACTGAACTTCTGGAGAGAGTTTGCTGCACTGAAAGTAAAGGGGCTGAATAATTTTGCACGCACAATTTTTCAGTTTTTGATTTGTTAAAAAAGTTTGAAATATCCAATAAATGTCGTTCCACTTCATGATTGTGTCCCACTTGTTGTTGATTCTTCACAAAAAAATACAGTTTTATATCTTTATGTTTGAAGACTGAAATGTGGCAAAAGGTCGCAAAGTTCAAGGGGGCCGAATACTTTCGCAAGGCACTGTATCTTTTGCAGAAGTTGCGATTCTTGAGTTCATGTCATGACTGCTCAATGTGCAACAACCAATTTTTGGCACAAGGCTAATTGGATTGGACTAAGTCTGTGCCAGGGCTCCACCACGTGGTCAAAAAAGAGACTCCCATTGGCGCTCTTCAAATAAATGACCTAGCTACTATACGTACCAGTGGTACTGAAATGTGTCCTTTATTTAGGTGTACTGTATCGTACAAAATCCTTAATTACATACTTAATCCTCTTCATTCCTATGTGGAACATAAGCCTTCCAGGAGAAAGCACCACTACTATTATTTTGCCTTTTTGGGGAGGGTTTTTCACAACAGGCCACAGTCCTTCATCTCCTTCTCCATGGTTCTTTGTCAGGTTTCCTTAGGGAATGAAACAATCAATCAATCAATCAATCACAAGTATTTTATAAAGCCCTTTTTACATCAGCAGTTGTCACAAGGTTCTTTACAGATACCTAGCCTAAAAACCCAACGAGCAAGCAATGCAGAGGCAGAAGCAGAGTTGCTAGGAAAAACTCCTGAGAAGGCAGGAACCCAGGAAGAAATCGAGAGAGCAACCAGGCTTCGAGGGGTGACCAGTCCTCTTCTGGCTATACCAGGTAGAGATTTAAGAGTACGTGACCATTAAGGCCAGATTGTTTTACAATACATTCAAACGTTCATAGACGACCAGCAGGGTCAGATAATAATGATGGCTAGAGGGTGCAACACTTTAATGTTCTAAAATTAGACAGCTTTTCATAGTCAGGGGTTCAAAGTATCATTACATATTTGCAGCTACTGTTCTTGGATGAAATATGGCTACAAAAATTTAACTTTCCTGATAATTGTTGCCCAATCCCTAGACACCAACGTTTTATATGTAGAGCTCAAAATAAATAAAATACTCTAAAGTAGCAGAGGAAGATCAACCTTTATTTATTGAAACTGCTTGCATACAAAATATATTGCACTATAACCAGACAATGTCAACATAAAGCCCAATCTGTTCCACTAATATGTACAAAGAAAATATTGCCCAAAGTGGTGTAACATACAAGGTCAGTCTACCCAGTTGGTTCACTATCTACAGTATTTCTGGTTTCAGTCCTGCTTTCAAAACACAACACCCTACAATGTGTGCAAGACGAAATGTTTTACAATTGTATTTTTCTTGAATCGTATACGTTCCCAAAATAAATAACTAGAAAACAGTCTGTTTGGCAACACTGTGACTTGACCTTGACAACAGAGTAGACTGTGAGCTGATCTGCAACATCCTGTCAGTTTACGGTCTGCATCAGATAGATGAATGTCATTCAAATACTGAGTAAACCATTTATGCCCCAGGCAGGGTTAGATAAAGTCCCAGATGGATGGTGCCATTCTGAAGAGACCATGGCCCACATTGCTCAGGCCGTTCATAACGATCTGATCAAACATCTCTTCCAAGTCTGCACCATTAAACTGGGCTAAACCTGCCGTCATTTTCTGTTTTAAAAAGCTTTTTTTTGCTTATCCCACCCCTCCGCTATTAGTACAAAATATTCAATTAATGTCTATGTAATTTCATCATCATACTTATCTAATTTATATAAAATCCCAAAGACTGAGTCAGACTGGGTCCAGTTCAATTAGACTGTTAACGCTGGGGAGAGCAGTGGCTGTTAGCCTGCTGAAAGACAATTTTCCTCATTGGACATTGGCAAAAAACAGCAACACAAGAGATGCTCAGACAGCTGTTCACTGATGCCCATTGGCTGTACATCATCCAATGTTGCAATTTAGAGTGTAAACAAGAAAACAAAAATTATTTAAACAAGACACTAGGAATACCCTCACAGTATTTTTTTTCTTCTTCAACTGTAAACTAAAGTTTTAATGCACAAGCACTGATCCAATATAAGACATATGGTTATAACATGGGACTAAACTTCATCCTCCATACGGCAAAGGTACATGAGACTCAGAGTTACCTATAGGGTTATCTAAACTTGGTAATATTGTTGACAGCATTCATGTGATTCACCTGCTGAAGAAATCTTATCACATCATCGTTTATTATGGTTCATATTATTTAGTAGTTGCAAATAAACCAAAAAGAATGATAAGTGCACATTTGAAGTTCAATCCAAAATAGCAAAAAAGTATTTTAAACAAATGAGATAATATACAGTATGCACCCCCTTTATATAATTTACAATCTAATGACCAATTGTCAATATCTTATGAACAATATATTAGGGTTGGAGAGAGATGTGTGTGTACCAGTCTTCCCATTGACACTTTTAAATGAAAAACCAACAGGGAAAGTGATTGTTGGTCAATGTATGGCAAAAGGACCATGTGCTCAATATCACTCCCCAGTTCGACATAGTTCATGTTAAAAGGTCCATATATAAGTGCTTCTGTCATAAGGTACTGTACAGTGTTGACGATATGGAGTCCTATCTGAATCTAATAGTCTCCATTAAATGTAGCCAGTGTGAAATTACATGAATTTGTTGAGACTTGAATAGAAATTCACACAAATAAACTCACAGCATCTTTCTCCACTGTGATCCTATGGTAAGATAGATATTGAATTCATGGTCATTCCACCATTTAAAAAAGAGAAATGCTTTATCATTGGCTACAAAAATCATCATCCCTATTCAAGCAATATTCAGCACTAGGAAACAGAAACCAAGCAACAGTCAAGATTGCTGACTGTCGCCAACGTCGAAACCAATGATAAAGGACGTAGCCTACATGCATCGCAAGGTTAAAAAGACAAACTTTTCTTTTTTTTTTGGAAGGTGAGCTGTGTTCACTACATGAGTAAAATCCATTACTGTTTTCCAATGTCGTCTTCTTCCCTGATTGACTTCTATTTGTGATACTATCCACACGAGATAAAGGCACAGATCAGAGAGGAGGGTTATTATTTATTTTTTTGCTAATGATGCAGCCGTGACCTCACATGGTAATGAGTTCTATATTCCACTGTGACACACGGCTCCATAAACACATCATGATGGAAAGAGAAGGCAGGAAGGACCAAACAATCCAACCCTCTAGCCGGAGAAAAGGCTAGTACTGTACACGAACAAGTGATAGAAAACCATATCCTTTTAGAAATTCTGATTCATCATGGTGGCCCCTCTTTTTGTTTTAAACATTTTCTCCCCACAGCTTTTAATCATCTGATAGGTAGTTGTCAACAATGTCAATTAGAAAAAGACTGCAGTCTCAGTTTTCCTTCTCCCGTTAACACCTAAAAGCGTAGATGGCTCCTTCCCTGTACACAGTAACCCACCCAAAACCCCATCCACCTGCCACTGATGCTGTCGGAGTTGCTTTGTCCAAAGTGTGCTTAATTTCAGCCCTGACCTGTCCTCTTTGGCCTAACGTGTCTCTAATGAAGAAGCTTCTGGATTGATGGCGTGGTGTGTGTGTGTGTGTGAAAGAGATGTGTGTGTGTGTGAAAGACGAGGGTGCCTTCTGTCGGCCCCATCTACGACACCCCGTTCACCACCACCGGGGGCACAGCAGTGGATTCACCACTAGGGCCCTCCTGCTTCTCCTTCTTGATAGGTCGCTCTTTGATGGGTCTCTGTCGGTTTGCTCCGGGGACAATTCCGTCGCCTGCGGGGCCAGGGGGACCTCTGGCTGCAGCATGCACACTCCTCTCATTGTTACTGTCCACTCGGATCTGTGGGACCAGAGAATACTGTATGAGCTGGTAGATTGGGGAGATGCAGGACAACGGAGTAGCGTCACTTACAGGTGAATTAGAGTTTGGAGCAGTCTGTCCGCCAGCCAGATGCATTTATATTAGATTCTCCTGGAGAATAGTCGGCTAATGTGCTATCACTTTACATTTGCACACACCACAGATGACCATTAAATCGGCACTTCTATCAATTGCGTGTCAGTCATGTGGTGAAAAACCCAATGGTCGGAGCTCTAACTTTTGTTCACGTCTCCCCAATTTAAATTAAAAAGGGCATAAAGGAACTATTTCTCAATGCCAGAAATGCAAATATGACTATTAGAACACCCCAAGGAGACATTCACAAATCACAAACTTTGGAATACATTTGTATAATACTGTAATATTGCCCTAAAAGTTGGGTTTGAGGTTCTCCAAATCAGCACTAACTTTGGAAACAATCACACAATGTCAGCTCCACAGTGAGGAAATAAAAATCCAAGCTCACCCTTCATCTACTCGTGGGTAAAAAATAAAAATAAACTTGTGGGTTAGTAGTATGGAGCGAACTAACAATTGCATTTTAATTCATCAAGATGGCCAAGCTTTGTGTAGTAGTAGGGCGTGGAAACACTTGCTATGCCTCTATGGCCACGCAAATGAAACACTTTGTAAAAAGTGAGAAACATTTGTGAGAATGACGGGGTTGAATTGGGCATCTCTTCGTCAATCTGCAGGGCACATTTCAGGACTTGAGAACTTCCATGGCCATCAACAACGGAAGGAGGGTTCAGCAAAACGTTGCTTTTCCAAAGTGGATACTGTCCCTACCAACAACGTGGCTTATAAAATATCCCGAACAGCCAGCAGCACCAGTAGAGACAGAGCATTATCAGGGCTTCACTGTGTAAGTGAAAGAGCTTCTACACCTGCATTGCTTGCTGTTTGGGGTTTTAGGCTGGGTTTCTGTACAGCACTTTGAGATATCAGCTGATGTACGAAGGGCTATATAAATACATTTGATTTGAAGAGCTACCGCATTAAGTTCACGTCTTCCACCTAAATAACACTGATTAACGTCAAAGTAACCGAATGTCTACCAGCTGTAGAAAGCTAACTGCTGGTGATGTCATAGAAAGTACAAGCCTATGGGAATAGAGTCGCGATGGAAGTCAATGTTTCTGTATAGAGCCGAGGCTGGGACAGATGTGGGGTCTGTGTGTAGATGGCAGGCTATCTACGATGTATTCGATCGTGGAGCTGGTGAAATTTTGGAGAAAGGAGGCAGGTTTATTTAGAGGGGTGGATTGTGCTCAATGGGAAAGTTTTGTCTATTTATGGAGCTTGCCGCATGAATTGTGTTTTGGGAGCTGCTGGCTGTCTGCATTTGGGCTCTCTGTGTGTGTGTCTGTGGCGCCAGGGGAGTTTTCTATAGAGCCTGCCTGTGGGCTAAATTGAAATGCGACGCTTTGGTCATGGATCTGATCGCAGATCTGGGGTCATTTTGGTGAAGTCCCAGACATAGGCTTTCTTTGGAACTGTGAATTGTGGATTTTATTCAATGGGAAATATGATTTTTTTTGATCGTAGGATAAATGTTGTCACAGTGGCTTCTTGTTGAAGAGTCATCAGCTAACATTGGCTTGCTATAGCCAGCTATTCTCCCCCCCTCACAAAATAAGTGAGCTAGATTTTGTTTGTGTACTGCCATATGTCAATAACATAGCAAAGTTTCTCTCTGGTATGGGCTAGTAAATATCCTAAAGCTAGCCAGCTAGACAGTGAGAGCCGAAAGATAAAACTGGGTAGAGTTAGAGGAGATAATTCACTTTGTTTCCTCTGCTGCTGGCTTGATACTGTTCACTGAAATAAATGTATGTAATTCAATTTTTTTTCTATAAAGATTGTAATTGTGTCCAAATTTTATGAATATTGTAGAAAAATCCTCAGCCGTGTACCAGCTTACCATGTACAGTAGGCTACAGTAGACTCACCGTGTGAGTCATCAAAATAACTATCTTGCATCCGGGCAGTCTTCGTGGTTTGTATATGCGGGGAGCATAAATTGTACAATAGTTAGTATACAGCACTAACTACATAAATATCTGATAGGATCCATTATCTGCTACCTGTTAAGCCTCTGTCAGAGGTCATTGACTAAGTTGCAAAACGGCTCCTGTTGTGTGACCAAAATGGCTAATTTTATGACCAAATGACAAAATCAAGTTCCTACAAAGCGCAAATTGTATTATTTTCTAAATTTCCCAGAGGTCTTGAAACGGTACATGGTGACATCTACTGGTAGTGTTATGACACAGCAACTGAGACTGCTGCCAGGAACAAAGAACAGCTGGTGCTGCTGGAATTCCTCACCTGCAAAGAATCTTCCTGAGGCCTTAGCTTAGGGTCTCTGGTATTCCGTGAACGTGACTCAGTCCACTGGATGTCTTCAGCTACAGAGACAGACAAGGTAATATACAGGACCTCAAAATGTTATTATGGCAGAATGATAGTATCATTACTCTGACTCATACAGCAGTACATAAAACCCTAAGGCAACGAATGCATTTATATACAGACAGTGACACGGGGGCCCTTGCACAGTAGGGGTATTAAAGTAACAATAGATAGGCTAGTTCGAATATGGATAGTAGACCTTTGAAGCCTCCTCTTCCTCTCCCTCCCCGTCCGCGAGGCCCTCCTCCCCCTCTCTTGCGTGTATCGGGTCGTTTGGGGAAGCCCCCTGTCAGCTCGTCAGTGGGGGCCAGAGACCAGTCACTCAGCTCGTCCTTGTGGTCCGACTCAGTCTCAGACGCATTGGAAGCCTCAGAGTTGGTGCCTGGTGAGAGCGATAATTAGTTATCCTGTAAATAATCACCAATTTACCAAGTTCCACTCAGTCCCATACAGCCATAGTATTGTGAAAAAAAATAAGGAAATAAGGTTCCATATAGGCTGAACTTGTTGCGTATGAACATACAGTAAAACATAGACAATCAGTGCCTTCTGGACATAGCCTACTGTTCCATTTGTACATGCTGATACAGGCTCCACACTCTTTCCAGTTACATACCGGAGGTAAAAGAGGGACCACCGCGTCGTCCACGGCCTCCTCCTCCCCTGCTGAACGGCTTGCCTCCTCTCTGAGAGCCCATGCCCATCATGCCTAGGCCACCGTTGTCTACAATGAAGATCTTGTTGTCAGGCCGTCCAGTCCCCGGGGCCCTGGGGCCTCCTCCCCCAATCTGCCTCAGCTGCTCATCTATCTGCAGCCGCTCCATGCGCAGCTGGTCCACTTCCTACATGGAGACACAGTGTGTCTGTATCATGACTGTATTCAATAACTTACTTCTTTAAAAGTAACCTATATATCTAATAGTGAATGTTAGGCAGAACCTATCATTCTGATGAAGTCAACAGTCAATAGAAAGGTAAACAAACTCCTGATATAAGTCTTTGGATGAAAGCTTCTGCTAAGTGGCATTTATCTTAACATCCATAAAAAGGAACATAAGCGTGTTGCAAATTTTAGCAAAGCAATAGGGGAAAGCTTCTAACCTTCAGATAGTTGAGATGATAGTCTAACAGTACTTTAGCATTGGAAATGCTTTCCTTTGTACCCACAAAGACAAATGGCACCATGCCCTGTAAGAGAAATAAATACAGGACCTAATGAGGACAGAGTGGCTCCAAAGTCATCAGTAGAAACCAATTAAAGTGAATACAGAGTTCATTTGATTCTAGCCACTTACCTCATCCACTGGAGGTGGCTTCTTGTCGTTCTCAGCCTCGATCCGAACTCGAACAACACCAGATTTATCCACTACTTCCTGGATCAACTTCCCATTTTTCCCAATGACTTTCCCTGGCAAAGGAGATGTGGTATTAGATTATGAATGATGATAAAATGGAGACTGAGTTGATGACTTTTCAAACAGAACACAATTTTATCATCTTCTACTTTACCCACTAAATTCCTTGGTACTTTGATGACATCTTCAGAAAATTCCAAGAAGCTCCTAGCCTTGCGCACTGCCTCTTGATCCTGCAATTGAATCATACATGCATGTCTATCCCTAGTATGACCAAGTAAATATAGCTTGTGAGTAGAGGTTTGTGAGCTTCCATATTTGTGCTAGTTGTGTGGTGAGCTCCCTACCTCGCCATAGATGTGGAAGGTGCAGGTCTCTTCGTCCAGGTCTATGGTGGTGACCCCAGGTACTTTCCTGGCCTGCTGGATGTTGGCACCATGGGTCCCGATGGCCAGCCCCATCAGGTCATCTCGAACCACAAACTGCTCATGGAACCTAGATGCCAGCTGCCGAGAGCTCTGCACACAAACCATAACCCCACGCATAGCTTAACCATAGTTCACCTCATGCAGAGACAGAGCCTATTGAGGTTAACAACACTAACATGGCTTTGTCTTAATATGCTGCAATTAACAGATTTCGTTTCAATCTTTTTATGCGAGTAAAGTACATGTCGGATAAAAGAAAATGTCATGACAGGCCTGATGGAAACAGAAAGTATTTTGGTAGACTTAAAGAAAATAATACGCTAGACAAGGTAGGATCTTTGTGTTAGTAAAATGAATTACGCGAGAAATGTCAGTGGAAATGCTTTTATGAGTAAATATTTATATAATAACCATCATAGCGAAGTAAACTTGGGGACTTGTGTGATCCTCCCACTATGACCAGTCTGGAAAGCATGAAGTTTATTAGGCAACAGATGAAATCAATGATGACGAACTTCAGAGGGTGGTGAAAGTACAAGATGATGAGCTTGAAACTCCTTTCCAAATAATATTTCTCCATAATAATAATAATCTCATGTAGGCTATACGCGCCAATACCTAAGTGGGCACACTCGATATATAAACACATTTGTGTGAGAAAACCATCAGTAGAGTTGAAAATGCAATGAAATATTGTGTGCATATTGTTATGCAGATTTTAGAATATTTGCATGAAAATCTGTCACCAATTGGATGGAAATCTAGCTAATGTGTTTGACTTGCGAGTGTGCTTAAACTTTAAGTACCTCCAGTTGGCGGCTAGCCTCCTCGTTCCTCTGCATTAGGGACAGCTTGGTGCGCAGGCTCCGGAAATGCATGTCGCTCAGCATCTGCGCCCTTTTGGTTGTAATCTCGTTCACAGACTAAAATCAGAGAAATTATGCGGGAACTGTATGAAACAATACCTAACAGGGACTGAGGTGTGAAACTTTTAGAAGCCAGAAAAAGAATTGAACATACCAGAATAACAAGCTGTCTTTTGTCTGAGTCATAAGTGACATTGAATGCTCCCACTGCCTTCTTAAAATCTTTATGAGAGTCTTTCGAACACCTATGAACAGAAAACAGTTTTGGCCCAATAGTAATAGTCTAATAGTAATAGCCTCAAAACCAATAGTCACACATACGGCAGCAATGACCACATAACTCTAGTACTTTACTTGAAAAAGCCTTGAAGAATAGGCCTACTTACATTTGCAGTAAGTCCTCTGGGACGTCTAGGTGAATTTTCAGGAAGGAGTTTTTTGTAGCCGTCTTGTTTGGGTTGACAGGCCGTAACCTATCTAATGTGACTATTTCATTGAGCGTGGCATCACAAGCTGCATACTCTATGACATAAAACTGAGAAGAAGAGACTTACATGGGGATCATCATGATAAGATTACAATAGCTACATAATAATAATAAATTAATGCAAACTCTCGCTTGAACCGCTGCATTGGACTTACCTCTCCCTTCACCATCCGGACCTTCGCCAGCCACCACCCACATGGCTCTTTATCATTAGCCCTAGAATAAACCTGTGGATAGAACAGTGGATAATATTTTATTAATTAAGTACATCTTGTTGAGTTATTCTCACTGATATCCATTTCAATTGTTTGCGATACACATTCACCAAACCCCTGTGAATAACCAAACAGAATGAACACAAAACAGCAGTTCCCTTCTGCTTTCAAGAAACACATAACTATCGAGTTGCCATTGTATATCCTAGCCTACTAGCAATCAGCAAAGTATTGGGTTTAATTGACATTGACCAGTGGGAGGGAAGTCCTTATCCATTACTTACAGCACATACCTCAACTTCATCACTCTCGTTTATCTCTTTCTGAAAACCTGTGGGTGGAGGAAATCGAACATCATGGAAGGGAATTTGACGTTCTGGCTGCCAACTGAAAGAATAGAAATAAACAAATGAAACCAGGGCACTTCACAAGGGGAAATTAATCAACGACTGAACAAGTGTGCGGTGCGCACACACACTATAGTTCAATTAAAAGAGAAGTTACAAATTGTTATTTGCAAGTACAACTAATTATAGTAGACATGTAGTCCATGGTGGTTAACTATTACTCAATGCCTGGGTCTGATTCAAAGTAGCATACTGCGTTGCTATTTATCTAACTACTGTAAATACCAACTAGTTACAGTAGCTAGCTAGTTGGCTAGCTGGATAGGCCACATTAGATTTGAACGCTAGCTAGCTAACTTTAGCTAATTGGCTTATGTTGCCGGAAACCAAACACTCACTTGTTTTCAAAGGACACGGTGACAGCACTTTCATGAACATCCTTCAAATATCCCTAAAATGAGAAAGGGGTTGAGAAAAAACAAGACATGAAGCAGACAGTCATTGAGCCAACAAGAGGTCAAAGCCAAATAGATTTTAATCTCATTGACTGTTGCTAGATAGCAAGTCTTATTAACTAGCCAACAGCTGAAACTAACGTTACTCGACGAAATAACAAATACCACCAACAGCACGAAACTCAAATTATTTATGGCCTTATTGAACCAACTTCAGATGTGTTGTTAGCTAGCATTGGCTGCACGTCTGGCAGAATAAGCCTGTGCTGTCTGGGCCTGACGCGTTACCCCCTAGCTAGCTAGCTGTAGCAAGATAGCTCACTGACGGACTCAAACGCAACATATTTACTAGACACCGCTGTACAACAGAAACGCTTTCAAATACTAGAACTAGCATCTAGCTAACGTTACCAACCCACCTTGTAAAAAGCCCCACTCGTCCCCCTGACTTCAACAGCTAGCTCGTCCATGACACCTAAGCTAATGTAATGCTAGCTGGGTAACGTTAGCTACAACACTATGAGTGCAAAACTACGGTCTTGAATCTCTCGGTCACGTCGTTACCCTTTTGCACGCTTTAATTTTTCGATTTGCAAAGTTGCGATTTCAGATTTATAAAGAAAAGAACGCGAAACATTTAAATGATGCTAGATTATACAGTTCGCAACTGCTCTTGCACGCATTGATGTGTAAACATAAGAGCCTCCCTTCCCATCGTCACGTGACAAGGGTCAACTGTACCATGTTCACTCAGTTTCATTTCATCGGTTTCAGTTCAGGAATGAGTGGTTCAGCGATCACTGTTCAATGGATGTAATAATCATCATAGTAAAAAAATTAATATGTGAAATCTATTGTGAAGCTCTGAAACCTATTCTTATTCTGTGAATTATCCCCCCCCCTTAACATGTTCAAATAACTCAAGCATAGTTTGGCATCTTTTTTCTAATTCGGAACAAACTAGACATGGCCAAAAAATAACGGCACCGATTTGGCCTATAGGTAGCGCTGTAGAAAACATAAACTTTGTATGTACCGGTAGGTGTCTTTTCTCATGTTGAACAAATTTGCCTTAATTTGCAGTCAGGATAGATTATTTATTAAGTAATTATCAGTCAGGATAGATTTTCCTCCTTTGAAATGTTTGCAAACCTTGGAAATAACACAAAATTCAGTATGTAGGCCCATGGTACATCTCTTAATTTACACTGAATAATAATATAAATGCAACATGTAAAGTGTTGGTCCCATGTTTCATGAGCTGAAATAAAAGATCCCAGGAATGTTCCATATGCACAAACAGCTTATTTCTCTAAAATGTTGTGCACAAATTGTATTACATGCCTGTTAGTGAACATATCTCATTTGCCAAAATAATCCATCCACCTGGCAGGTGTGGCATATCAAGAAGCTGAATAAACAGCATTATCAGTACACATGTGCACCTTGTGCTGGGGGACAATAAAAGACCAAGGTAAAATGTTCAATTTTGCCACACAACAGAATGCCACAGATGTCTCAAGTTGAGGGAACATGCAATTGGCATGCTGACTGCAGGAATGTCCACCAGAGCTGTGGACAAGATAATTAAATGTTAATTTCTCTACCATAAGCCGCATCCAACATCATTTAAGAGAATCCTCAGCTTTCTCCCATCAAAGCCATTAAACTCAAACTGTTTTAAAGTCACCATTGGCCTCATGGTAAAATCCCTAAGGGGTTTCCTTCCTCTCCGGCAACTGAGTAAGGAAGGACGCCTGTATCTTTGTAGTGACTGGATGTGTTGATACACCATACAAAGTGTAATTAATAACTTCACCATGCTCAAAGAGATATTCAATGCCTGCTTTAAAAATGTTTTTTACCCATCTACCAATAGGTGCCCTTCTTTGCCAGACATTGGAAAACCTCCCTGCCTTTTGCTTGACATCATGGGAAAATCAAAAGAAATCAGCCAAGACCACAGAAAAAAAATGTAGACCTCCACAAGTCTGGTTCATCCTTGGGAGCAATTTCCAAATGCCTGAAGGTACACGTTCATCTGTACAAACAATAGTACCCAAGTATAAACACCATGGGACCACGCAGCCTTCATACTGCTCGGGAAGGAGACGCGTTCTGTCTCTTATAGATGAATGTACTTTGGAGCGAAAAGTGCAAATCAATCCCAGAACAACAGCAAAGGACCTTGTGAAGATGCTGGAGGAAACAGGTACAAAGGTATCTATATCCACAGTAAAACAAGTTTTCTATCAACATAACCTGAAAGGCCGCTCAGCAAGAAAGAAGCCACTGCTCCAAAACCGCCATAAAAATGTCAGACTACGGTTTGCAACTGCACATGGGGACAAAGATCGTGCTTTTTGGAGAAATGTCCTCTGGTCTGATGAAACAAAAATATAATAATAATAATAATCACCATTGTTATGTTTGGAGGAAAAAGGGGGAGGTTGTCAAGTCGATGAACACCATCCCAACCGTGAAGCACAGGGGGTGGCAGCATCATGTTGTGTGGGTGCTTTGCTGCAGGAGGGACTGGTACACTTCACAAAATAGATGGCATCATGAGGGAGGAAAATGATGTGGATATATTGAAGCAACATCTCAAGACATCAGTCAGGAAGTTAAAGCTTGGTCGCAAATGGGACTTCCAAATGGACATTGACAAAGTCACAGTATTGGAATGGCCATCACAAAGCCCTGACCTCAATCCCATAGAATATTTGTGGGCAGAACTGAAAAAGCTCGTGTTAGCAAGGAGACCTGCAAACCTGAATCAGTTACACCAGCTTTGTCAGAGGAAATGGGCCAAAATTCACCCAACTTATTGTGGGAAGCTTGTGGAAGGGTGCTTGAAACATTTGACCCAAGTTAAACAATTTAAAGGCAATGCTACCAAATACTAATTGAGTGCATGTAAACTTCTGACCCACTGGGAATGTGATGAAATACTATTATTATCTCTACTATTATTCTGACATTTCACATTCTTAAAATAAATTGGTGATAACCCTAGCCCTAGGATTAAATGTTAGGATACACTCTTAATTGGCACTCCACAAAAAAAAGCTTACGGCAGGGGTCGGCAACCTATCTTGTCATCTTTGGTAGTCAGGCCTACCACTGTTTGTCATTTGCAAACTTGATGATTGAGTTGGAGACATGTGTGGTCATGCAGTTGTGTAATTATTGAAATCAAAAAGAGAGACTTTTAAATTTCTTCGAAACAATAAACCTTATTTTTTAAATTACTGCAGTAATGGAGCTTGTCAACGAGCCCCCCGTAGGTGATTCGTTGAGAGCCCAACCAGCAGGACTAAGCCAAGGCATTTTATAGCAAAGTCCATCCTCCTGGATGTTCATGATAAATCACAGATGAGAGAATGTATTCAAAGGCACATTTTGCTTTCATGCAACAGACATCAAGATATACATGGCGCAAAATATCTGTCTCCAGTTCATTTACTGCTTGCTTGTACAAAAATACTAATGCAACTTAGAACACTAAATCCTTCGTTTAAAGACACTGGAGATTGGTTCTCCTTGTTACCTACAGATATCTGTAAATATGAATAAAATTGTTACATTTAAACGAGCCTAGTTTGTTTAGCCTAAGAAAAAGTCAGCAACCTTCCCGCTAGCCATGATTGACTGAGCTAATGAGTGGGCTGGACATGACGAGAGATGAGTTCAGATTGGTCTGCCATATAGCATACTTCGGTCTATTTGAGCTCATGAGTATGTCTAGATAATCCTGTCTAAAGTGGCTTTTTTCAAGATGTTTTGTGTATTAAAACTACATAAGTGTTGCTCCACTTTCTGGAGAACTGAGTTTTAAAATCAGTGGAATTTGAGAATTATAGTTTCCGTGTTACATCTTAAAACTAAGGGCAATCATGGCATCCAACAGGAGACACGTCCAATGACTAAAATAAAATAAAGTTAACTAAAGGTTAAATAGAAAATTACAAAATTAAAATGATCTATACTGGTAAGATAGTCTGGCTAGCTACATTATCAGATGTTACATATGTTTCTAATGTTGACAGAAAGAGTAACTTACTTTGCTAGCTATAGCCTAATGTTATCTAGCTAACATTGAACCTGGTTGGCTAGCTACCTGCAGATTCATGCAGGGTAGTAACGTCATGAGTTATGATTATGGTTCATTGTTTACCTAGCTAGCTAGCTATCTCCAATACGCAAGTAACCATTTCGGGTGCATTCATAAATTCAGTCTGGCTATCTACTCTGATTTCAGAGCACTCTCATCTGAGTGTGCCAGAGAGCGCAGAAAAATGATGAATTTACGAATGCTCTGAACGTGAAACGCTCTGAATTTACGAACGGACAATCTGACAGCACAGTTGCAGTCACCAACACTCTGGATAACATAACAGCCTAACCAGCTCTGCTAGGGCGAGTAATGTTCAGTGAGCTGTTCTCTCTCATTTTGATGTTTGGAAGTTGCCGGCAAGTTAGCTTGGGTGCTTGACTGCTGCTGTTAGTACATTCTAATCAACGATGCTGAATGGGTGTGGACAAAAAAGGTCTCTCCAGTAGAAGTACCAAAACATTCAAAGGCCATTTTCTCAGAAGTGAGTTTACAGGTTTATCAACTTTCAAAGCAAAATTACTTTCCCATCGTTTGTATTGTATGATATACCATTTTGTAGCTCTGAGTCTCTACTTTTATCCAATGTAAAAATCATAACTTCAAATTTTGCTACATAAGACCGATTTGAGCTGGTCAGACACATATGTATGTAAACACTCCAGCCAGCTGGTCTGCGCATTCTCTGAGGAGTTGGCTAAGGATGCCTTCTGGGCCAGCAGCCTTGCGAGGGCTAACACGCATAAATGTCATACTCACATCGGCCATGGAGAACGAGAGCTCACGGTCCATGGGAGTGGCACTGTGTTTTCCTCAAAGCAGGCGAAAAAGGTGTTTAGCTTGATCGGGAGCAAGACGTCGGTGTCCGCGACGTGGCTGGTTTTCCCTTTATAATCCGTGACTGTCTGGAGTCCCTGCCACATATGTCTGGTGTCTGAGCTGTTGAATTGCAACTCTACTTTGTCTCTGCACTGATGTTTTGCCTGTTTGATAATTATCTCGGGAGGTAATGTGGTCTGCATTTGATTGTGAGGTATTCTAGGTCGGGTGAACAAAAGGATGTGAGTTCCTATACGTTACCACAAGTAGTTAATCATGAAACATACACCCTCTTTATTTTTCCCAGGGAGAGTTCTTTATTCCTCTCTGCTTGATGTACTGAGAACCCAGCTGGCTCTATGGCCGGGGACAGTATATCCAGAGAAAGCCATGATTCTGTGAAACAGAGTATGTTATAGTCCCTGATGTCTCTCTGGAAGGGGATGCTCGCTCTGAGCTCACCTACTTCCCCCAAGTGTATTAATACACGAAAGGTTGTAAGCAAATTAATCTCCTAACATTATTTTGACAGTAAAATTCTAGCAACAATACCCTCATTGTCAACCCAAAATTCATGCCAATCATTTGTTCAGTAAGGGCCGATGCCGGACAGGATAAGCAGGTACCGGGAGTCAGACATTTATTCGGGAACAGACATAGAACAAGACAGGAACAGCATCACGGGTAACATGGACATAAGACAAACAATGCAGCAGCAGGGAACAGATCTGGGGAACTAACAAATATAGGGGAGGTTATAAACATGTGATTGAGTGAGTCCAGGTGAGTCCAATATCACTGAAGCGCGTGACGAGGGAAGGCAGCTGTGCTTAAATGATAGTGGCAGGAGTGCGTAATGCAGGGCAGCCTGGCGCCCTTGAGTGCCAGGGGGGAAGAGCGGGAACAGGCGTGTCTGTAACCCCCCTCCCCCCTCTAGGGGCGAGACACGGGCGCTGGGCAAGTCGGCTGGGGGTACACTCCCCACGAACCGGCAGGGGCGTTGAGCCCCTGCCGAGGAACACGATGAATTACGATTGCTTGGCTATATATACATGGGGTACTGAGTTGATGTGCAGGGGTAGGAGGTAACTGAGGTGGATGTGTACATATAGGTAGGGGTAAAGTGACTAGGCAACAGGATAGATAATAAACAGTAGTAGTAGCAAAAGGGGTCAATGCAGATAGTCTGGGTAGCTATTTGGTTAACTCTTTAGCAGTCTTATGGCTCGGGGGTAGATGCTGTTCAGGGTCCTGTTGGTTACAGACGTGCATCGGTAACGCTTGCCTTGCGGAAACAGAGTGTCATGACTCTCTTTCTTTGGCGAGGATCAAAGGTGCCAGATCAGCTCGGCACAGGGCTGACAGATAGCCAGAACCCCCCCCCCTCTCCCACCAGAGAGTAAGGGGGGAGTTGGGACGATTTTGTGACTTAACGCCGGCTGTGAACCGTGCAGATTTACGAAGTCAATGGCGTTCAGAATGAGACTGATGAGTTAATAATTAATAATTGACTGTTACTGATGTGAGATATTTATAATATCTTTAGAGTTTAAGTCGGGAGATAGTAACTCGTTAAAGTGTGTTTGGTGTGTTTAATTGCTAAATTGTAATTATTTCGCCACTATGGCCTATTTTATTTCCTTACCTCTCTAATATTACTACATTTGCACATACTGTTTATAGCCTTTTCTACTGTGTTATTGTCTGTACGTTTGTTTGTCCTATGTGTAACTCTGTGTTGTTGTTTGTGTCGCACTGCTTTGCTCTATCTTGGCCTGGTCACAGTTATAAATGAGGACTTGTTCTCAACTGGCCTACCTTGTTAAATAAAGGTGAAATAAAAAATAAATAAAAATAACTATTCCCCTGGTGCCTTAATTGCTAATGAGTTAATTGTTACATGATTTATTTAATCGAGGAATAATTAAAAGTATTAGGTAATTATTTGATAAATAGCAGTCATCACATTAAGATGCTCTCAATAGTGCAGTTTTTGAGGATCTTTTCAGCCTCCTGAGGGGGAAGAGGCATTGTCTTGCCTCCTTCACAACTGTGTTGGTGTGTGTGGACCATGTTAATTCCTTAGTGATGTGGACACAGAGGAACTTGAAACTCTCAACCTGCTCCACTACAGCCCCATTGATGTGGATGGGGGCGTGCTCGACACTCTGTTTCCTGTTGTCCACGATCAGCTCCTTTGTCTTGCTGATATTGAGGGAGAAGTTGTTGTCCTGGTACCACACTGCAAAGTCACTGACCTCCTCCCTATAGGCTGTCACATCGTCAGGGATCAGGCCTACCACCGTTGTGTCGTCAGCAAACTTAATGATAGTGTTGGAGTTGTGCATGGTCACACAGTCATGGGTGAACAGGGAGTAAGCACACACCCCTGAGGGCCTATGATATTTAAATATTCTGATCGATATTTGAGTTAATTCTGGAAACGGTAATGCGTTAAATAAACTTTCCCCATGGTACCCCAGATTACTATTGAATTAATTGTTACGTTTATGATTAATTTAATCGTGCAATAATTGAATTGTGGTATGTAATTATTCTTTGAATAGCTGTCATCGCATTAATGATAGATGCGACAGGACATCAGTTAAGAACATATTCTTATTTACATTGATGGCCTACAAGACCCAAACGACAATGGGGCAATTGTGCGCCGCCCTATAGGACTCCCGATCACAGCCGGTTTTGATGCAGCCCGGGATCAAACCAGGGTCTGTAGTGACACCTCTAGCACTGAGATGCAGTGCACTAGACCACTGCGCCACTCGGGAGCGTTAACAGGATTGTGTGGGGCCACAAATCTCCACTCCGGGGAGCCTTTTGTGGAATGGATTAATTTTACACTGCAACAGGAGGCAATAAATGTTTGCTCTAAAAAATAACTAAGTCAGGGCATTGCTGGGGAAAACTTTGCGTTATAAATCCAGGCTGATTGTTTTTTATCACTGTTTGCTACACCTATTGTTAATTGATTGTGTGGGTTTTATTTCACTAATATCAATAATATGAACGTGCATGATAAGACTGCTGAACAACACATCATCTGAAGTGATAGGTGTATAATTTATATGGTGGCACCTGTTAGGTTACTATTTGCATTTTCAATTAATGTGTCAAACTGTAAGGAGTAAATATCATGCTCATTACATTTGTGTCTTGTTTATTTTTGGCCAGAAATCATGTAGCCTTCACATAATACTCTATCAATGCAATTTCAGTATGCAATAGCACTGTCAGTCCTCTAAGGGAATTAGTATCACATTATAGCACTAGATGTCAGTACTGCACTCTCAAATAATAAAGCAGAAAGAGTATGTGAGCTGCATTGGATTTCCTCATAACAGAATATGCGTTTTCAATAATGTTATAGCTGCACCAGGTCCAGTGTACGCCAACTCATGTAGTGTTGATCACCAAGAATGACCGTCGTGTTCAGATCTTTAAGTTATTGGATAACACTTTGACAGTTGAAATGAGAAAGGTTTGAAAACCCACACCCGATCTAGATGTGTAGTATAGGTTATTGTTGAGCAAGGTTAATGTAATGATACAATTTTGCCAATGCATTCTTTGGCAACATTGCTATTGACGTGACATTAAATGTAATGGCAGGTGCATCACATTGTTAATCAATTGTATAATGCAATACAAGTATCCTTTCTTGACGGTGAGTCAGAGCCATAAAAACTACATTAGATACAGTGAGCTCCAGAAGTATTGGGACATTGACAAAAGTTTTGTTGTTTTGGCTCTGTACTCCAGCACGTTGGATTTGAAATGATAGAATGGGACTAAAGTGCAGACGGTCAGCTTTAATTTGAGAGTACTTTCATCCATATCGGTTGAACCGTTTAGAAATGTCAGCACTTTTTGTTCAAAGCCCCCCTCATTTTAGGTGACCAAAAGTATTGGGACAAATTCGCTTATGTGTATTAAAGTAGTCAAAAGTTTAGTATTTGGTCCTATATTCCTAGCATGCAATGATTACATCAAGCTTGCTGTTTGTTTTTGGTTGTGTTTCAGAGTATTTGTGGCCAATAGAAATGAATGGCAAAATGTATTGTGTCATTTTGGATTCACCTTTATGGTAAACAAGAATGGAATATGTTTCTAAACACTTCTACATGAATCTGGATGCTGCCATGTTTACGGATAATCCTGAATGAATTGTGAATAATGATTTGTGAGAAAGTTACAGACACCATTACAATAACAGGGGAAGTTAGCACTGTCATCATTATTCAAGATTCATTCAGGAGTTCACTGTTATGATGGTTTTCAGCAAGATCCGCCTCACACAACCCCCTTTGTATTGCTGAGCACTGTTTTCAACTGAAGTGATTTCATGATGTTGACAAGAAGTGCAGGAACATAAAAACCTAATGTGTGGGCACAGGCGAGGGAAAAACTTGCCTCTTCTATTCCATGCTGGAGAGGGCTCTGTGTGTGGCAAAGCCAGCCATTCTCTCCCCAGCTGGCATGCCTATCACACTAAGAGCTCTTACTCAGTGAGCAGTTCATGGCAGCTACTGCAGGGAATACAGCCACCTCTCTCTGCTTTGAGCAGGGGGGATGAAACACCCCCAGAATTGCATGTCACTTTTTTTAATGCACATTCTCTGGATGTTGGCCCAGGTTCCTTTTTTCAGAATTAGTTTCTTTAGTGTGTTTGGGGGGAGAGTGGTGGGGTTTGGAGTAGTTGTCTATTCCAGGCAGGTTGAACCCACTGTCAGCATGAAAATGAGACATGGCACAATTCAACTTCAACCCCCCTTCTTTCATGCCCCAGCCTAGAAATGTGTGACAGACAGTGAACACCCTTTATTTTCTCATTCAATGTTGTATGTTGTTTTTCCCCTTTTGAAAACTAGATGGCTAATTTACCATTTTAATCCAGGGTTAAGAGAGGAGACAGGTTTCAAAGTGACAGTAAAAACATATGGAAGAGAATAATGATAGTGTGTAACAGAGAAATTAGTTGGTGAGATCTGCCTTGAGATCAGCTAGTCAGTCAGGATACAATTAACAATGTCAAATATTGTAACTAAATGGTGGACCTTTTACCACACGCCCTGACAATAATCAAAGAGCTTTGTGAAAGAGACAATCAGATGGAGAAAGAGCCATAATGGAAGAGCAGACAGAACCATGACTACCCTCTGATTTGTCTGCCAGGCCCATCAGCAGCTCCCCTGATCAGAGCACTGTAGGAACAGGGCTCTGCGAAAATACCAATGTCAGGGCAGGATACGTCATCCACTTTTGGCAGTATCTTTGCTCAAACACAGTCAAATGTCTCTCAGCTTGTCACGTAGAAGTGAACATGTAGAGAAAAATGAAGATAGCCTCTGTGGACAAAGTGAATGTCAATATGCAGTAAGAGAGCATAGAACATCATTATTACAATATTGTGAAACTCTTAGGTAAATTAATGTTTAAAATTAAATCATCAGAGCATTCAGTAATGACAACCACTGGAATGACCTTGCTAAACAGGTCTAGTTCCCCCGACAAGTCATTTCACAGTACATTTCAGAATAAAAGTATGAGAAGAAGCAATCCAGGTCAGTTAGAGTTTGTCAGAGTTGCAAAAACATGCTAGTCACTAATGCAAGCTATTTACAATTACACACTTAGCTGACACAAGCAGAGTAGAGTAGGGAATAACATCTGATTCAAATACTTTTTTACGTAAGAGAAAAAAGTTATGAATACACTAAATTGGACATGACAACTACATCCATTTCCCAAGCAGTCAATGAATGAGTGCATTATGCATACTGTAGGCCTAGAACTTACTTACTGTATAACTTTACATTAGCTTTTTCCACCCTAGAATATTGACCTTATTGTGGCTTTCCCTTAGGTGGTACAGCACATTGATTTGTATTGTGTGGTAGCCCTCAGTACAGTTACAGTGTCACACAAAGCACAACAGCACTGGTACATTATCCTGGGGGAAAACAGTCAAGCGGGTACGATTTCATTTGAAGTCAAGTAGATTTGTTTTGCTTTTGTCAGCAAATTTTATGGACAGAAGGCCAGAGGAAAAGCTGGATAAAACGATGCATTATTGATTGCATACGTGATACATTATTTAAAAGTAAAGTGTAATATAATGTCAATAAATTCCCCACTTTGTTGTTTGTATTCTTTATAGAGTTATGTGCACTTGATACCATTGTTCCATTTTGTAATGTATGACTACTGTACATGTGGAAATTTGCCTGCAATTGAAGAGATGGAATCCTCAAGGGATATTCCGCAACCACATATGTATGCCCAGGACCATGGAAAGTCTGATCCAAATACTAACCTGCCATTTGTACGTGTACAGTACTTCTATTATGGGGAGATCATTAAAACATATCCCAAGGTTAAATACATTCCAGAGATGATTGACATGTGTGTGCTTTCTATCTACTCCAACTCACATTTGATAGAAAGATTTATGTGGCCGTTTTTAATGGTGTATTTCATGAGGATGTTTGTCAACAAACATTTAGAAATTCTTTGGCATCTGGAGTAATTGCAAAAACTTTTTTTTTTGTTGATGGGGTAATTTTTCATGCCTATCAGAGTTTCGCCTCGATTACACTTCCAATACATTTCCAAAATGTTAAGAACTGGGGTAAAAAGCAATAATGTTCTGGTAATTTTTTTCTCCCATTTTGATGGACAGGTCAATACATTTCTGCTGGTGGAGTTTATGATGGCTTGGAGATATCCAGGTTCATAAACCTTCTTGACATTTATGACATGTATTAGTTTAATCTCCTCTCATTTAGCCTCTCATCATCCCATCCTCTAGGTGGTTGGTGTCTCTGGCACAACTGTCTGTCTCATCACTTCCCTAATTAAAGCTGCTGCTTTAAGCAGCCCTTCCACCTCATTTGGAAAGACTGCTTGAGATTAGGCCTAGACTAGCCTCGGCTTCCAGGCCTTGCTCATGACTGTCACATTGTTCTCAAAAGCATGCGGAAATTCCTTTTAGGTATGAGTGGAGCCCCTGCTGGCTGATTGTCTGTGAGTAGCCAAGATTATTCAAAAACAACCACCCTTGCTATCCCTCTTCAGAAGAACACATCCAGAGTAAGCTAATTTACGGTGCTAGCATTGCAAGCAATATTTTCCGAAAATTGATATTTAAGATTTTTTAATTTATTTAAATGTTCATATAATTTGATTGAAAAGACACTTGGACATGGGCACCATTGAACATGATTGGCTTTCGATTTCGACTCTGCCTCTGTTTGAACACGCCTATTCGAATTGTTGTGATGGGCAAACAGCTTGAATCTCCTCCAGCTTCTTTTAGCCTTTTTCCGGCAGGAACTTCCACAGGCTTTCAAACCCCAGGTGAGGTGAAAGCCTGGTAGAGGCTTACACAAACAAGCCTGTTCGATATTTTTTGGTCATATAGGCTTGTGAGTTATGTTTCCAATCTCACTGTGACAATGACAATATGTTGGAATAAATCACCCATAGTTGATGAAAAACAAAAAAGTTGTTGATGATTAATTTGTTTGTAATGAACAGATTCATTGCTGAGGTGACATTTCCATGCCTTTAGAATAGTTGTTCCCAAACATTTTATAGTCCCATACCCCTTCAAACATTCAACCTCCAGCTGCTTACTCCCTCTAGCACCAGGGTCACTGCACTCTCAAATGTTTGTTTTTTTGCCATCATTGTAAGCCTGACACACACACAGTATATGATACATAAGAATAAGTGTGAGTTTTTGTCACAACCCTGCTCGGGGAAAGTGACAAAGAGATTGTATAGGCTCAGGGCACAAATAATAATAATAATCAATCATTTTGCTCTTTATTTAACCACCTTACATATAAAACCATATTTGTTCATTGAAAATTGTGAATAACTCACCACGGGTTAATGAGAAGGGTATGCTTGAAATTACGTAATGTTGGGTTGTATTGGAGAGAATCTCCGGCATAAATAATTTTCCACACACAGTCTTAGTCTGTATTTAGTTTTCATGCTAGTGAGGGCCGAGAATCCACTCTCACATAGGCATGTGGTTGCAAAGGGCATCAGGGTCTTAACAGCGTGATTTGCCAAGGCAGGACACTCTGAGCGCAGCCCAATCCAGAAATCTGGCAGTGGAATCTGGTTAAATTCAATATATATAGGTAAGTGGACTGGAGGTAGGGCATGAAAGGGACAACGAATCCAGTTGTTTGTGTCAATCGTTTCGGGAAAGTACCTGCGTAATTGCTGCCCGTATCATTGCACAGTACAGAAAATACACAAGAGTTCAGGGGCATTTCTTTGGCAGCAAGAGCCTCTTGGTGGATGCTGCAGTGTACCCAAGTGGCATCGGGAGCAACTGCTTGCACGCGCATTACCACTCCACTATGTCTCCCTGTCATGGCTTTTGCGCCATCAGGCCAGATACCAACACATCTTGACCACCAAAGTCCATTTGATGTAACAATGCTGTCCAGTACTTAAAAAAATATCCTCTCCTGCTGTCCTGGTTTCCAGTGGTTTGCAGAAGAGGATGTCTTCCTTAACTGACCCCCCATTAACGTAACGGACATATACCGAGAGCTGTGCCAGGCTCGCCATGTCTGTTGACTCATCCAGCTGTAACGCATAGAATTCACTGGCTTGTATGCGAAGCAGTAATTGTTTCAAAACATCTCCTGCCATGTAACTGATGCATCGTGAAACAGTGTTGTTTGATGAAGGCATTGTCTGTATTCCCCCAGCACTGTTGGTAGATCACCATATAAGACTCTTCTAGCCCATTCTTATTAATGGTATCTGTTGCTTTTATACATGTCTTACTACTCGAAAGTCATCTTAATTCTTGCTCAACAAACTCTTGTAGCTTATTTTTAAAATTGGCATGCTTTGTTTCTAAATGTCTGAGCAAGAGTGAAGGTTTCATCGAGTAGTGAGATAGTACTTTTGCACATTTAACACACTGTGGCTGAGGAAAGGCACTACTCCCAATATGAGTGAACCCCAAATCAATGTAGTCATCATATTTGCGCCACTTCGATGGTCCAACGTCCCTGTCTGTTGTTTGGTGCTTGTTTGGTGGTAAGGGGGCATTAGCTCTTCGGTTGCATTAGATTCACTACCGTCAGTGTCCATGCTAGCTGGGCTAACAACAAATGTAGAATTACTGACACTAGCATTGGATGTGCTCGTGGAAGCAGAACAACTTGTGTCGTCGACAGGTGCAGGTGTAGTACTGCTGGTAGTAGCAGTACTACCAGTAGAGCTGGTATGTGTCTCTATGGACGCGGGCCTTACTTTTTTTTAACCATTTATCAATTTTCGAGCAAACGGAATGAGCAGCAGCGACGTTTGGCTACATACGAACCGTTAGTGGAATTCCCGCGACATAGCAACGCTTAATGTGATTGGATGTTAGTTATTTGACTAGGTTACCTGTATTTGACATTGTGTTGTTATTTCGATGAACACTAGATGGTTTAATTTTTATTTTTGGCAGTGAAATTAGGCTACTCAGGCGAGAAAAAAACCTTGCCCAAACGTATAGCCCCATTGGAAAATATAAATGGACTATTTTAAAATGTGAATAAATGTGTACATATATATTTTATTATAAAATGTGAATCACATTTTTATTTGGCCTGCCGTAGGGGGTCCGCTCGTGAGTACATCTGCTGGGTTGGTTTTGACCAGGGAGCAGTGTCAGGATCAGCCAAATGAACTCCTTCCTACAAAAATTTGAGATATTGTTTTTTTTATTTCAGATGTTTTTTTGTAAAAGAAAAACATTTTGACACAACAGATGTTGCAGATTTTTGCACTCCACCCACTTTGTGAATGTGCAAGTCACTGTCAGGAGATACTTTTGCCGACCTAGAAACTGGGCCATTGAGATCCACGGATGGTTGTCTATCGGCATGGTTGTATGCTCTGCAAAAACGTTTTTAGTACACAATTATTGATTTTATTACACAGTATGCCTACTGTGTAATGCCTACTAGGTTATGTATTTTTTTAAAGAAAATGTACTGAACCCAAAATACCTTTAGGTCTGGTGATCCTCTCAGCACCGGCTCATTTCCAAGTCCTCTGGTGATTACAGTCACAACCCTGGAATGGGTAGCACCACTGGAAAGGTGTGACTCCAGGTTACAATAGGCCATACTGTAAGTATACAGCAGATAGCCGATTGTCCTCACTTTTATTATTCTGTAACAACATTCTGTAGCACCATGACCAGGATCTCTATTCATTTAAGTGAGCAGATTAGGGCTTTCAGGAGGAACGGAAAATCTATTGGTGACATTTCAAAAATACTGTTAGACTCTGGGATTATGGTCATGGACAGTGTTATTCGCAAACACCATCATCTGATGTCGAATGCAAAAGCTCAGGAAAATGATCAGGTACAGTAGGCTACAATACTGTACTGTAGGCCCAATAATGCAAAAAAGAATTATTAAATAAATCTACTGCTGGTCTTTCTGTCTGCTGCACATTTTTACATTGTATTCCATTTCCAGCGAGACTATTCAAGCAATCGACTCACTGATGAATAAAGATGATGAGCGATCGGCAAAGGCCATCTGGAATCTTCTGGCATCATGGCACAACATCAACATCGCTCTAATCACAGTCAGAAGACAGTTGAAGAAACTTGAGGAGACTTATGGAAAGGCTCGGTAAGACATTTTATAAATATAGATATTTTCAGAACATTAACCATGTGTGTTCTCTTGTTTTGTACTGTTCTCTAGTTTCGGCCCAATGATTCGTCTGACAAACAAAGAACTTTGCTTGCTGCAGGCCCAGGCATGGATCAAAGCTGGCGAGACATTCAATGACATAATCTTTACAGACAAATTAACTGTGGCCCTTGAGCAATTTGCAGGGTAAATAGACCTACAACACCAAGTCCTCATCCCAAATTCTAAGGTTAGCGCTCGAAAATGTCAGCCCCTTGGTTTCTGCCATAGAGTTAAATTAGAAGTGCCCATCCAAGAAGGCTCAAGGTCATTGGCCACATATATAATTACATAAAATATCTTTATATCTACAGTAGCTTTGATTGGACGTCTTAGCTAGCAGTCATCATCAATTGTCATCAAGTCGACAATCTACTGGCAAATCCTTTTTAATCCTTGTCATTTGAAGAGAAATAATGAAAATAAATTATAGATAAAATGTATCGGTGCACATCAGCCATTATACATAAAGATTACACAACACGTTTGAAACCGCAAATTCAACAATGAGTCGTTTGGAAGGAATCGGTGGCTAACTTCAAGCGTTAGCATGCTTTTCAATGGAGTGGCTGTGTTTTTTTAGATCCAGAGAATGACAGACTTTGATGACAAAGTTTGATGACAGAATTTGCCAACAAAGGACCACTGCGCCACCTTCACAAGGTGAGTCCAAAAATGTATTGTATGTTGCTGCATAAATGATGTAATATGTAAGGGAGAAATGTATACAGTAGCTAAGTAATACTAAGTGTATGTCGTATAGTAAGCTGTTAGTAGCCCATGTGTCTCACCCTAATCATTTGGTCTATTTTCACCAACGCGGTATTGTAAACACATCGTTCATGGCTGGGTGGGTGCTTGATTGGCTACTTTTCTTTGTACAGCTTTGACAGTGCTACTGGTAGTAGTTGTGGTGCTTGGCTTGCACGTGCAAATTCAGCACACACAATATTCTATAATATAATTGTGTTATTTGAGAAATTAAAAGGTTATTTAACGCGTCAAATAGTGTTATATGACGTGTATCTTTTTTGACACGCCAAGACCCAAACGGCATTCAATGTGCCTCACCCTAATAATTTGGTATATTTTTACCACTTAATTTCACCTACTGTTCTAACTTGGTGGTGCACAAATAGCCTATAACCTGTTTTAGAGAAATGTAATCATTGAATATTGTAAGAGCTTTCATTGTTTATATGTTTATATGCCACATTTGCCACATTTATTTATCCTACGGTTCTGATGTGTACAGGGAGTACACTGCAAGAACAGCCCATACCGCCCTAACAAATCCACAGATGATGCAATCTCTATTGCACTCCACACTGCCCTTTCCCACATGGACAAAAGGAACACCCTGACCATAGTTTGCTTTGTATTTTTCTATGTTTTGTTTGGTCAGGGTGTGATCTGAGTGGGCATTCTATGTTACATGCCTAGTTTGTCTGTTTCTATGTTTGGCCTGATATGGTTCTCAATCAGAGGCAGGTGTTAGTCATTGTCTCTGATTGGGAACCATATTTAGGTAGCCTGTTTGGTGTTGGGTTTTGTGGGTGATTGTTCCTGTCTCTGTGTTTGCACCAGATAGGATTGTTTTGGGTTTTCACGGTTCTTGTTAGTTTGTTCATGTGAAGTGCTTTATTAAACATGAATCAAAAATAACCACGCTGCGCTTTGGTCCGCCTCTCCTTCACCACAAGAAAACCGTTACAACGGTAAAAGTTATATTTATATCCAATACCTAATATAGTAAGTAAAAAAAGCTTGCAACACACATCTGATTATTCATTATGAATAGGATTTATTTTATTTATTTTGTTTACATTCTTCATTGTGACCACAATGTCACAAATAATTAAACACGCACCACATGAGCAGATTAACTTGGTCAAAACAGTCAAGACATTTCTTTAGTAAAGACTATCAGAAATAATGTTGGTACTTACAGGTGAAGTCGGAAGTTCACATACACCTTAGCCAAATACATTTAAAATCAGTTTTCCACAATTCCTGACATTTAATCCCAGTAAAAATTCTCTGTTTAAAGTCAGAATCACCACTTTATTTTAAGAACGTGAAATGTCAGAATAATAGAGAATTGTTTCTTTCAGATTTTATTTATTTCATCACATTCCCAGTGGGTCAGAAGTTTACATACACTCAATTAGTATTTGGTAGCATTTCCTTTGAATTTGCGATCAAGTCTTAACTTTCTGACTGATGTCTTGAGATGTTGCTTCAATATATCCACCTAATTTTCCTACCTCATGATGCCATCTATTTTGTGAAGTCCACCAGTCCCTCCTGCAGCAAAGCACCCCCACAACATGATGCTGCCATCACTATGCTTCACGGTTGGGATGGTGTTCTTCACCTTGCAAGCTTCCCCCTTTTTCCTCCAAACATAATGATGGTCATTATGGCCAAACAGTTCTATTTCTGTTTCATCAGACCAGACCAGAAATTGCTCCCAAGGATGAACCAGACTTGTGGAGGTCTACTATTTTTTTCTGAGGTCTTTATTTAGATTTTCCCATGATGTCAAGCAAAGAGGCACTGAGTTTGAAGGTAAGCCTTGAAATACATCTACAGGTACACCCCAATTGACTCAAATTATGTCAATTAGCCTATCAGAAGCTTCTAAAGCCATGACATCATATTCTGGAATTTTCTATGCTGTTTAAAGGCACAATCAATTTTGTGTATGTAAACTTCTGACCCACTGGAATTGTGATACAGTGAATTATAAGTGAAATATCTGTCTGTAAACAATTGTTGGAAAAACTACTTGTGTCATGCACAAAGTAGATGTCCTAACCGACTTGCCAAAAATATAGTTTGTTAACAAGAAATTTGTGGAGTGGTTGAAAAACAAGTTTTAATGACTCCAACCTAAAGTGTATGCAAACTTCCGACTTCAACTGTATTTATTTTTATCCAAAGCCATCAATGAGGGAGTCCCTCAACTTTATGCTGACAAATTCACGCTTGAGTTTCTTTCATTACATTTCTTCTTCACATCAGGAAAGATGGACTCCGTGTTTCAGAAACTCACTTTACTGTATATAGAGGGGCTATCACTCTTTCACCCTGGTAAATTAATCCAGTTTGTTACTTAGAATGAATTACTTCTGTTTTTAGAAGGAGAGAAACCAAAAGCCCACCGTGCCTAAATCGTCAGTCCACATGTCAAGTGTAATTCCCCAATTGTATTTACCCAAGTCCCTCTCAACTCCAGGACCACTGCCAGCATTTTTTTGTTGTTGCCTGATACAGGACTCTAGTGCCAGAGAATAGAGTGTCTCGGAATGAAAACACCTCCATTCATTTACTAAAAGATAGCGTGCAACAGTTTAGACTACTGATAGATCAGCGTTCTAACTCCCCCTTGTGATACTATGGTGCAATGACAGAACGACGCAATCTGCCACCATCTACCACAAATGGTCAAGGCATAAGCTCAAAACTTTTAAAGGAAGAACCACTGTACCTACTGTTACATTCCCTTATTATCTGTTTCGCTAGTAGGGAGTTGATAATCTCCTGTACCGCCACGTACGCTGCAAGCGGAATTTTGTATTGTCACAAACGTAGGAGCTGCTCCGGGTGGCATAAAGCACCACATGAATACCCAAAACCCCGTAATCCTTCTAGTCTGTCGACCAGATATCCCTGTGTTTGTTAAGTCCCACATCTGTTGTCGTTCAGTGTCATTGACAAGTGCGTCTGCCTCCGTCAATACTTGCAGTCAGTGTAAATTTAACCAGGATATGGCTCAGTGATATCGAACAAGTCTTAATCAGTTCGTGATGGCTTGTCAGTGGTGGGGGAATCACCTGCTGTTGCCTCATCAGTGTGTACTTCCAATGTAGAAGATGAAGATGGAGTATATCAACATGAGTCGACATCCAGTCTGAACGTGGATTATGTCGTCAACTGGTATTATGGGAGTTATTGCGATTGCCTTTGAGGGACAATTAAAAATCGTCTCTCCCTCAGCACATGGGTCTATGGAGGAAGGAAGTGACCCAATCACAGGAACAACCAGCACAAAATCATGGAAGGAGTAATCGATCAGTGTTCTTAACTGAGTTTAGGAACACTGTGTGCCGAGGAATGGTCCTGTTAGGTGACCTAAACTGGGACATGCTTAAACCACCTAACCAAGTCCTAAACCAATGGGACTCCCTAAATCTTTCTCAGATTATTACCAATCCCACAAGGTATGACTCCAAACATCCAGAAAAGGCTACTCTCCTCGATGTTATCCTCACAAATAATCCTGATAGGTATCAATTTGGTGTTTTCTGTAATGACTTTAGTGATCATTGTTTTACTGCCTGTGTTCGTAATGGCTGCTCAGTGAAACGACCTGTCCTGATTTGTCATAGACATTTGCTAAAAAACTTTAATGAGCAAGCCTTCCTTCATGACCTGGCCTCTGCAAATTGGTATAGAATCAGCTTGATCCCCTCTGTCGAAGACGCTTGGACCTTCTTTTTTGATATTTTCAGTGGTATTGCTAACAAACACGACACCATAAAGAAAATGAGAATTAAAAACAGGTTCCCCCTGGGGAACTCTTGCAGAGTTACTCCACCTCAAGAATTGCATTTGGCAAAAGGCTTGGTACACGCATACTCAGGTTGACTAGCTCTCGTTCAGGCAAATGATTGATAAGTGCACTCAAGCTATCTGGAAGGCCAAAGTTAGTTACTTTAAGGAGCAGTTCTCTCTCTGTGGGTCTAACCCCAAGAGGTTCTGGAAAATGGATAAAGACCTGGAGAATAAACCCTCCTCCTCACAGCTACCCATGTCCCTTACAGTCCTAATTTGGAATTTCCGGGACAAACGCTGTATTGTAAGCACAAAAATAATATGGTTTAGCCTAGAAAAACACCAGGAGGAAATAATTTCTTCCAACTCATTATCATACCTTTTTTTATTATGCAGAGAAAAGTAACATAATTAGTTCCTCTGGTGCAAAACTAGGAGCGGAGGTACTAGAGTTAATGTCCCACATCGTCAGTAAACAGAGAAAGGACTAGAACTTATTTTGAGGCATGTGCTCGATGCACACAACATGAGATTTAATGACACGTCTAAATAAACAAGAATGCTTAACTTTACACAAGTCAGATCTTTGGGAATTTGGCTAACTTAACAACTTAATTCCGGCAGCCCATAGGATAGAGGGATATGTGTCTCTAACTGTTCTAGTGAAAAATATTACATCAACTTAACAACTCTCCCAAGAACACATTATACAGAGCTTCAGGCTCCTTAGTGGGCAATCATTGTAACCCACAGTGTCAACCTCTGCAGTGACTTCTTCTTAGACTTAGTTTTGTTCCATTCAGATAAGTTGTTGTGTTTGGCAGCCTTATTGCACCAGATTGCATCAAATCCAGGCTGCTGAGGGGAGGGTTTCCATGTGGTTGATACCATTCCTTTGACTCTATTCCAGCCATTACCATGAGCCGTCCTCCCCTCAGCAGCCTCCACTGATCAAATCCTTATATGTCACTCACCCCTTTTTACCCGTCGGAGGATATTGGAATGAAAATGCATTATTGCTGTTTAACTTTGAATAATTTTTATTTGTAAAGCTGCCATTGTACCTATTACTTTCTATCAAGGCTGCAGCCAACTGCAAAAAATATAAGCCCAAAAGATAAATAATCTGAATCATTCCATGTATCTCTAACGGTCACCCCAGCGTGAGTTTTTTTATGCACATGATGTTAGAAAGTTCTCTCCATTCCAGAATGTGATTGTTACGCAACAGTAGATTTACTCCACTCAGCCCTCAAAACAAGGCTGTTTTTATTCATAGGCTGTTTTCAACTTGTCAATTTCAAATGATTTTCTAACACGTTTTTATTTTCTAAGAACAGTTTGAATTGAGGTGTGTTCGGCCTCCTCCTTCATTCACATAAAAGTAGTAATTTTTACTTTTGCGGACAATATTTTTTTACATTTCTGACCCCATACAAAATTACCCAAGCACTTCCCAATTGTTTGTGCAGTTAAAGTCTGCAGACATTTGCGCATCTGCCGTTAGAATAGGATCTGCACACACATGTTCACATTTTCCGTCTGTTGCCCGCTTCGCAGTCATTGTTGTTTTCATTACCAATAATAACTTTGTAAATGTGTGCGTTTCTATCAAAGGAAGTGCCTTATTACGTTATAATAGTTTCTGTATGTTGTGTTGTGTCGTTTCTACTAGAGGTCGACCGATTAATCGGAATAGCCGATTAATTAGGGCCGATTTCAAGTTTTCATAACAATCGATTTTTAATATTTTTTTTACACCTTTTTTTCATCTTTATTTAACTAAGAAAGTCAGTTAAGAACACATTCTTATTTTCAATGATGGCCTAGGAACGGAGGGTTAACTGCCTCGTTCACGGGCAGAACGACCGATTTTTACCTTGTCAGCTCTGTATTGATGTAACGCCAGCCTACCTTTCCATAACATCAGGGACTCATCAATGCATTGGTCCTTGTATGGCACAAAGACCCGACCAACTGCTGATGTCAGGCTGGTAAGAACATTTCTTATTTTGTATAACGGTTCAATTAGGATGGCAGTAGCATTGTTGATGAAATGCAGGCATCGCAGCAGAACTAGGAAGCGGTCTTGGGAAAAGAAGGGAGTTGCAAACAAGATCTGTGCTCCAGTATTCTCTTAGGGAGTTCTTCTTTACTATCCCCATGAGAAGGACTGTCACCAGGATGGTATGCATTTCCCTAATTGTGGTTGTCACCTATTTAGCGAGTTTCCCCCTCACTCCTGGCTCTCTCTTCTCCTGTAGCTCCAAGGCATAGCGATTGGTCTCTACTATGTCTCCCACCAGCTCCTCTGTCAGAAACAACTTGAAGCACTCTGCTTCAGACAGAAATGGCAAGGGGCGTTGCACTCCAGACTGGGACTCATCAAAGCAAACAGCAGGGCCAGGAAGGTTGAAATGGCTGGCGGCCTTCCAGCTACCACAGGACTCCTGTACTTCATCCACTGTCGGTCTGCCTCCATCACCACCAGCATCTTCAAAGGGACCTGGGACTTCGTCAGTGGACAAGGAGTCCTCAGATTCAGGGTTTTCAATGGCTACAAGGTTGAGGGGCAGCTCCTCACTGTCAGAATCTGATTCCTGACTTTCATACTCAGAATCATTGTCAGAATTTAAAAATAATCCAGAATTACTGCATTTGTGAGTTGTCTCCTTTTGAGAGACATTGCTAATGCTACAGCTTCTCACTAGCTACAGTGGGGCAAAAAAGTATTTAGTCAGCCACCAATTGTGCAAGTTCTCCCACATAAAAATATGAGAGAGGCCTGTAATTTTCATCATAGGTAGGTACACTTCAACTATGAGAGACAAAATGAGAAAAAAAATCCAGAAAATCACATTGTAGGATTTTGTTAGGAATTTATTTGCAAATGATGGTGGAAAATAAGTATTTGGTCACCTACAAACAAGCAAGATTTCTGGCTCTCACAGACCTGTAACTTCTTCTTTAAGAGGCTCCTCTGTCCTCCACTCGTTACCTGTATTAATGGCACCTGTTTGAACTTGTTATCAGTATAAAAGACCACTGTCCACAAACTCAAACAGTCACACTTCAAACTCCACTATGGCCAAGACCAAAGAGCTGTCAAAGGACACCAGAAACAAAATTGTAGACCTGCACCAGGCTGGGAAGACTGAATCTGCAATAGGTAAGCAGCTTGGTATGAAGAAATCAACTCTGGGAGCAATTATTAGGATTAGGAGCTTTCCAACAAATTTCAGCCCTGCTAGAGCTGCGCCGGTCAACTGTAAGTGCTGTTATTGTGAAGTGGAAATGTATGGTAGGCCACACAAGCTCACAGAACAGGAATGCAGAGGGCTGAAGCTCGTAAACATCTTCTGTCCTCAGTTGCAACACTCCCTAACTCATCAAAAAATGCCTCTGAAAGCAATGTCAGCACAAGAACTGTTCGTAGGGAGCTTCATGAAATGGGTTTCTATGGCCGAGCAGCCGCACACAAGCCTAAGCTCACCATGCACATTGCCAAGCGTCGGCTGGAGTGGTGTAAATCTTACCGACATTGGACTCTGGAGCAGTGGAAATGCGTTCTCTGGAGTGATGAATCACGCTTCACCATCCCC
The DNA here is from genome assembly GCF_045791955.1 of Oncorhynchus clarkii lewisi. NCBI lineage: Eukaryota > Metazoa > Chordata > Actinopteri > Salmoniformes > Salmonidae > Oncorhynchus > Oncorhynchus clarkii. Next base: position 1,856,163 of record NC_092160.1, on the reverse strand, counting down.
ATTGAACACCTTTGGGATTAATTGGAATGCCGACTGCGAGCCAGCCTAATCGCCCAACATCAGTGTCTCCCTCACTAATGCTCTTGTGGCTGAATGGAAGCAAGTCCCATCAGCAATGTTCCAACATCTAGTGGACAGCCTTCCCAGGAGAGTGGGGGCTGTTTTTGCAGCAAAGGGGGAAAGGGGACCAACTCCATATTAATGCCCATGATTTTGGAGTGAGATGTTCGACGAACAGGTGTCCACATACATTTGGTCATGTAGTGTAAATTGAACACCCGCCCCCCTCATAGAATAAACTAAAAATTATGTTTATGACAACAAATTACAATAGCTGAAACGACCCTGTGTTCATAAATGTGCATATCTACTTTGCTTTTGTGGCACAGTCAATGCCATGTAGGACTATGGGCCAGAAGATTGAGGGTTCGCCGACCACCACAGAGGAGCTCACTCTCCTTGCCTGTTTCATTACTTCACGATCAGAGCCAGCCGGTTGCAGACAATGATCAGCTAGGGGGAAATCAGATTTTCAACGTTTTGATGCTATATTTATAATTATACATAATATATGCAACAAATTTTCCACCAACAGGTTTCTATGTCAATGCACCACACAAACATAAAAAATAAAAAAAAAGCATTGGCGACATGCGGATATTCTAAAATATACATGAAAACATTTCAGGGTTTCCTTTATGAAAATTTGGCACTGGACGACATGACCGGGAAAATGAATTTTTCCAGACATTTGAGAAATTTATCGGACATCCATATGCATTCAGATCTGACAAATGAGCCACATTTACACGTTTTTTAAAACAGTCTATAACAAATTCCAAAAACACTATTCCATGAGGTTTGATGTGTAGTACATGCAAAACTTTATAGACAATATTTTATCGTTTGTTTTGGCTACTATCCTAAAATAATAATTGTCCTCCTTACGGTTCAACTGTTGGAGATTTGAGCACTATATGCAGCAGGGCATAGTCCTGTAGGCTTAGGTGTCCACTGTATGCTAAAAAAAGCCTATATAAAGGAAGAGAAGCTGAGGCTTAGCTCCAGAGAGATAGAGATATGACACCGACATGCATTTCTTTATAGCAGATAGCTACTGCGTCTGCTATACAGATATAGACGTACAGAAGGAGGCTAATTCATTTGTTTCCTATCAGAATATTTAGTATGAAGATAAGCATTATGTTGTTAGGTTAAAGGACTAACTCTGGTAGACCTGAAACATTCTTCCTCACCTCAAGTTCAACTGTGGGAGTCAGTTGGAGCGCCGGTGAAAACTGCCTTCATATCATAGCCTTGCAGTAGCCAATGCTTAATAATAGCCACACCAAACCTTCACAAACGTTTCTCAACTTTATTGGGGTAATATCAAAAGTAAGTCAAGCCATTGTTTATAGGGAAAACACGAGCAGGCTATTATATTGTAGCAAACATAGCAATACAGTTGGAACTTAATTTGAAACAGAATGACACAAAACACTTGAACTGGTTTAAACCTTCACAAGGATTGCATTCTACCAGAATAGGGAGTTGCACAGTACCCTGCATTCTTCTCATCTTAGTCCATTACAATAATACAACTAAATTCCCCTTGTAGGCTTTTTACTAGACATACACTACTACCATTAACTTTTATTTTACTTCAATGAGAAAGGCCTCCATCTTAGCAATCAACATTAGCCTAGGCCAAAGCATTTGTGAGCAAGGCGTGAGAGAATGGTGCAGAAGCTCTAATTCGGGGTGTAGGCTATGATAGACAGCCTCTCTTGGATAACTTGGCCTGCTACAATATTATTGATTGGCTTTTAATTTTACTGATGGTTTTATCACAAAAAATGTTGTGTAGGTATATTGACTGTTCACACTCTGTTATTGGCATGTGTGCACTAGCCAACAGCTAGCAGTACAGTGCAGGTATAGCCTACTAAATGATGAGATTATCATGGACAAAAGTGCAAGATACTTTTTATTTGTGAAATGGCAGCCAAGCATTGATCATCATGTCACCAGAATAAGACCATTGGGATCTATTGAAAGGAGTATCAACCTCCTCACAATGCACTTTCACCACCATGTTAAATTCATCAGCATTTATTTAATCTGTAGCCTAATAATAAATGATAATAAATTGCATGCCCACGTTCACCCTAGACCAACTTCAATTTGCTTACCGCCCCAATAGATCCACAGACGATGCAATCACCATTACTCTGCCCTATCCCATCTGGACAAGAGGAATACGTAAAGAATGCTGTTTATTGACTATAACACTGCACACTGCCCTATCCCATCTGGACAAGAGGAATATCTATTTAAGAATGCTGTTTATTGACTATAGCTCAGCATTAAACACCATACTACCCTCCAAGCTCATCATTAAGCTCGAGGCCCTGGGTCTGAACCCCGCCCTTTGCAACTGGGTCTTGGACGTCCTGACGGGCGGTGGTGGTGAAGGTAGGAAACATCACCTCCACTCCGCTGATCCTCAACGCTGGGGCACCACAAGGGTGCGTGCTCAGCCCCCTCCTGTACACCCTGTTCACCCATGACGGCGTGGCCAAGCACGCCTCCAACTCAATCATCAAGTTTGCAGACGACACAACAGTAGTAGGCTTGATTACCAATGATGCCAACACAGCCTACAGGAAGGTGGTGACAACTCTGGGAGTGTGGTGCCTGGAAAACAACCTCTCACTCAACGTCAACAAAACAAATAATCTGCTCAGACCCCAACCAAGGAACATCAAAAGTCGTGCTATAAATTCAAAGACAACACAAAGATTCATTGATGTCATCCAGATTCCCTCTGTCTACCCAAGGACGCCAGAGGACAAAAATCAGTTAACCACCTAACTGAGGAACTCAATTTAACCTTGCGTAATACCCTAGGTGCAGTTGCACCCCTAAAAACTAAAAACATTTCTCATAAGAAACTAGCTCCCTGGTACACAGAAAATACCCGAGCTCTGAAGCAAGCTTCCAGAAAATTGGAACGGAAATGGCGCCACACCAAACTGGAAGTATTCCGACTAGCTTGGAAAGACAGTACTGTGCAGTACCGAATAGCCCTTACTGCTGCTCGATCATCCTATTTTTCTAACTTAATTGAGGAAAATAAGAACAATCCGAAATTCCTTTTTGATACTGTCGCAAAGCTAACTAAAAAGCAGCATTCCCCAAGAGAGGATGACTTTCACTTTAGCAGTGATAAATTCATGAACTTCTTTGAGGAAAAGATGATGATTATTAGAAAGCAAATTACGGACTGCTCTTTAAATCTGCGTATTCCTTCAAAGCTCAGTTGTCCTGAGTCTGCACAACTCTGCCAGGACCTAGGATCAAGAGAGACGCTCAAGTGTTTTAGTACTATATCTCTTGACACAATGATGAAAATAATCATGTCCTCTAAACCTTCAAGCTGCATACTGGACCCTATTCCAACTAAACTACTGAAAGAGCTGCTTCCTGTGCTTGGCCCTCCTATGTTGAACATAATAAACGGTTCTCTATCCACCGGATGTGTACCAAACTCACTGAAAGTGGCAGTAATAAAGCCTCTCTTGAAAAAGCCAAACCTTGACCCAGAAAATATAAAAAACTATCGGCCTATATCGAATCTTCCATTCCTCTCAAAAATTTTAGAAAAGGCTGTTGCGCAGCAACTCACTGCCTTCCTGAAGACAAACAATGTATACGAAATGCTTCAGTCTGGTTTTAGGCCCCATCATAGCACTGAGACGGCACTTGTGAAGGTGGTAAATGACATTTTAATGGCATCGGACCGAGGCCTGCATCTGTCCTCGTGCTCCTAGACTTTAGTGCTGCTTTTGATACCATCGATCACCACATTCTTTTGGAGAGATTGGAAACCCAAATTGGTCTACACGGACAAGTTCTGGCCTGGTTTAGATCTTATCTGTCGGAAAGATATCAGTTTGTCTCTGTGAATGGTTTGTCCTCTGACAAATCAACTGTAAATTTCGGTGTTCCTCAAGGTTCCGTTTTAGGACCACTATTGTTTTCACTATATATTTTACCTCTTGGGGATGTTATTCGAAAACATAATGTTAACTTTCACTGCTATGCGGATGACACACAGCTGTACATTTCAATGAAACATGGTGAAGCCCCAAAATTGCCCTTGCTAGAAGCATGTGTTTCAGACATAAGGAAGTGGATGGCTGCAAACTTTCTACTTTTAAACTCGGACAAAACAGAGATGCTTGTTCTAGGTCCCAAGAAACAAAGAGATCTTCTGTTGAATCTGACAATTAACCAGTTGCATCTCTAGGGGCGCTATTTCATTTTTGGATAAAAAAACGTTCCCGTTTTAAGCGCGATATTTTGTCACGAAAAGATGCTCGACTATGCATACAGTTTTGGAAAGAAAACACTCTGAAGTTTCAGAATCTGCAAAGATTTTGTCTGTAAGTGCCCCAGAACTCATTCTACAGGCGAAACCAAGATGATACGTCAACCAGGAAATGAGCAGAATTTCTGAAGTTCTGTTTTCTAATGTCTCCTTATATGGCTGTGAATGCGACAGGAATAAGCTTAGACCTTCTGCCGTTTCCCCAAGATGTCGGCAGCATTGTGACGTATTTGTAGGCATATCATTGGAAGATTGACCATAAGAGACTACATTTTCCAAGTGTCCGCCTGTTGTCCTGCGTCGAAACTGGTGCGCAAAGCCATGTGCAAGTATTTTTCCATTTGATTGAGGGGAGAAACCATGCTTCCACGAACGATATATCATTGAAGAGATATGTGAAAAACACCTTGAGGATTGATTATGGAGTTAATTTGGAAAAAAGTTCGCGTTTTGAGGACTGAATTTTCGTTTTTTTTTGGTAGCCAAATGTGATGTATAAAACGGAGCTATTTCTAATACACAAAGAATATTTTTGGAAAAACTGAGCATCTGCTATCTAACTGAGAGTATCCTCATTGAAAACATCAGAAGTTCTTCAAAGGTAAATTATTTTATTTGAAGGCTTTTATGTTTTTGTTGAAATGTTGCGTGCTGGATGCTAACGCTAACGCTAATGCTAAATGCTACACTAGCTAGCTACTTTTACACAAATGATTGTTTTCCTATGGTTGAGAAGCATATTTTGAAAATCTGAGATGACAGTGTTGTTTACAAAAGGCTAAGCTTGAGAGATGGCATATTTATTTCATTTCATTTGCGATTTTCATGAATAGTTAACGTTGCGTTATGGTAATAAGCTTGAGTCTGTATTCCTGATACCGGATCCGGGATGGGTAGATCAGAGAGGTTAATCTTAATGGTTGTACAGTCGTCTCAAATAAAACTGAAGGACCTCGGCGTTACTCTGGACCCTGATCTCTCTTTTGAAGAACATATCAAGACCATTTCAAGGACAGCTTTTTTCCATCTACGTAACATTGCAAAAATCAGAAACTTTCTGTCCAAAAATGATGCAGAAAAATGTATCCATGCTTTTGTCACTTCTAGGTTAGACTACTGCAATGCTCTACTTTCCGGCTACCCGGATAAAGCACTAAATAAACTTCAGTTAGTGCTCAATACGGCTGCTAGAATCCTGACTAGAACCAAATAATTTGATCATATTACTCCAGTGCTAGCCTCTCTACACTGGCTTCCTGTTAAAGCAAAGGCTGATATCAAGATTTTACTGCTAACCTACAAAGCATAACATGGGCTTTCTCCTACCTATCTCTCTGATTTGGTCCTGCCGTACATACCTACACGTACGCTACGGTCACAAGACGCAGGCCTCCTAATTGTCCCTAGAATTTCTAAGCAAACAGCTGGAGGCAGGGCTTTTTCCTATAGAGCTCCATTTTTATGGAACGGTCTGCCTACCCATGTCAGAGACGCAAACTCGGTCTCAACCTTTAAGTCTTTACTGAAGACTCATCTCTTAAGTGGGTCATATGATTGATATGATTGAGTGTAGTCTGGCCCAGGAGTGGGAAGGTGAACGGAAAGGCTCTGGAGCAACGAACTGCCCTTGCTGTCTCTGCCTGGCCGGTTCCCCTCTTGCAGTCCCTGGAGGGGGTGCGTCACCTGAGTGGGTTGATTCACTGATGTGGTCATCCTGTCTGGGTTGGCGCCCCCCCCCCCCCCCCCCCTTTGGGTTGTGACGTGGCGGAGGTCTTTGTGGGCTATACTCAGCCTTGTCTCAGGATGGTAAGTTGGTGGTTGAAGATATCCCTCTAGTGGTGTGGGGGCTGTGCTTTGGCAAAGTGGGTGGGGTTATATCCTTCCTGTTTGGCCCTGTCCGGGGGTGTCCTCGGATGGGGCCACAGTGTCTCCTGACCCCTCCTGTCTCAGCCTCCAGTATTTATGCTGCAGTAGTTTATATGTCGGGGGCTAGGGTCAGTTTGTTATTTATGGAGTACTTATTCTGTCCTATTCGGTGTCCTGTGTGAATCTAAGTGTGCGTTCTCTAATTCTCTCCTTCTCTCTTTCTTTCTCTCTCTCGGAGGACCTGAGCCCTAGGACCATGCCCCAGGACTACCTGACATGATGACTCCTTGCTGTCCCCAGTCCACCTGACCGTGCTGCTGCTCCAGTTTCAACTGTTCTGACTTATTATTATTCGACCATGCTGGTCATTTATGAACATTTGAACATCTTGGCCATGTTCTGTTATAATCTCCACCCGGCACAGCCAGAAGAGGACTGGCCACCCCACATAGCCTGGTTCCTCTCTAGGTTTCTTCCTAGGTTTTGGCCTTTCTAGGGAGTTTTTCCTAGCCACCGTGCTTCTACACCTGCATTGCTTGCTGTTTGGGGTTTTAGGCTGGGTTTCTGTACAGCACTTTGAGATATCAGCTGATGTACGAAGGGCTATATAAATACATTTGATTTGATTTGATTTTGATTTGATGATCGTGGACTTCAGGAAACAGCAGAGTGCACACCCCTATCTACATAAACGGGACCACAGTGGAGAAGGTGGAAAGCTTCAAGTTCCTTGGTGTACACATCACTGACAAACTGAAATGGACCACCCACACAGATAGTGTGGTGAAGAATGCACAACAGAGCCTCTTCAACCCCAGGAGGCTAAATAAATCTGGCTTGTCACCTTAAACCCTCACAAACTCTTACAGATGCACAATTGAAAGCATCCTGTCGGACTGTATCACCACCTTGTACGACAACTGCACCGCCCGTAACCGCAAGGCTCTCCAGAGGGTGGTGCGGTCTGCCCTCCAGGACAACTACAGCACCCAATGTCACAGGAAGGCCAAAAAGATCATCAAGGACAACAACCACCCAAGCCACTGCTAGTTTCACCCGATTTTCATCCAGAAGGCGAGGTCAATACAGGTGCATCAAAGCTGGGACAGAGAGACTAAATAACAGCTTTCATCTCAAGGCCATCAGACTGTTAAACTGCCATCACTAGCACATTAGAGACTGCTGCCTATAGGCATAGACTACAAATCACTGGACACTTTAAGGAATGGAAAACTAGTCACGTTAATAATGTTACATATCTGGCATTACTCATCTCATATGTATATACTGTTTTATATACTATTCTATGGTATCTTAGTCACTTAATAATGTTTACATATCTTGCATTCTTCATCTCATAAGGCCATACCTATTCACTGACAAAATCCTAGACCAGACCCAGGGGGCTTCGCACAGGGCAAACATAAGGTGGGGCAACAGCATGTCCCAATTTTTCCTGTCCTCATCCACTACACGTCTTAACATGCTCTTGATGATTTTATTCAGTCTCTGTCCATATGGGGGTGATAAACACTTGTTCTAATCTGCTCTACACTGTATATCTTATATAGGTCTTTCATCTGCTGTGACATAAAGGGAGTGCCTTGATCTGTTAGTTGAGGGCAATCCTACTCGCGAAAACAACATGACCAGCTCCTTGGCTATGCCTTTCGTCGCCATGGTTCGTAATGGAATAGCCTTGGGATATTTGGTTGCGTAGTCCACTACTAGGAGGATGTATTGGTGTCCTCGGGCTGACCGTGGCAGTGGCCCCACTAGATCCATGGCAATACGTTCGAATGGTGTTTCTATAATGGAAAGAGGTATCAGGGGATTGCGAAAATGGGCCTTGGGGAACGTACACTGACACCTGTCACATGACCTGCAACATTTGGCTACGTCTCTGGTCACCCCCCGGCTAGTAGAACCAGGTGAGTACCCTCTCAGCTGTTTTCTCCCATCCTAAATGTCCACCCAAGAAATGGAAGTAGGGCAAGTGCAGCATAGTATCTTGATATGACCTTGGTACTACCAACAGTTTGTTCTCCCCCTCCCTTCTCTTACATACCCAATACAATACGCTGTTCCCAATGGCAAAATATGGGAAATGTAAATCACCCTCATCCTGTAGCCTCTTCCCATCAATAACTGCTACATTAGCCATAAGCCTTAGCACCTCTGGATCTCACTGTTGGGCGGTGCCAATCTGACCCATCAGGATTCCTCTGGTCTGGTCTTGGCGAAGATCTGTCGAACCAGCTCTCTTTACTCCTGACTCCTATCCTCGCCCGGCTGGCTGGATCCCTGTTCATCTTGGCTCTCGATTCCGTGGTACGTCTCATCACTGGACGTCTCTTTGAAGAGACGTCTCAGCCGACGTGTGGACTTCTCATTCTGCTTCTCCCTTTCCTCTTGTAGACGGTCTAGTCACCCAGTGTGGTTTACTTTCATTCCCCAGAGTTTATGCCCATGCCCATGCGACGCTGTGAGCTCCTCTTCTCTTGTCAGCCCCTCTTATATTTATCTGCATTGGCCCACAACCGGTGGAAGAGTGGGCAGTCACGGCCAAGGAGGATGAGAACTGACAAATTAGGTGACAGGCCCATCACCATAGTGACCTTTCCCACGGGTGTGGTCATCTTTACTCTGGTCTGGAGTAACCTGGACGTCGCCGTGTATGCATGATACCTTCACTTCGCCTTCGAGCACTGTCCAGTCATCCTGTATATCCCTTTGGCTGAGGGAGACCAGAGTAAGACCATGCTGCCAGAGTCCAGGAATGCAAATGTTTCAGTTCCGCCTATTCTCACCGCAACACGCCGGGCGGGGGCCATCTCTGCCTGCCAGCAGAGTGCTTGATGAGGAATGTCCATTTCCTGGGAGGGGCCGGGGCTCGCTTTAGGGGACTCGGTGGGCATGGGCTCATCTGTTTGCGGGCAGTGTCGTGCAATGTGTCCTAGGGCTTGACATTTAAAACACCGGACCGTGCGGGAATAGGTTCATGTTTCGTTCTCTCCCTCTCTAATCATAGTAGGGCTTCTGGTGCCCGGCTTCCCATGCCTACCGGCCTCTACAATGGACTCTGTAGCCCTACAGGTTTCAATAGCCCTGACTAGAGCATCCATTGTCTGGGGGTTGCTCTGGGTTACTGTTCTTAGTAGGGTCGGAGGCAGCTCTCTCAAGCACTTGTCGACCGTGATTGTCATCAGTAGTTCTGCTATGGACTGGGTGGAACCCAGCCAGCCTTTCACTAGGCAGACTAACTGTAATGCTTGTACACTGGGTGATTCTCCATCCCTGTAGGTCCATCCGTGGAACCTCTGGGCTTTCTCGCAAGAGTTCAGGTTATACCGCGCAAACACCTCTGCCTTCAACTTGTTCTTGTTTGATTGCAGCCAGTGTTTGCGCCTGTTATATGGCACATGCCACCAGCTTGGCCAGAATGGCCTTTCTCATCTTCTGCACTTCACTTACGTCTCTGATATGGGGGGGGGGGGATCAGTCTCGGCTAGACGTGACCATGTTCTCCACCAATGTGAAAGGCCATAACTATTCACTGACGAAATCCTAGGAGGGACAGCACAAAATGATACGCAGAGACGTGCCTTCAACAAAAAGAAGGAAACTGTATTGGGAGTTCTTCTTTCAACTCTCCCTGGGGCCATGTAAACAAAGGCCAGGAAAATGGCTATCCAAACAAAAACAAAAAAACATAAAAAATAACAGTTGGTACCAAACGCCAATCCAACAGCTTGAGTCGAACTTATAACTGGAACTCATAGTGTCATAGAGCACAATTAATAATTGGTCAATTTGCCTCAGGTGAGCTCATCAGTAGTGGCTGTACTGCAGCCCACCTCCAGGAGAGGGTGCAGTCGGACCACTTTATCTGGCTGATCCCTCACATGTATATACTGTATTCTATACTATTCTACTATATCTTAGTCTGTTCCCGCTCTGATATTGTTCATCCATATATGTATATAGTTTTAATTCATTCCTACTTAGATTTGTGAGTATTGGGTATATGTTGTGTAATTTGTAAGATATTACATGTTAGATATTACTGCAGTCGGAACTAGAAGCACAAGGATTTTGCTACACCCGCAATAACGTTTGCTAATCACGTGTATGTGACCAATACAATTTGATTTGATACCTACAGAGAGGGTCGGATTAAGAAATCATAGGCCTGGCAAGGCCGGTCCTTGCCGTTCTGCTGCCCTATGCGAGACCACAAAATGCCTGCCCCATCAAAACTAGAATAGAATAACTATTTTCCAGATGTTGAAGTTAGGTTCAATTTGGGTCCTAAATGAAAGGATGAAAATGATTATTTTCAGTAAGTTTAAAATACATGTTTTTTCTGGACTTTTTGGGATGTTGAAATCTGGTTCATTTTTGGTTCTGAATGAAAGTTGAAAATACTTGTGTTACAGATTTTTGAAATATGTGACCCATTTCAGGAAACTTGACATATGTCGCGGGTCATTATGACTTTTTTGTTGTTGATCAAAATGCGTGTTTTGGCAGAAATGCTTTCTTGAACATGTGAACTTTCATGCCATATATAAATACGAATAAAATGGTTAAATTACGAGCCTAGTTGGTTTAGCCACAGTAAAAGTGAGGAACCTTCCCACTAGCTATGATTAGCTGAGATAATGAGTGTGCTGGACATGCCGAGAGATGACTTTGGATTGGTCTGCCGTATAGCACGCTTCTGTATATTTGAGCTGGTCAGTATGTCTAGGTAATCCTGTCTAAAGCGGCTTTTTTCTTCTTCTTACCTTTCTAGCGCAGGGGTTCCGACATGATGGGTAGATTAACAAGATGTTTATCTTTCATTTGCTGTATTGGACTTGTTAATGTGTGAAAGTTAAATATTTCTAAAAAATATTTTTGAATGTCCCTCGCCACCTTTTCAGCTGAATGGGGGGGGGGGGGGGGGGGGTTGCATTAGTGTTTTATTTTTCACTATGATCATCTTGTCAAAAAAATGTATGGATACAAATTCGAAACTCCTGGATAACAGTTGTGATTTTCCATTTCATATGGTCCATTTTACTTTGACCTGTCCTGTTTTTAGGATATGTTGTTCGTTAACATGACAGCACATTTTTTATTTGATTGGGCACCATTTAGGTTAGGCTATTTGATCAGAGAAATCTACATGATGTAAAAAAGTGTCAGTGTCATTACATTGCCATGCATTTTATTTCCAGGCTGTAGGCTACAGAAAAGGCCACCTACTCGTTCTACCATATCCTATCTGCCACATGATTTTGTTAGATCATTTTTTTGACAGAACGTTGGTGGAGCACCGCAGTGATGTGTCTCTCCAGCAGCACCCTGGAGAGTTGCGCTTGGAATGCACAAGCAAAATAATTTGCGCCCTTGCCTTTGACAAGTGGGCATTGTTTATCACAGGGCGGCATTAGCGCTCACCTAAAAATTCCATATGTCACTGGTTGAGAGAAATTGTCATTGTTTTTGGGCAGAATTATGTGAGGATTTATGTGTTGTTGTTGGAGGTGTGCATTGGTTAGTTTAGCCCTCACCAATCGTCCTTCATCAATCTGCCGCCAATGGCAATTGCCTCATCTGTGCACCAAGATGCATTCCGATGCTTGGTGAATTTACTGGTAAAGAAAATGCCCCTTTATAATAAAGTAATAATAGCGTTTTCCATGTGGCAGTTGAGCAGAGACGTTTTTTGGGGGTATTTTTTCTATACACAGTTGAAGTCGGAAGTTTACATACACTTAGGTTGGAGTCATTAAAACTTGCGTTTCAACCACTCCACACATTTCTTGTTAACAAACTATAGTTTTGGCAAATTGGTTAGGACATCTACTTTGTGCATGACACAAGTAATTTTTCCAACAATTGTTTACAGACACATTATTTAACTTATAATTCACTGTATCACAATTCCAGTGGGTCAGAAGTTTCTATGTTTACAAACACTATGTTGACTGTGCCGTTAAACAACAGTCCATCATTACTTTAATAATATATTTTTAGGGATAGGGGGCAGTATTCAGAGGTTTGGATGACTGAGGTGCCTAAAGTAAACTACCTGTTACTCAGGCCCAGAAGTTAGGATATGCACATGCATGGTAGTATAGGATAGACAACACGCTCAAGTTTCGAAAACTGTTAAAATAATGTCTGTGAGTATAACATAATTGATTTGGTAGGCAAAACCCTGAGGACAATCCATCCAGGATTTTTTTGTTGTTGAGGTCATTCTACATTCCAATGCTTTCTATGGGAAGGCCAAATTATTAGGACCCAGATTGCAGTTCCTATGGCTTCCACTAGATGTCAACAGTCTTTTGAAATTGTTCAATGTTTTTGTTTAGAAAAATTAAGAAGTATTCGTATTCTTTCTTAGTGTCACTCAGAAGAACTATAGTATTTTGGGTGCCCGTGAATGACTGCACGCTCCTCGTTGTTTTTCTCCGGTATTGGAAACAGTTTATTCAATCTTAAACTTTATCGATTTACATTTTAGGGTACCTGAGGTTGGATTAGAAACAGTGTTTGAAATGTTTGGACCAAGTTTACAGGTTCCTTTTTACATTCCTTTGTAGGCATGTTGGGCTAGTTGGAACGGGTGTATTTCTGAATCAAACGCGCCAAATAAAACAGACATTTTTGTGATATAAAGAAGGACTTTATCGAACAAAACGACCATTCATTGTGTAACTGGGACATTTGGGATTGCAAAAATATGAAGATCTTCAAAGGTAAGCGATTTATTTTATTGCTATTTCTGACATTCGTGATGCATCTGCTTGGTTGGAAAATGATTGTGACGCGCTCCGGTGACGGCGCACACTTGGTTATTTATCTCCGGTATTGAATATACTATTTTCCGTCTTCAATTTTATCGTTCATTTACATATTATGGAACCTAAGGATTGATTAGGAACGTTGTTTGACATGTTTGGACCAAGTTTATTGGTAACGTTTGGGATTAATTTTGTATGCATTTTGAACGAGAGGAAACCGATGGATAATTGAATGAAGTGTGACAAATAAACTTACTTTTTTGGGATATAAAGAAGGACTTTATCGAACAAAAGGACCATTTGTTATGTAACAGGGACCCTTGTGATTGCAACCAGAGGTAAGGGATTTATCAAAGGTAAGGGATTTATTTTAACGCCATTTCTGACCAAGCACCTGCTTGGTTGGAAAATGTTTTTAATGCTTTTGTATGCAGGCCACTGTCCTCAGATAATCGCATGGTGTGCTTTCGCGGTAAAGCCTTTTCGGAATCTGACAACGGGGCTGGATTAACTACAAAGTTTAATATGACGATTTCTGTAATTTGAATTTGGAGCTCTGCAATTTAACTGGATGTTGTCGAGGTGGGTCACTTGAGGCACACCTAGCCCAAAGAGGTTTTAAGACATGGTCAGTCAATGAGTAACATTTCAAGAAATTTTTAAGTTTCTTCAAGCGCAGTCGCAAAAACCATCAAGCACTGGGATGAAACTGGCTCTCATGAGCACCGCCACAAGAAAGGAAGACCCAGAGTTACCTATGTGGCAGAGGATACGTTCATTAGAGTTACCAGCCTCAGAAATCGGCAATTAACTGTACCTTAGATTGTAGCCCCCAAAAATGGTTCACAGAGTTCAAGTAACGGACACATCTCAATGTCAACTGTTCAGAGGAGACTGCGTGAATCAGGCGTTCATGGTCGAATTCCTGCAACAACAAAAAAAAACACTACTAAAGGACACCAATAAGAAGAAGAGACTTGCTTGGTTCGAGAAATAACATTCGACCTGTGGAAATCTGTCGTTTGGTCTGAATTGCCGATTTATTTTTTAAATATATTTTTTTCAACCACTTTGTTCTTGTGAGACGCAGAGTAGGTGAACGGATGGTCTCTGCATGTGTGGATTCCACTTTGAAGCATGGAGAAGGTGGTGTGGGGGTGCTTTGCTGGTGACACTGTCAGTGATTTATTTAGAATTCAAGGTACACTTAACCAGCGTGGCTACCACAGAATTCTGCAGCGATACGCCATCCCATCTGGTTTGTGATTAGTGGGATTAACATTTGTTTTTCAACAGGACAATGACCCAAAACGCACCTCCAGGCTGTGTAAGGGCTATTTGACCAAGAAGGAGAGAGATGGCCGCCTCGCTTCGCGTTCCTAGGAAACTATGCAGTTTTTTGTTTTTTTACGTGTTATTTCTTACATTAGTACCCCAGGTCATCTTAGGTTTCATTACATACAGTCGAGAAGAACTACTGAATATAAGATCAGCGTCAACTCACCATCAGTACGACCAAGAATATGTTTTTCGCGACGCGGATCCTGTGTTCTGCCTTACAAACAGGACAACAGAGTGGATTCCATGCAGCGACCCAAAAAAACGACTCCGAAAAAGAGGGAAACGAGGCGGTCTTCTGGTCAGACCCCGAAGACGGGCACACCGTGCACCACTCCCTAGCATACTTCTTGCCAATGTCCAGTCTCTTGACAACAAGGTTGATGAAATCCGAGCAAGGGTAGCATTCCAGAGGGACATCAGAGACTGCAACGTTCTTTGCTTCACGGAAACATGGCTCACTGGAGAGACGCTATCCGAGGCGGTGCAGCCAACGGGTTTCTCCACGCATCGCGCAGACAGAAACAAACATCTTTCTGGTAAGAAGAGGGGCGGGGCGTATGCCTTATGGCTAACGTGACATGGTGTGATGAAAGAAACATACAGGAACTCAAATCCTTCTGTTCACCTGATTTAGAATTCCTCACAATCAAATGTAGACCGCATTATCTACCAAGAGAATTCTCTTCGATTATAATCACAGCCGTATACATCCCCCCCCCAAGCCGACACATCGATGGCTCTGAACGAACTTTATTTAACTCTCTGCAAACTGGAAATGATTTATCCGGAGGCTGCATTCATTGTAGCTGGGGATTTTAACAAGGCTAATCTGAAAACAAGACTCCCTAAATTTTATCAGCATATCGATTGCGCAACCAGGGGTGGAAAGACCTTGGATCATTGTTACTCTAACTTCCGCGACGCATATAAGGCCCTGCCCCGGCCCCCTTTCGGAAAAGCTGACCACGACTCCATTTTGTTGATCCCTGCCTACAGACAGAAACTAAAACAAGAGGCTCCCACGCTGAGGTCCGTCCAACGCTGGTCCGACCAAGCTGACTCCACACTCCAAGACTGCTTCCATCACGTGGACTGGGACATGTTTCGTATTGCGTCAGATAACAATATTGACGAATACGCTGATTCGGTGTGCGAGTTCATTAGAACGTGCGTTGAAGATGTCGTTCCCATAGCAACGATTAAAACATTCCCTAACCAGAAACCGTGGATTGATGGCAGCATTCGTGTGGAACTGAAAGCGCGAACCACTGCTTTTAATCAGGGCAAGGTGTCTGGTAACATGACCGAATACATACAGTGCAGCTATTCCCTCCGCAAGGCTATCAAACAAGCTAAGCGTCAGTACAGAGACAAAGTAGAATCTCAATTCAACGGCTCAGACACAAGAGGCATGTGGCAGGGTCTAAAGTCAATCACGGACTACAGGAAGAAATCCAGCCCAGTCACGGACCAGGATGTCTTGCTCCCAGGCAGACTAAATAACTTTTTTGCCCGCTTTGAGGACAATACAGTGCCACTGACACGGCCTGCAACGAAAACATGCGGTCTCTCCTTCACTGCAGCCGAGGTGAGTAAAACATTTCAACGTGTTAACCCTCGCAAGGCTGCAGGCCCAGACGGCATCCCCAGCCGCGCCCTCAGAGCATGCGCAGACCAGCTGGCCGGTGTGTTTACGGACATATTCAATCAATCCCTATACCAGTCTGCTGTTCCCACATGCTTAAAGAGGGCCACCATTGTTCCTGTTCCCAAGAAAGCTAAGGTAACTGAGCTAAACGACTACCGCCCCGTAGCACTCACATCCGTCATCATGAAGTGCTTTGAGAGACTAGTCAAGGACCATATCACCTCCACCCTAGACCCACTCCAATTTGCTTACCGCCCAAATAGGTCCACAGACGATGCAATCTCAACCACACTGCACACTGCCCTAACCCATCTGGACAAGAGGAATACCTATGTGAGAATGCTGTTCATCGACTACAGCTCGGCATTCAACACCATAGTACCCTCCAAGCCTGTCATCAAGCTCGACACCCTGGGTCTCGACCCCGCCCTGTGCAACTGGGTACTGGACTTCCTGACGGGCCGCCCCCAGGTGGTGAGGGTAGGCAACAACATCTCCTCCCCGCTGATCCTCAACACTGGGGCCCCACAAGGGTGCGTTCTGAGCCCTCTCCTGTACTCCCTGTTTACCCACGACTGCGTGGCCACGCACGCCTCCAACTCAATCATCAAGTTTGCGGACGACACAACAGTGGTAGGCTTGATTACCAACAACGACGAGACGGCCTACAGGGAGGAGGTGAGGGCCCTCGGAGTGTGGTGTCAGGAAAATAACCTCACACTCAACGTCAACAAAACTAAGGAGATGATTGTGGACTTCAGGAAACAGCAGAGGGAACACCCCCCGATCCACATTGATGGAACAGTAGTGAGAGGGTAGCAAGTTTTAAGTTCCTCGGCATACACATCACAGACAAACTGAATTGGTCCACTCACACAGACAGCATCGTGAAGAAGGCGCAGCAGCGCCTCTTCAACCTCAGGAGGCTGAAGAAATTTGGCTTGTCACCAAAAGCACTCACAAACTTCTACAGATGCACAATCGAGAGCATCCTGTCGGGCTGTATCACCGCCTGGTACGGCAACTGCTCCGCCCTCAACCGTAAGGCTCTCCAGAGGGTAGTGAGGTCTGCACAACGCATCACCGGGGGCAAACTACCTGCCCTCCAGGACACCTACACCACCCGATGTTACAGGAAGGCCATAAAGATCATCAAGGACATCAACCACCCGAGCCACTGCCTGTTCACCCCGCTATCATCCAGAAGGCGAGGTCAGTACAGGTGCATCAAAGCTGGGACCGAGAGACTGAAAAACAGCTTCTATCTCAAGGCCATCAGACTGTTAAACAGCCACCACTAACATTGAGTGGCTGCTGCCAATACACTGACAATGACACTGACTCACTCCAGCCACTTTAATAATGGGAATTGATAGGAAATGATGTAAATATATCACTAGCCACTTTAAACAACGCTACCTTATATAATGTTACTTACCTTACATTATTCATCTCATATGCAGACGTATATACTGTACTCTATATCATCGACTGCATCCTTATGTAATACATGTATCACTAGCCACTTTAACTATGCCACTTTGTTTACATACTCATCTCATATGTATATACTGTACTCGATATCATCTACTGTATCTTGCCTATGCTGCTCTGTACCATCACTCATTCATATATCCTTATGTACATATTCTTTATCCCCTTACACTGTGTATAAGACAGTAGTTTTGGAATTGTTAGTTAGATTACTTGTTGGTTATTACTGCATTGTCGGAACTAGAAGCACAAGCATTTCGCTACACTCACATTAACATCTGCTAACCATGTGTATGTGACAAATAAAATTTGATTTGATTTGATTTGATGGAGTGCTGCATCAGATCACCTGATCTCCACAATCACCTGACCTCAACCCAATTGAGATGGTTTGGGATGAGTTGGACCACAGAGTGAATTAAAATCAGCCAACAAGGGCTTAGCATATGTGGGAACTCCTTCAAGACTGTTGGAAAAGCATTCCAGCATCCAGGTGAAGCTGGTTGAGAGAATGCCACGAGTCTGCAAAGCTGTCATCAAGGCAAAAGGTGGCTAATTTGAAGAATCTAAAATCTAAAATCAGTTTTGATTTGTTTAACACTTGTTTCGTTACTACATGGTTCCATATGTGTTATTTCATAGTTTTGATGTCTTCACTATTATTCTACAATGTAGAAAATAATAAAAAATTAAGAAAATCCCTTGAATGAGTAGGTCAAAGTTTTTACTGGTACTGTATATACATACATACATATATATATATATATACATACAGTATGATGTGGATTGGTGCGCACACTCTCTGCTGTCTCCTGTAGTCCACATTCAGTTCCTTTGTTTTATTGATATTGAGGGAATGGTTATTTTCCTGGCCCCACTTCACCAGGGCTCTTGTCCCCTCCCTGTAGGCTCTCCTCATCGTTGGTGATCAGGCCTACCACTTTTGTGTCGTCAGCAAATCACAACATTCTTATTGGCAGACTCGACAGCCTTGGTTTCTCAAATGATTGCCTCGCCTGGTTTACCAACTACTTCTCTGATAGAGTTCAGTGTGTCAAATCGGAGGGCCTGTTGTCTGGACCTCTGACAGTCTCTATGGGTGTGCCAAAGGGTTCAATTCTCGGGCCGACTCTCTTTTCTGTATACATCAATGATGTTGCTCTTGCTGCTGGTGATTCGATGATCCACCTCTACGCAGACGACACCATTCTGTATACTTCTGGCCCCCCCTTGGACACTGTGTTAACTAACCTCCAGACGAGTTTCAATGCCATACAACTCTCCTTCCGTGGCCTCCAACTGCTCTTAAACGCAAGTAAAACTAAATGCATGCTTTTCAATCGATCGCTGCCCGCACCTGCTTGCCCGTCCAGCATCACTACTCTGGACGGCTCTGACTTAGAATACGTGGACAACTACAAATACCTGGGTGTCTGGTTAGACTGTAAACTCTCCTTCCAGACTCACATTAAGCATCTCCAATCCAAAATTAAATCTAGAATTGGCTTCCTATATCGCAACAAAGCATCCTTCACTCATGCTGCCAAACATACCCTCATAAAACGGACAATCCTACCGATCCTCGACTTCGGTGATGTCATCTATAAAATAGCCTCCAACACTCTACTCAACATCACAGTGACATCCGTTTTGTCACCAAAGCCCCATACACTACCCACCATTGCAAACTGTACGCTCTCGTTGGTTGGCCCTCGCTTCATACTCGTCGCAAAACCCACTGGCTACAGGTTATCTACAAGTCTCTGCTAGGAAAAGCCCTGCCTTATCTCAGCTCACTGGTCACCATAGCAGCACCCACTCGTAGCACGCTCTCCAGCAGGTATATCTCACTGGTCACCCCCAAAGCCAATTCCTCCTTTGGTTGTCTTTACTTCCAGTTCTCTGCTGCCCATGACTGGAACGAATTGCAAAAATCTCTGAAGCTGGAGACTCACATCTCCCTCACTAGCTTTAAGCACCAGCTGTCAGAGCAGTTTACAGATCACTACACCTGTACTTAGCCTATCTGTAAACAGCCCATCCATCTACCTACCTCATCCCCATACTGGTATTTATTTATTTATTTTGCTCCTTTGCACCCCAGTATCTCTACCTGCACATTCATCTTCTGCCGATCTACCATTCCAGTGTTTAATTGCTATATTGTAATTACTTCGCCACCATGGCCTATTTATTTCCTACTTACCTTATTTGCACTCACTGTATATACACTTTTTGTTTTCCTTTGTTCTACTGTATTATTGACTGTATGTTTTGTTTATTCCATGTGTAACTCTGTGTTGTTGTATGTGTCGAATTGCTATGCTTTATCTTGGCCAGGTCGCAGTTGCAAATGAGAACTTGTTCTCAACTAGCCTACCTGGTTTAATAAAGGTGAAATACAATTTTAAAAAAGTTGGAGACGTGCTTGGCCCCCATGTTGATGATCAGCATAGCGGAGGTGTTGTTGCCTACCTTCACCACCTGGGGTCGGCCCATCAGGAAGCATAGGACCCAGTTGCACAGGGTGGGGTTCAGACCCAGGGCTCTAATCTTAGTGATGAGCTTTAAGACACTCTGGTGTTGAAGCCTGAGCTGTAGTCAATGAACAGCATTCTTACATAGGAATTTCTCTTGTCCAGGTGGGATAGGTCAGTGTGCAGTACAATGGTGATTGCGTCTTCCGTGGATTTGTTGGGGTCGTGTGCGAATTGAAGTGGATATAGGGTTTCGGGTAAGGTGGAGGTAATATGTCCTTAACTAGTCTCTCAAAGCACTTTGTGAGGGTTAACATGCTTAAATGACTTACTCACGTCGACCACAGAGTACGAGAGCACACAGTCTGCACCGTGCACGGGCCTGCACCGTGGCTCAATGTGGTTTTCTTGAAGCGGATGAATAACGTGTTCAGCATGTCCAAACAATTTTTTTATGGCCCGAACAGAATTTCTACTGGCCCAGACATGGTGTAGCTTTTAAATGCATTGGGGTCATGCTTCCTCTCTATATTCAGCTATTAATAATCTATATTTGGTTATTATAGTATGTATTTAAAAGTTGTGTTATATAATTTTGCAATGCAAGTTATTACTCTATTCTTTAGAATTGCTTTGTCACAATTGTGTTCATTTTTTGTTTCTAAAGTATGTCCTTTTGAGAAGTTTTGAAAATAGAAAGCTGTTCTAAAAGAGATATTGACATGGCTACAGTAGGCTAGCCAAGATGAATGCTTGTTGTCTTTTTGTGGCTTTTTTATTGCATCAACAGTAATCAGCATATTGCTAGTATGTTCACTATTGAAGGTTTACTTTTGCAAGTAAGCTCAGCGAGTAGACGTTTCTTTTTGCTCTGGACAGCTCGCTTGTGCTGTGTGAAGGCATCAATCAACTCATGTACTGCTCGAGAAGTTGGGACTCACGGGAGCGTGGTAGTGCTTGAATGAGCCACCAATCCTATTTCTCAAATACAAATAGTATGACATTTACTTGTGTAGTTTTCAATGGTTACTGTACCTGTCAGGCCAGTGACTGACGAGATCCACTGGGCCGACATGTTTTTACTGGCTCCGGGACAGTAAGAAAATAAATGAATGTGTCAGAAAATAAGGCTAAGTGGAGTTTGACTCATCATTATCATATTATATGGGATGTGCAACACACACACACACCCAGGTACCAAGAGGCAGGACAGACAGCACTGTCAAACCAGCGATGCTTCCCTGTCATCGCTCACTTTGTGACTCAAGACATCACTAGAAGATGCATGTAGTTCATTGTAGCAGGAGAGGGCTCAACATACTTTTTTTCTGTCTAGCTAATTGAAATGTAGCCAACTAAATTTAAGTGGAAAAGTACCCGCTGAAAATGACTGTAATCGCCTGTATAGCTGATAGCAGGCCCTAGTGGAAAACTGCTGCTGCTGGAGTCCCACTGCTGGTGAAGCCTCCCACTCGCTCCAGTCTACCAGGTGGTCTACTCTTCTGTAGTTTCATCCTTTCAAGTCCAAGAATGTAATCGTTTAATAAAGTACCCATTCTACTCAGAAACGAGACTGCTCATGATATTGCAGAACTATCCATCCCCATGTCTCTCTCCTCACTGTAAACATCCAGAAGCAAAGCTCAAGAACACAAAGTGTCACACTCTCCCACCACCACCGACAGGCCGCATCCGTCTCTCCGATCCAACTCCTTTCAAGCACAGAGCCAGACCCATCCATCCGTCTGACTACCAAACTGTACGACCTGAAAGAGCTTGTGATGCCAACATCATCAGAGAGTCTGATAGTCCTTTCCTCTCACTGATAGTCATTGTGAAGAAGAAGAGTGGTGCCATCCGGCTATACATCGACTACAGGAAGTTAAACAACCAGACCATCAAAGACGCATACCCCTTCCCAAACATCAAACAGCTCCGACAAGCTCGAAGTGGTTCTCTGTCATGCACTTGAAGTTGAGACACTATCAAGTTGAAATGGAGGAGGAAAAAAAACAGAAGACAGCCTTTGTTACACCCATGGGATTCTGGGAGTTCAATCGGATGCCACAAGGAGCATCAAACGCACCCAGCAATTTTCAGCGTGTCATGTATAAGTGTATGGGCAGCCTGAACCTGAACGAAGTCCTTGTGTTCCTTGACAATCTCATTGTGTGAAATTACCATCATGACTGACATCAACCCACTGACATAGGTGCTGGAATCTGTCAAGCTCGAGGCTGCCAGACACCAGTGGCTAGCCAATCTGCCAAACTTCAACTTCAACATTCAGTACAGATCTGGCAATGGGAATCAAGACGCAGACTGTTTGTCCAGATGTCCACACAACCAAGCAGCTTGGATACCATACCAGCTAAGTTCTCCCACGCTGACCTACATCCTGGCTCAAGCACTCTTCCCAAGACGTCACAGCAAGATTGGACTACAGAGCAGAGGAATGATCCCACCATCAGCAGAGTAATTACCATTGTCACCACTGGGAAATGTCTGTCGTACCGCATTAGGCAGCAGGAAGTCATGGATCAGCTCGTACTCAACAATGGAGTCCTGTACAGAAAACGGATGAACAGAGGGGAAGCATTCTACTAACTCTTTGTCCCAAAGAAATATTGAGAAGGTCGCCACGATGCAGTTGGCTACATGAGAATCGACAGGATAACGGATCTCGTCCGCACAGATTCTATTGGCCCAGGATGTCCATAGATCAAGAACTGTGAAAGATGCATCAAACAGAAGGCAAAGGCCGAGAAGCATGCCCCTCTAGTAAACATCAAGACCAGTCGACCTCTCAATTTTGTGTGAATGGACTACCTCTCCCTAGAATCTGGTTTGGCAGATACATGAAGAACATCTTGGCCATCACCTACCACTTCACTAAGTTCTGCTGTTGCCAATCCTACTGCAGACCAGGAAGCTAAGACTGTTGCCAAGGTACTGTGGAACAACTTATTCATTCACTATGTTTTCCCCGAGTGCCTCAACAGCAACCAAGGCCGTGACTTCAAGTCCGCCGTCAGCTGCTCGGGATAAAGAAAACAAGAGCTACACCCTACCATCCACGTGGCAATCCCATGGAACGCTTCAACCAGACACTCCTTGAAATGCTTCACTTCAAGAGGAAGACAAGGTGAAGTGGCGTGACTTTGTACAACCCTTGGCTCATGCCTACAACTGCACCAAGAATGATACAACTGGGTGCTCCCCATACCAGTTTATGTTAGGAAGACAGCCAAGCCTTCCCATCGATGTGGTGTTAGGACTGTGCCCAGAAGGTCAAAGGACATTTATTCACACTGAGAACGTCAAGAAGATTGGGGAAAGTTTCAAAGAGCTCTACAAGATCACAATCTACACAGCGAGAAGACTGCACAGTGAAACAAGAAGGGGTACAACCTGAATGTCAGAGAGTCCATCCTTGAGGCAAGAGACTGTGTTCTCATCGGGAACGTCGGAATACGAGGGAAACACAAGATAGCTGGCAGATGAAGCCAGACCGTGTACTCCCCAGTCTACATTGTAGCATTGTAAACCTCTGACCTTCCAGAGAGGATGCTACACCAATATCTGCTGTTGAAGAGGACTAAGACAGTGAAGAGTCCCCAACCAACGACTCCTCATCAAAGTCAAGTATCTGAGGAGAAATGAGACAAAACAACAAGGAGGAAACGATAAAGAGGTGGAATACTACTACCCTCAGTATGCTCAGAAAGAGAACTTACCGACAATCACCATTGTCCATGAAAACCCTTGAGCAAGTGTCAATCCTACTCCAGAAGATGACCGCGCTGAGATGAATCCTGTGGAAGAGTTGAATCTGAAGCTGAGACATCCCTACCTACAGTGGTGCTGGAAGGAAGGGACCCTGAAAGAGAGGTGTACTTACCTGATGAAGTGAATCCTAGAGCTGATGACGTACCTGTTGAAGAGGATTCAGGAGGCAAAGTGGAGGATGTAGAACCTGTTGAGGAAAGGAAAGTGGAAAGAGGATTGGATCCTGTGGAGGAAAGAAAAGAAGATGAGGAATCTACAGTTCAAGAGTAAAGGAATGTAATGAAGGGTGGCAAAGAGGAATCCGGAGCCAGTGAATACAATAGAAGAGGAAGAAGAGGAAACAGAAGATCTGCAAGGCAAAGAGCCGATCACTCTGTCATGCTGATTGAGTTCGAATAACAGACTGGAAGCTTCAAACGGAGGGTGGTGCTTGGAATCATTGTTCTTCCTCTGTCATCCATGGTTACCTGCAAGAAAACACGTGCCGTAATCATTGCTTTGCACAAAAAGGCCTTCACAGGCAATGATATTGCTCCCAGTAAGATTGCACCTAAATCAACCATTTATCGGATCATCAAGAACTTCAAGGAGAGCGGTTCAATTGTTGTGAAGAAGGCTTCTGGGCGCCCAAGAAAGTCCAGCAAGCGCCAGGACCGTCTCCTAAAGATGATTCAGCTCCGGTATCGGGGCACCACCAGTACAGAGCTTGCTCAGGAATGGCAGCAGGCAGGTGTGAGTGCATCTGCACGCACAGTGAGGTGAATACTTTTAGAGGATGGCCTGGTGTCAAGAAGGGCAGCAAAGAAGCCATTCTCTCCAGGAAAAACATCAGGGACAGACTGATATTCTGCAAAAGGTGCAGGGATTGGACTGTTGCGGACTGGGGTAATGTCATTTTCTCTGATGAATCCCCCTCCAAGGGAGTGGGCTCACTAACAATTTTGCCTAAGAACACAGACATGAATAAAGAATGGTACCAACAAATCCTCCGAGAGCAACTTCTCCCAACCATCCAGGAACAGTTTGGTGACGAACCATGCCTCTTCCATCACGACAGCATTCATGTAATTGTCAATTAAAAGCCTTTGCCACTTATGAAATGCTTGTAACTATTCTTCATTCCATAGTAACATCTGACAAAAATATCTAAAGACACTGAGGCAGCAGACTTTGTGAAAATTAATATTTGTGTCGTTCTCAAAACTTTTGGCCACGACTGTAGAATTTGGGTTTTTCCTTAGTGAATACATTCCTCTAGAGGGCGCTATAGTATTGTAGATTAGCATAGAAGGTTCTATCATTCCGTAAGTGAGAAACAGCACCAGTCAGATACCATCAAAAGCTTGCTAGAGAGATTACCACAAAGAGTTAATCGGAGCAAAATTTATTTGACATTTTTCCATTTAGTTTAGTTTCAAGACAGAGAGTGTGTTTATCAAGAACACAGTGTTGTCAACATCAGTTTGGAAACTCTGGTGAGTTGCATAGTTTGTTTTCTACTAGCATGCTAACTCAGAAAACTATTGAGATAGCATGTCATTAGCAGGATTTTGTAGAATAATTATATCGCTGTCATGTTTCTTTTATGAGTATTTTGTAACTAAAAACCAATCGGAATCAAATGCGTAAATGAGAAGAAGTATATTTTCGTTTTTAGCTCATTAAGTGTTGACAATGTCTAGCTACATGTATTGCTGATGGTCATTCTAGAATGTGTGTCGGCATATTTTCTCCTGCTCATGGAACTGTAAGCTAATTTTATGCGGTCAAATGACGATACCTAAGGTATTTTCTGTAAAAAGTATTGTTTAAAGGGTAGGTAGAATAAACATAACCACATGTAACATGTAGATTTGCATTAGTATACCCATCAAAAGTCCCAGTGCAAAATTACAGTTTTTGGTGTTATTACGTAAAACCCATTAGAATTCCGAAAAATGCCATAGTCATGTCGGAAAATGTTTTTCCGGGGTGTGATGTAATATGGAGAACCCAGCAAGCCAGCCTATTCCCTATAATGTAAAGTCCAACAGAAATAACTTCAAATGTATAACTTCAAATTAAACCAAATCGTTGGCACTTAATTTTCACCAAACTTACAAGCAAAAACGTTTTGAGTTTATTGCTACAAATAAACTTGCAAGGTTGCACGCAAACTAGCCTGCTTACGTTAGCCCTACTTATCTGATAATGTTTGCCCT
The DNA here is from genome assembly GCF_045791955.1 of Oncorhynchus clarkii lewisi. Lineage (NCBI taxonomy): Eukaryota > Metazoa > Chordata > Actinopteri > Salmoniformes > Salmonidae > Oncorhynchus > Oncorhynchus clarkii. Next base: position 1,830,154 of record NC_092160.1, on the reverse strand, counting down.
ACCAGCCTGCTAATGTTAAGTTAGCACTGAATGTGTCAGGCAGTTGTTATCAGGACCCAGTTTACAGCTACATTAGAGTACTGTAAATCAAAGTTTTGGAAATGCATAATGCCTTCTAACGAAATATCTAAGAATGTTAGCTATATGGAGTTATCTTAGCCAGCAAGCTAGTCAGCCAGCTAACATTAGCTATTTAGCCAACTAACATTAGCTATTAACATAACCAGCCTAGCCAACCAGCACAGTTATGGTATGCAAGCTACAGCTCAACTTCCAGAGACCAGTTAGAACACAACACAGCACAACCAAAACATAACCACAGTTCAAAAGAACAGAGACTTACAGGTTGATGGCTGGGGCCCATCCAATGGTAGCACAGAGTAGATCCTCCATATTACGTTAGAAATAGTGCATTGTGGGTAGTTTTGAATATATCTGGAAATAACCCCAAAACATAACTACGTTTGTACTTATAGGTAACCAAATTGTGACCGGTTACCTATAACCACTCACAAGGGGTGGTATGGTTAGGCTGAAATAATAAATAATAATAATATAATAATAATAATAATAATAATAATATAATAATAATAATAATTATTATTATTAATAATAATAAAGAAATGTGTTACATTTTGTATATTTTTTTATTATAACAATCAACAAATATGGGGGATTGGAAATTATACGTACAATTACATTGGTAGAAGCATACACTACTGCTCCTAGAAGCTATTTTATTTTATTTTTGACCATTTAAATTGAAAACTATCACAGTAAAGTACTTACCTAGAAATGATTTGATATTAATTCTTGCTCCTACTTGAGACGCAGATGTCTCAAGTAGACACCTGGAAATGCAAATGCGCTACGCTAAATGCTAAATGTACTCGTTAAAACTCAAACCTTTATCAAAATTCACATGCAGGGTATTGAATTAAAGCTACACTCGTTGTGAACCTAGCCAACAAGTCAGATTTTTAAAATGCTTTTCGGCGAAAGCATGAGAAGCTATTATCTGATAGCATGCAACACCCCAAAATGCCTGAATGCGATGTAAACAAAGATATAGCTTAGCCGGCGCTACACAAAACGCAGAAATAAAATATAAAACATTCATTACCTTTGACGAGCTTCTTTCTTGGCACTCCTATATGCCCCATAAACATCACTATTGGGTCTTTTTTTCGTTTAAATCGGTCCATATATACCCAAAATAGCTTTCTATGGAAGCTGTGTCATTCAGAAAAAAACATTGTTTTTAAACGCTGCGTCATTTTTTAAAATTAAAAAAGTCGACGATAAACTTTCACAAAACACTTCGAAATACTTTTGTAATCCAACTTTAGGTATTAGTAAACGTTTATAATCTATCAAAATGATTACAGGGCGATGTATATTCAATAGCTCCTCGTTTTCAAATCAATGGCTGCCAATGTGCACATTCAAAACATCCTGGTGGAGACCGGAAGAAACGGAATCCAGTTAGTTGGATTTACCAAGAAAAAACTCCCTTGAAAATGACGACAATGGCGACATCGTGTGGAATCTGTAGGAATTGCATGCAGGCATGCAGCTTTTAACAACCTATGAAAGTGACGCATGGAAATAATTTTTAGCTTTCAGAGAGCAGTTTTTCTTGCGCTTTTCAATGAAACACATGATCTGTTATAGTCACAGCCGTGATTTAACCAGTTTTAGAAACTTCAGTGTTTTCTATCTACACATACTAATCATATGCATATACTATATTCCTGGCATGAGTAGCAGGACGCTGAAAAGTTGCGCGATTTTTAACAGAATGTTCGAAAAAGGAGGGGGTAGACTTAAGAGGTAGATAAAAATGGCTGCTTTGGACTTTAAGTAACCAGATTTAAAAATGTTTATCGTAGGTTTTCAAGGGAAACAAAATAACATGTCATATCATATGTAAATGTTCGGAGGCCAGGCTGGCTAATGACAAATGCAGCAAATCAATGTTTCAAATAGAATATGAAAGATGCAACTAGCTTACGAGCTGTTCTGATCGTTAATCCTTGCTAATCATTGTCTGTCTGACTAGCCATATGACTATATCCCACAATTATTCTACCTACTGTAGGCTAATGTTTAATGATAATCTATTGAATGTAGATAAGTAGATAATTGGCTGGCATGTAGCCAGAAGAGAGTGCTCCATACTCCAGGTCTACCTACTGTTGCTTCTTGTACCATCAGTGACACAAAAATAGCATAAAACAAGCTAATGATAGGAAACAGAGTTTGCTATTCACATCAAAGGCTGATCATAGAGATCCTATTAAATTACTAGAGGGGCTATCTCATAAACCCTCCAAGTTACAGAATAGGGTGAAAATGACAGAGAGAAATCATAACCGGCCTAATTGAAATAAATGGCACCAGAGTCATAATCCTGATTTTACGAATAAAATTAAGGCGTGTGATACATCATACATTGTGCAATAGAATATTATCAAATAATTATACAGAAAATACAGTTTATACAGGTTTTGTAAAACATTTCTCTACACAGTGCCTTCAGAAAGTATTCATACCCTTTGACGTTCTCCACATTTTGTTGTGTTATAGCCTGAATACAAAATGTATTAAATAATTGTTTTTTCCTCAAGCATCTACACACAATAACCCTTAATGACAAAGTGGCTAAAAACTTGTTTTCATTCTAGTGAATGTCTTGAAAATGAAATACAGAAATATCTCATTTACATAAGTATTCAAACCCCTGAGGCAATAATTTGTAGATGTACCTGTGGCAGCGATTACAGCTGAGAGTCTTCCTCGGTAACTCTCTTAGAGCTTTCCACACCGGGATTGTGAAACATTATTCCATTCTAATTTCTTCAAGCTCTGTCCAATTGGATTTTGGTCATTGCTAGACAACTATTTTCAGGTCTTGCAATAGATTTTCAAGTAGATTTAAGTCAAAACTGTAACTCAGACACTCAGGAACATTCACTGTCTTCTTGGTAAGCAACTCCACTGTAGATTTGGCCTTGGGTTTAAGGTTATTATCCTGTTGAAAGTTAATTTAAATTTCTGGTGAAAAGCAGACAACCAGGTTTTCCTCTTGGTGTTTGCCTGTGCTTAGCTCCATTCCACACTTGTTTTGTAATGAAAAACTCCCCAGTCCATAACAATTACAAGCATACCGATAACATGATGCAGCCACCACGATGCTTGAAAATATAGAGAGTGGTACTCTGTAATGTGTTGTATTGGATTTGCCACAAACATAACACTGTACTCAAGACTAAAAAGTTAATTGTTTTGCCACCCTTTTTGCAGTATTACTTTAGGGCCTTGTTGCAAACAGGATGCATGTTTTTGAATATTTGTATTCTGTACAGGCTTCCTCCTTTTCACTCTGTCAATTAGCTTAGTATTGTGGAGTAACTACAATGTTGCTGATCCATCTGCAGTTTTCTCATATCACAGCCATTTGTCCTATCACAGCCATACAACTCTATAACTTTTTCGAAAGTCGCCATTGGCCTCATGGTGAAATCCCTGAGTGGTTTCCTTCCTCTCCGTCAATTTAGTTAGGAAGGACGTCTGTATCTTTGTAGTAACTGAGTGTATTGGTACACCATCCAAACAGTAAATAATACATTTCTGTTCACAGTCAAGAAGGGGGCCCCTAAAATGCTTTGATATTTCACCATCCCATTTCCGTCCCGATGTGCAATCTCAGTTGTCCTAAACTGAATTTTAACCATCCCAAAATGTAAATACTATTATTTTGTAACATTTTATATATCAACATTGGTTTAGGTAATTTGCAGACCTTATAAAGTAATTTGTGTACTTATGAGACTGATATAGACAGTCTATATTACATAAACTTAATTTGTTAAGAAAAAACCTTTTTGCATCTTAATGAAAACAGAAACATCCAATATATTATTAATAATGATCATTTATTAATTGAACATGCTAACCTCATGTATGCAAAATATCGAAGAGAGAACAATGTTATTGTGAACTGGTTACTGAATAAACTTAAGTTAGAAATATTACAGTGCCCCACCAGCAGCCCCATTAAATCACATAACAGGACAACATACAATAAAGAACATGTGTGTGTTCCCCCAGCCTTCACTTTCTCTGCTTCACCATTGAAGAATGGTGACCTTGACCTTTTTAAATGCCACCACTTGATAACGGTCCTCTATGGCTTGTAGTCCTCAGTCTCCGGGCCATAGATGGAGATCAGCAGCAGACTGTTCATCATGCTGGTGGACAGGCTGGATTTCCAGTCTGACTTGATACTCATCACGGCTGAGAACCCTCACTCACAACAGGATGAGCTCATGGAAAAGACCAGCATTATCTCTAGCATTACCCTAATGTGTGAGAACTGATCTGACCCAACAGTCCCTTGCAGTAAGCACTACCACAACACCTGCGGCTGAAGGGGCGGTGGACAACTCCAGACACTCAAGCATTGCATCTGTGGAGGACTTGAAGTCCTCACATTTAACTAGGCAAGTCAGTTAAGAACAAATTCTTATTTTACAATGACAGCCTAGGAACAGTGGATTAACTGCCTTGTTCAGAGATAGAACAATAGATTTTTACCTTGTCAGCTCAGGACTTCGATCTAGCAACCTATTGGTTACTGGCCAATGCTCTAAAAACTTGGCTACCGACCACCTACCTGCCTCCAGGATGTGGCTAAAGTGGTCTGTGAACATTTGAAGACTGGTAGTATTGCTTGTAGATGCCGTTTAGAGTAAGTTTCATTTCAGAGAGCATAAGCAAGGCCTTGACACTGTCCAGGTCAAAAAGCTCAATGTGATGTTCCACACACCAGATGCTTACCAGTGACTCGCACAGCTCTTGTTTAATTTTTGTGCCAAGAAAACAATTTCACGAAGCTCCCGACAAACAGTTATTGTGCTGAAGGTGTTTCCAGTGGCAGTTTGGAACTTGGTAGTGGGTGTTGAAATTGAGCATTTGTATGTTCTACGTGCTTCAGCACTCAGCGGTCCTGTTCTGTGAGCTTGTGTGGCCAACCACTTCACAGCTGAGCCCTTGTTACTCCTAGATATTTCCACTTCACAACAGCAACTACAGCTGACCGGGGCAGCTCTAGAAGTGCAGAAATGTTACAATCTGACTTATTGGAAAGATTGCATCCTATGGAGGTGCCACATTGAAAATCTCTGAGGTCTTCAATAAGACCATTCTACTGCCAATTTTATTCTATAGAGATTGTATGGCTGTGTGCTAGATTTTATATACCTGTCAGCAATGGGTGTGGCTGAAATTGCCGATTTGAAGGGATGTCCACATACTTTTTTGTATATATATATATATATATATATATATACATATATATATATATATATATATAGTGTATCTTGGGAGGAGTCTGACGTTAGAGTGAAGGATCTTGTCTTTTTATCTTGCATGCAAGGTTCTCAGTCATACAATGACTCCTGAGTGATGCAGCGGTCTAAGGCATTGCATCTCAGTGCAAGAGGCATCACTACAGTCTGTGGTTTGATCCAAACTGTATCACATCCGGCCGTGATTGGGAGTCTCGTAGGGTGGTGCACATTCGGCCGGGATAGGCCGTCATTGTAAATAAGAATGAACTCGCCTAGTTAAATAAAGTTTTTTTTTTTTTTTTACAAATGTAAAAAATTGTTCCAATGAAAGAGCAGCAGGCCTAGTAATTTGTATAGGTTTGTCCTAGTCCAACCTGTTCATATGGTTGAGCTTCACCAGCTGGGGAAAACCTCTTCTTTAGCAATGTTGAAGAGCTTGTCCATTTTGTCTTTGCCGCCAGGTCCATCTTGTCCAACCTTATCGTCAGAGGGGCTCTTTCTGGATCTTTGTTTGCTGCCAGAGACCCCTCACAATCTTTAAGTGCTGTTGTGGAAGCATGTTCTTTCTGGGTTCTCACCCTTACCTTTTCCCCACTGACGCCATGGTACGTGTTTTCGTCGGTACTGCTCTGCAGGTTTCAAAGTACATCACGGCAGCCTCGTCCTCATAACAAGCAAAGTCAAAGTTCCTCTACCAATCTGGCAGCCATTTCCTCCTCCTTTTGGTCTAGTATCTGTTGGTGTTTTCAGTAGGCATTTTTGGCACCTAGAATTAAGGAAAAAAATAAATAACAATAATCTGGTTATTAAACTTTAATTCTAAATCTATAATTGCTCCATAGGTGTAGCCTCAATTGGCATGCAGTAACTGTTAGGGGTTGCTAACAATGTATTAGAATGGTATACAATTTAGGAATTGCATGAGTTAAAATGCCAGTCAAACTTTACAAAGATAATTACAAATACAAACAAAACGGCAAAACATTGATTCTGCATAGCAGAATTGGTGTAGCCTGAAAAGGGCTATCCGAACACAGGATAATACTTGTTTCTCCACTTGACACCACAGGGTGGCATCAGAGACACGCCAAGATAATGCTCACATTGGGGCTTGACATTTCGGCGCCACTCATCATAGCTCAAACGTAGCTACAATACATGTGGGCTAGTAAGCAAATATGTCTCTGTTTAGCTAGCTAAATTAGTTAACGTTAGTCAGCTATACTCAGGATGAGGCTGGTCAACCTACCTTATCTACTTGGCCTAGCTAAGCCAAACGTTAAGTTGTCATGACCTGAGTGTTTGAATTGACATGAGGATCTGCGAGCTGCAACTCTTATCATGTTGACAGTGATTGTGGTGTCTGGCACCTTCTGTCCCCTCTGTCTGTTCCACTCTCTTTAAAAAAATCGTAAAATTCAGCCACTCGCAATGGTTGTCGCTCCAAAACCTTCTCTGCTTCCACTTGTTGAATGGGCGGAAAGCGGGGTACCATTAGCCACGAAGTCAGATTCCACTAGCCTGAATGATGAGACCCATGTAATTAGACAGCTGTGAGAGCTGTCAACCAGACTAAGATAACACAGCCACAAAGTTGGCTATATCACGTGCTAATTAAACAACCCAATGTTGCAAAAAAAACGTTTACAGTTCATTCGTTTCAGGCCAGGGAGATACAACCATATTCTCTAGAATACCATAGTAACTAGCCATCGCCTACAGATAATGCAAATGCCACAGCAACTCCCGGCACACGCTACCTCAGCTCCGGGCCGGCGGAGATAGTAAAATGTGTATTCTAACAGGCCTATTTTCCCAACATTGGAATGATATTCTAATATTATATATTTCCATAACTTAAATAATTACATATGCGATGCCTGCCAGCCATGTCGTTGTCAAAAGGCAGTAAGGTATGGGATTAGAATGATGACAGAACTATGCGAGTATGTATTTTAATTTCGTGTTCGCACATTGAGATTCTTGGTTGCAAGTACGACATACAAATGTTTAAGATTTAACAATGGTCGCAAACTTGTAACTTGACATTTGAATACATTCAATAAGATTTGCAAGTATAATTTATTTTCAGAATTATTACGGGTCCATTTACGAGTATGAATATTCTGCTGTGAATCAAAAAAGCACTTGCAGTTTTTGAATCTACTCGCGCTCTGAGTTCTGTCACTGTTGTCACGTTACGAAGAGATTCATAAGCTCATAAAAAGTTTTGTATGTTCTGGGGCAGGACCTTTAACTCCTGACCAATCATTTCTCTCTGCCAAAACCACAGCTGCCTAACCATTGCCTGTTGTCACACTCTGATCTGTTTCACCTGTCTTTGTGATTGTCTCCATCCCCCTCAGGTGTCGCCCATCTTCCCCATTATCCCATGTGTATTTATACCTGTGTTTTGTTTGTCTGTTGCCAATTCATGTTGTTTGTAGAACCTACCAGCATTTGTTTCCCTGCTCCTGCATGTTTTTGCACCGGTTTTCTAGTCTTCCCCTGTTTTGTCCCCTGCCTACCCTGAGACTGCCTGCCTTTCTGGAACCTTACACCCTCTCTGGATTATTGACCCCTGCCTGCCTTGATCTATTGTTGCCTGCACCTGTTTAAGGAATACACTTTTGTTTCTTCAACACTGTCTGCATCTGGGTCATACCTTAAATGTGATCGCCTTTATTGCTCCATCAAACAAATCTCAGGAACTAGCGACCCACATGAGCACGAGAGAATGATGCAAATTAAACCAAAACAATCTACTAGACAGTAGTCTCTCTTTTATCGGTGTTCATATTTTTTTGTGAAAATACATGACAGTATAATGTGTTGTTGAAGAGTAAGTGGTCACCTGATGGCTCTCAGTGATTCTTGCGTAAAATACAGAGGTAGCCATTTTTCCTCTTGGTCCTACTGAAAAGCCAATTGTCCCGGTGGATATATTATCGATTAGATATTTGAAAAACACCTTGAGGATTGATTATAAACAACGTTTGCCATGTTTCTGTCGATATTATGGAGCTAATTTGGAATATTTTTCGGCGTTTTCGTCACCGCAATTTCCGGTCGATTTCTCAGCCAAACGTGAAGAACAAACGGAGCTATTTCGCCTACAAAAATAATATTTTTGGAAAAAATGAACATTTGCTATCTAACTGGGAGTCTCGTGAGTGAAAACATCCAAAGCTCATCAAAGGTAAACTATTGAATTTGATTGCTTTTCTGATTTTCGTGACCAAGTTGCCTACTGCTAGCTGGACATAATGCTATAGTAGGCTATCGATAAACTTATACAAATGCTTGTCTTGCTTTGGCTGTAAAGCATATTTTCAAAATCTGAGATGATAGGGTGATTAACAAAAGGCTAAGCTGTGTTTCAATATATTTCACTTATGATTTCATGAATAGGAATATTTTCTAGTAATATTTATGTCCGTTGCGTTATGCTAATTAGTGTCAGATGATGACAACGATCCCGGACCCGGGATGGGTAGTTACAACAGGTTATTAACGCTGGAGCTTACTACATGGGCTGGTCTTGCAACACATAAACATGGCCTATTGCAGTTTAGCTCAGCTCATTGGCTATCTACCCAGCTAGATTTCAAGACGATCAGTGGACATTGGGTTAAAAGACAGTCAATCAACGAAACAGCGGGCAAATCATTGGTGCACAATGATGTCATGACTTGTCTTCAAATCGGTTTCTTTCAGTCAATACGTCCCGCGAAATGGCCCATCAGGTTTGATTGTGTTACAAACAAACCAGTTAATTGCAGTGAAACCAAACATGACTGGAAAAGTCACGTTCTGTGTGGGTCATTTACCTGGAATCTGTCGTCGAAAACGGAATGAGACGGAATTCACGACACAAGCGGTTCACAAAATGTTTCGTGTTAGGCTATAAAAACGGATTTTATCAAACAAAAAATAATTAATTGTGTAACAATGAGCATTGGAATTGCAAACAGACGAAGAACGTCAAAGGTAAACGATTTATTTTAATGCAGTTTGTGAATATGTTACGCCTGTGCTGGTTAAAATTGTTGTTTTTTATGGGGCTCTATGCTCAGATAATCAAATGATATTCTTTCGCAGTAAATCCTTTTTTAAATCTGACAACGCAGTTGGATTAGCAAGATTCTAGGCTTTCGATACACGTTAGACACTTGTATTTTCATGAATGTTTAATATGACTATTTATGTAGCGATCACCGTATGTTGTGGAATTTCAGCCCGCTAGCTAGCGGGTTCCGTGCGCAGCGGCAGGAAGCAGGTTGTACAGGCAACCTTCCTACCAGACACTTGATTATGGTGACACCATTTATCAGAATGCAGCAGCTACTACTCTACCTTGGATGTTGTGTACAAGCTTCCAACATATCTCACTTTTCTGTTAAAGTATAAATATTACTCCATTTCCCTTGTGTTTCTACCAACCTAAGTAAATCATCCTTTCATTTTAAGGTCTCCCATCTTTGGAATAATTTACAAACCTCATTCAATCTAGAATCCCTGGTGCCAATAGGGCAGTTTAGAAAGCTCATGAGTAAGGAGCAAGTGTTTTGGTTGACCGTAATAATTTATTTGTGTTGTTGAAATGTAGTGTATCTGTAACCTCTATACCTTGTAGTTTATTTTTTGCTGTTTTATTGAATTATCATGTTGATTTGTGAGGGTCTCATTGAGAATGTGACCCTGGTGTAAATTGGGCTCCCCTGAAAATAAATAAATAAATAAGATAAATAGCTAAGTTGTAACGGGTTTCTTCTGTTGAAGGAGAGGCGGACCAAAATGCAGCGTGACAGGAACAATCACCCACAAACCCCACCACCAAACAGGCTACCTAAATATGGTTCCCAATCAGAGACAATGACTAACACCTGCCTCTGATTGAGAACCATATCAGGCCAAACACAGAAACAGACAAACTAGACACACAACATAGAATGCCCACTCAGATCACACCCTGACCAAACAAAAATAGAAACATACAAAGCAAACTATGGTCAGGGTGTGACATAAGTAACTTGACTAAGTTTTCCATTCACATCAAAATATGATGCCATATCTAGTAACACTCATGACTTCTGTGGAATCATGGTTGATTTATGGCAAGTCCGTAACTTCCTAAATTCAGTAGGCTTCTCTCTCTGATTGAAATTCTACAGGGCTGCAGTGCAGCTAACACGATACAGGGCGCATATTCCCCTGCAATCAGTCATTTCATGAATAACAGTTAAGTGTTAGCTGTACTTTTCCCAATCACTTTACCTAAACACTCTCATACGTAGCTCTCTAGCAGAGAGTCTGTAAAAGGGCATCTGATTCATAATGATCCGCAATTAAATAGATGTTGAAATGGAGAGATGGAACACATCCTGCACTGCCAGCAGGTATTCCTTAACTGTGCTTGTTGTTAACCATAAAACAGTTTTTGACACACTGCACCGACTACATTAATTGTGTGAGCACAGTGTGGCTGGAGCGATGGATGTGGTTAGGAGCAGTATGTCTCGTTTCATCACATTTAACCAGGGGACTCTATCAAGAACACTTACAGCTATGATAGCAAACTCAAGAGGGAATGGTTTCCTGTAAAAGGTGCTTCACTCTTCATGAGGTTCAATAGATTTTGCATTACAGAGCTGTTACTATATGGCTGTGTTAAAAACACTCCCTACAGACCTACGCTGTTAAACCCTTTTACTTGTCACACTAGTACATAACGCAATGGTGAGTCATAATTCAAGCTATAGAAACGTGAATATCAGAAGCTATGGCATAGTGTGTGTGTGTGTGTGTGTGTGTACATTGTTACGTTACAACCTTATTCTAATATCAATTCCCCTTCATCAATCTACACACAATACCCCATAATAAGAAAGCAAACACATGTTTTTACAAATTCTTGCAAGTTTACACAAACAAATTATACTGAAATGTCAAATTTACCTAAGTATTTAAGACCCTTTACTTTACTTTGGTTAGTGATTACAGCCTCGAGTCTTCTTGGGAACGATGCTACAAACTTGGCACACCTGTATTTGGGGAGTTTCTCACATCCTTCTTTGCAGAGCCTCTCAGGCTTGGCTGGGCCACTTAAGGACATTCAGAGACTTGACCCAAAGCCACTCCTGCGTTGACTTGGCCTTGTGCTTAGGGTCATTGTCCCTTTGGAAGGGGAACATTCGTCCCAGTCTGAGGTCCTGTGCGCTCTGGAGCATGTTTTCATCAGGATCTCTGTACTTTGCTACGTTCATCTTTCCCTCGATCCTAAATAGTATCCCAGTACCTGCCGCTGAAAAACATTCCCACAGCATTTTGCTGCTACCACCGTGCTTCACTGTAGGGATGGTGCCAAGTTTCCTCCAGATGTGATACTTGGCATTCAGGCCAAAGAGTTCAATCTTGGTTTCATCAGACCAGAGAAGCTTGTTTCTTATTGTCTGAGAGTCCTTTAGGTGCCTTTTGGCAAACTCCAAGTGGGCTGTCATGTGCCTTTTACGGAGGAGTGGCTTCCATCTGGCCACTCTATCATAAAAGCTTGATTAGTGGAGTGCTGCAGAGGGGAACTCCACAGAAGAACTCTGGAGCCCTGTCAGAGTGACCATTGGGTTGTTGGTCACCTCCCTGACCAAGGCTCTTATCCCCTGTTTGCTCAGTTTGGCTGGGCTGCCATCATTAGGAAGAGTCTTGGTGGTTCTGAACAGCTTTCATTTATGAATGATGGAGGCCACTGTGTTCTTGGGGACCTTCAATGTTGCAGAAATGTTTTGGTGCCTCTACACAATCCCGTCTCGGAGCTCTACCGACAATTCCTTTGACTTCATGGCTTGGTTTCAACTCTGGCATCCACTGTCAACTGTGGGACCTTTTATATAGACAGGTGTGTGCCTTTCCAATCAATTGAATTTACCACAAGTTGTAGAAACATCTAAAGGATGATCAATGGAAACAGGATGCACCTGAGCTCAATTTGGAGTCTCATAGCAAAGGTTCTGAATACTTACAGGAAAGGAAGACCCAGAGTTACCTCTGCTGCATAGGATAAGTTCATTAGAGTTAACTGCACTTCAGATTGCAGCCCAAATACATGCTTCACAGAGTTCAAGTAACGGACACATCTCAACTTGAACTTTTCAGAGGAGACTGTGTGAATTAGGCCTTCATGGTCGAATTGCTGCAAAGAAACCACTACTAAAGGACAAAAATAAGAAGAAAAGACTTGCTTGGGACAAGAAACACGAGCAATGGACATTCGACCAGTGGAAATCTGTAATTTGGTCTGATGAAAAAACAAATTGGCTACTTTTGGTTCAAACCGCTATGTCTTTGTGAGATGCAGAGTAGGTGAACGGATGATCTCTGCATGTGTGGTTCCCACTGCGAAGCTTGGAGAAGGTGTGATAGTGTGGGGGTGCTTTGCTGGTGACACTGTCTGTGATTTATTTAGAATTCAAGGCACACTTAACCAGCATGGCTACCACAGCATTCTGCAGTGATATGCTATCCCACCTGGTTTGCACTTAGTGGGACTATTATTTATTTTTTCAACAGGACAATGATGCAACACACCTCCAGGCTGTGAAAGGGCAATTTGACCAAGAAGGAGAGTGATGGAGTTCTGAATCAGATGGCCTGGCCTCCACAATCACCTGACCTCAACCCAATTGAGATGGTTTGGGATGAGTTGGACCACAAAGTGAAGGAAAAGCTGCCAATAAGTGCTCAGCATATGTGGGAACTCATTAAAGACTGTTGGAAAAGCATTACAGGTGAAGCTGGTTGAGAGAATGCCAAGAGTGTGCAAAGCTGTCAAGGCAAAGGGTCGGCTACTTTGAATAATTTCAAATATAAAATAGAATTTGATTTGTTTAAACGTTTTTGGTTACTTCATGATTCCATTTGTGTTATTTCATATTTTTGATGTCTTCACTATTATTCTACAATGTAGAAAATAGTAAAAATAAAGAAAAACCCTTGAATGAGTAGGTGTGTCCAAACTTTTGACTGGTACTGTATGTAAATAAGGTATTTTTTGTGTATGTTTAATTTGTAAAATTGTCATAAGACCTGTTTTTGCTTTGTCGTTATGGGGTATTTTTGTGTAGATTGATGAGGAAAAATGATAGTTTAGTCCATTTTAGAATAAGGCTGTAATGTAACAATGTGGAAAACTCTAGGGGTCTGAATACTTTCCAAATGCACTCTGTGTGTGTGTGTGTGTGTGTGTGCAGCTACGGCACGCCGTTGATATTTGTAGCTATAGCTCCATAGGTGGGTGTGGCATGGTGTGTGTTTTCTGAGTGGGTGTGATGGGTGTAGCTGTGCCATCTTGTTGATTATGAGTGAGACCTGTCCATTTCAAGTGTTTACCCTACCCTGCCAGAGATGATAAACCTTCACTCAGTCATCCATCATCTTTTTGGATCATCACAGTAGAAAATTTGCCACCGTTTCTACAGCTATCGCTTTCTAACTAAGCTGCAATTTAACTAAGATGGAATGCAGATCTCATTCGCTGCATCTGCTAGCTCACACAGTACACTGAGGCCTGTCGATACAACAAAATCAAACCCAGCCCTAATTATTCTCGACAGACACTCACACTACAAAGAAATCCAATCAAGAAGAGTTAATTGGGCAATGTTAATGGCCCAATCTGCTTCAGGAAATGCAGATGGGGCCCAGCGTGTAATATCAGTTTGGTCCCCCTGTATGCTGGTATAAGAGCAAAAATGCAGAGTAAGGGAGATTTCATTGCAAAAGAAAAGTCAATATTGAGATGATTAGATGAGAAGCAGGCAGCTTCCAGCTCCAACTGTGCTATGGCTCTCTAGCTCAGGTCCCCTGGGACAGATGTGATTATTGTACACTACACACTCTGTGGAGAAAGGCTGCCTGAGCAGACCACAGTGTCAGACGCTTACCTAGCCTACACAGCTTACTGTTACCTCCCCTGTTGAGAATAAAGCAGATGAAACAACAAAGTGAATTTAAAAAGCAGAGAATGCAGGACTAGAACTATAATTAGTTTACTTCGTTACGGGCAGAAAAACCTTAACAAAATCAAAGAACCAATTCAGGTCTTGTCTCATGTTATTCTCAGAGGTTAAGATACAGTATGTCAGTGGTAAATTGTAAGTGAAACTATCAAAACAGTTACTCACGCTGTACATTTGTACATTTCCTGACATTAATTGAGAGTAAATTAAAAACAATGTAGATGTATTCTGTTCCAATGTGATTACTGTCAGATCACACGGGAACATGATAGTACCGTTTGCTTACCATTGCTGTGGAAGGCTAAACTAAACAGTTGTGAATAGAAAAAGCAAAAATGAAAAGAGAGGAATTGATGTCCCATGACTTTCTAAATCTCCACGGTGAGAACAACTTCTATATCTGTCTAAATTCCCTGTAGAATTAAGCATGAAGCAGCTTTTACGTAATTATATAATGAACCAGATACTTCCCAGGTCTCATTGGATTTTGTGCAAATCAAATTACGTGTATCTTCTGTCTATTTCACTTGCTTATGTAAAGAAAGGCAGGGAAGGTTCTATCCCATTGCATTTGGATGCCTTTGGGCTTGCAATCACTCCCTAAAAATGTGTGCTCTCATATTGTCCCTACATGACGCTTTGCATCATAAATTATCCCCTTTGTGAGGCAAAGAATCGCTGAACTGAATCGGGTAGCTAAATGCTACCTTTAAAAGAATCTCAGCTGCACCTGGGGAAAGTAAGCTAACAAGGACTGCCTCTGGTTGCTCCTGCAAGGGCATCAATAATAAATGGATGCCTGTTTGTGTACAGGCCTCTTCGTCATGCAATCGTGGGCATCCCTTGAGATGTCTCTAGCACTAATATGAACTTTGGCAGGGTCCTTAACTTTGAAAACTATACAAACAGGTGTAGAAAAGTGCTGAAATTATTATTATTTTTCCTGGCCTCAAAGTCCCTGTATTTCTCATAAAACCAATCAGGTAATGTGGCAATAAAATGTTTCCAATTGTGCCACTTGCTTTGTTATGCACATATTCTTAATTAGAAAGGAAGCTTTCTGTGTAGAGGCACAATGCTCCCCATTCCTCCAGTTTAGTAAATTTAACAACCCCAGAAAGATATGCTGAGTGTACTTTTAGTGTTCTCCAGTGTTAGTTACCAAGGCTCAGTTTAGTAGTTTACTCCATTTATTGGTGGTTTAAATGTATACCCCATTAGTTTTAGTCACTGCTGATATATTAATTATTTGAGAATCAATGGCATTTCATTATAACAACTTATATATATTATATATGTAAGTCAATATTGTTTAATTAATTAGGGCCCTTTGTCTGAGTGACCCATTGAAGGCAACATTGGGAGTTCATGACCTACATTATATGATATAGGTCATGAACTCCCAACGTATATTTCAACCTCTAGTGAATATGCATGAGGTTGCCACACACATTATAGAATCATTGAACTTCCCAGATCAGAGAAGAGTAGACAGATGGATGTCTGAGGTTGGGGACAGTTCCATATAGTACTGGAATAGAACCAATTGTCCCAGCTAAATGAAAGGTTGTCATCTCAGCCGAGGAGATGAGCTCATCTTACATAATTATTAGTCTCATTAAGTTTTCCAGACATGTCTCTCTCATTGTCCTGGTGGAACCGCTCATCTTCACTGGCAAACATCCTGCGCTCGACACCCGTATTGTATGGAGCTAGCATTCTTCCTTTGTAATGAGAACGCAGTAACCATAATTTCAGGCTGTTCAGAAAATCCATAAAATATACATTTGATACATTTATGTCTGCCTGTGCCTATGAAAGGGTTTTTGTGTAGCTATGAAGGCAACAATGTGCTGAAATTACCTTTTCAACAAATAACTTTGAAGTAATCCTATGTGTGTGTGTGTGTGTGTGTGTGTGTGTGTGTGTGTATTTTTTTTCCATTAAGTATTGAGCTAAAGTGAGCATCTAGCCAACATGTATGATCTTGGTAATCAAAAGTTAGACTTTCCTCTGCTCAAATGTTGTTATACCAACCATCTATCTCATCACTTAAATCTGTAAGGGAGAAAATCTGACTGCAGCATTATCAACTCAACACAAACCTTGTATAGGATGTAGGGGAGAGTGGGGTAAGTTGAGAAAATGGGGTAAGTTGAGCCACCATTGATTCTAGGAAACCATACACAAAACGTATCATTTGATCAAATCTTTAGGAAGAGGTCATCATTTCAAGGAGTCTGTGAAGGAAAAAAAAACACATGGAAAAAGTGTGTTAAAACACATGGCAAGTTAGTTAAAAAATAAGATTTTCACCAAGTTAAAAGATTTCATGATGCTTGAATCTAAACCAAAGTAGATACTTTTATATTGTTCTATACATCAGTTGGGGTCTTTATAAGCTTCAATATGAGGTTCTAAACATAGCATGACAGTGTATCGTTCTGGCTGTATTGGCTAATAAGGGTAAAAATGTTTGCCTTGGGGTAATTTGAGCCACTGGCTATGGGGTAATTGAGCCAATGCAATGGTTGAGCCAATGGTTTCTTGACAGACATGCAAGGCATTATAACTGGGATCCCACTGGGCAAAAACGGGTTGAATCAACATTGTTTCCATGTCATAAAAAACAACATTCTATGTGATGACGTTAAATCAACATGGAAAAATGATTGAATTTGCAAAAAGTCACTTAACTTCTATCCTAATCCAATGACAGGGTGACATTTTTTGTTTATTTCACTATGACTTCCTGTTTGTTAACTCAACTAAATGGTAATCAAAACTAGATGTTGAACTGACATCTATGCCCAGTAGGATATGAGGTAACTACAGGGCCTGGCCCTTGTAAAAAGTGTTTAAAAAGTACAAAGTGTTTGTTAGGTGTTATGCCGGTGTTAAAATGTGCAAAAAATTATTAAAAGACAAAAAAGTGATTCTGATTGTGTTGAATTGTTTTTAAGAAATATAGATAGACATTGTTAAAAAAGGTGGTGGTAATATTTCATTCAGTACAGAAATGTGTAGACGGCTAAACTTACCCTGTCCTGTGGTTCAACTTACCCCATACCCAGGGTAAGTTGAGCCAAGAGACTACGTTTTTGGACAAGCTATGTTTTATAAACTGTAATGTTTACATTCATTCTTATTATTTCCAGGGATACAGAGCATCCTGAAATATACTGAACAAAAATATAAAGACAACATGAAGTGAAGTTCCCATGTTTCATGAGCTGAAATAAAATATCAGAAATCTTCCATATGCACAAAAAGCTTATTTCTCTAAAATGTTGTGCACAAATTTGTTTACATCCCTGTGAGAGAGAATTTATCCTTTGCCAAGATAATCCATCCATCTGACAGGTGTGGCATATCAAGAACCTGACTAAACAAGGATCAATACACAGGTGCACCTTGTGCTGGGACAATAAAGGTCACCTTAAAATGTGCACAACCAAAACATTTCTGCACAAACTGTCAGAAACTGTCTCAGGGAAGCTCATCTGCATGCTCGTCGTCCTCACCAGGGTCTAGACCTGACTGCAATTTGGCTTCGGAACTGAGTTCAGTGGGTAAATGCTCACCTTCGATGGCTACTGGCACGCTGGAGAAGTGCGCTCTTCATGAATGAATCCCAGTTTCAATTGTACCGGGTAGACAGCACGTATGGCGTCGTGTGGACAAGTGGTTTGCTGATGTCAACTTTGTGAACAGAGTGCCCCATGATGGTGGTGGGGTTATGGTATAGGCAGGCAGTCATGAACTACAGACCACGAACACAATTGTATTTTATCAATGGCAATTTGAATGCACAGATACCGTGACGAGATCTCGAGACCCATTGTCGTTCCATTTATCCGACGCATTCAACTCATGTTTCAGCATGGTAATGTACGGCCCCATGTCGCATGGATCTGTACACAATTCATGGAAGCTGAAAATGTTGCAGTTCTTCCATGGCCTGCATATACACCAGACATGTCATCCAATGAGCATGTCTGGTGCATATGAGGATGCTCTGGATTGACGTGTTTGACAGCATGTTCCAGTTCCCACAAATATCCAGCAACTTTACACAGCCATTGAGGAGGAGTGAGACAACATTCCACAGCCAAAATCAACAGCCTGATCAACTCTATGGGAAGGTGATGTGTCATGCTGCATGAAGAAAATGGTGATCATAACAGCTACTGATTAGTTTTCTGATCCACACCCATACCTTTTTTTAAGGTATCTGTGACCAGATGCATATCTGTATTCCCAGTCATGTCAAATCCATAAATTAGGCCCTAATGAATTTATTTAAATTGACTGATTTCCTTATATGAACTGTAACTCAAAATCTTTGAAATAGTAGCACGTTGCATTTTATATTTTTGTTCAGTGTATATGTAGATACTGTATATTTGTTAGACAGAATACTATGTTTCCCTTGACGGAGAGATGCTTAAAGTAGGCACAACCTCAGGGCTAGCCTGTGCATACTAGACTAACATAATTGGGAGTCCATAATTGAGAGAGCTGGGCTCTGTATTCAGAAATCTACCGCTTTCCTGCTAGCCTAAGGGAGTATTGACTCGAACATACAGACTCTAGGATCAGTGATACTGCAAGTGAGAGATGCTGATTGTTCTAAAGAATATCAATAGCAATGTTTCAGCTTTCTGTCGAAAACCCTGTCTGGTTGTCCATTTGAAACACAAAGTTCAGGCGAGCCCAAAGCCATTCTCAGGTCCATAGAGAGCACTGAATAAAATTAGAAGGGAGATACATAATCGACAACCATCAAGTCTCTTGTTGAACAGTTGTTTATTGATATGGCAGAGGTGCAACCTGGCATTATACTCACTTTGACAGCAGCACAACAGGTTGGAATAGTTCTAAACTATCATTTGAGATAGCTTTTTACTCAAATGTAACTTCAGGTTTTTTCTGTGCTCCAAATAAGTGATGAATTCGGTTGTAATTCATTAGCAACAAAGAAAATGCATTAAAGGCATCCATTGCACTCGACTAGAACTATGGAGATTAGGCAAAGAAGATAAAGCCGCTATACTCTCTATTCTGTGGCAATGATTATGAGAAAACACCATGGTTTATGGTTGATTTCTGTGAATACATCAGTGCCTTGAAAGCACACAAAATCAGCTGGCAGTTGTCTTCTTGGGTCTGCAGGCATTGGGAGCATAAATACAATTACACCACAGGAAGAAAAAAAACTCTGCCTCCCCTCGATATACCAAGACTTAATACCCATTGTTCATCTTTTTTTCTCATTTAAGTTTCTCTCTGTGGAATCTTATCCATGCTCTGAAAATTGCAGTTTATTTATGGCTTCCATCTTAAAAGAAACACTGAAAAAAGCTAATCAATAAAAAACATGATATTATCCCAGAGCTCGTTATGAGCCTGGACTCTCACAGTAGAGGAGTTGCGATAGTAGTAATGTGCTTACTGTGTCTGTCTCTCCCTCTCCAGTCACACAATGGATACAGTTGTGATGCTCATGTTGTTGAATGTTATACAGCTGGTAAGCCCACGCTATGATGTATACAAATTAGATATAAAAGCAGACAAATTCTATTGTGTTTCTCTCAAGGCGCTTGTCTCAAACAATGTGATGGCTGATGTGAATGGTATAATAAATGTTTATATTTATCACAATGGAATTTATGCCCACAAAAATTCAGTAGTCCATTTTAGAAAGGAGGAGAAAAAAATCTACAATTGGTCATATTCTGGATGGCTGCATTGAAGGCTTTGATGGGAACGTTATTTCATTGATCCACCCTCTTGGATCATGATATCTATTAATTTCATAGTTCCCCATACATCCCTCCATTACATGAGCCAGTACACCAGCCATTCCTTGTGCTAGGGAAGCATGTAGCACAAAAAGTCTATGAGTAGACTTACATCTATATTGACCACTTTGGTCCCATTCTGACAGTAACATTGATATTGAATGTGGAGAAATTGGTGAAAACAGTAATTGATGTAAACAGTGTAGTGCAATTGTGTGAGACTAAAAGCATTGGTGTCCCATGGTCTCTTGATGTGCCACTGGATAAATCATTGTCTTATCTTGGAGAAGTCTGTAGTGTAGCCTTCAAATCAGCTACTAAACAGAATTGACACCTGTGATAGCTAAAACAGAGAGATGACTAGTATGGATGTTACTCAATCTGAAATACTAGGATTTTCGGTTTCTTTGACCTCTCTGGGCTGGATATATTATTGAGTGTGACATTTGACAATGCATAATTTCAGCATGATTGAAGGGAAAAGGAACATCTCCTGTATGCCTTCTGTATGTTTGCAGAATCTAGCTCGATGCAAATAAGTGCAGGGAGGTTCCAGACTCCTGACTTCATGGTCAGTATATTTGTCTGACTGTAATGAACCAGGAAGTGGGTTGAAAATCCCCCATCACCACTTGACTCCCCTAATGATCAGCCTTTCAATAGATCTATAAGGACTGCCAATATTGACCACAGGGTGACGCCATACCCTCAGAAATATCCCCAGAGATTCATCGACAGGTATTTCAAAAAATATATTTACCCCACCACCAGTAGACCATGGATTTTGTGTTTGACCGGGCTTTGCTTTGAGAAATGAGGAGCCATTCGTTTTTCAGTCAGAAATCGTTATTCCCACATTCTACTGACCATACCACTGAAGTAATTTCAGCTCTGCAGTTGCTTTCACTAGTCAATTAAATGTGGATGAGTCAAATCAAATTTTATTTGTCACATGCACCGAATACAATACCGTGAAATGCTTACTTACAAGCCCCTAACCAACAATGCTGTTCAAGAAATAAAGTGTGACTGTAAGTGCGTGTGTGTTCACACACCTGCGTGCCTGTACATTAATTTGTGATTTTGTGTTAATGTGTGTGTGTGAATAGATGAGTGGAAGGGGAAACACTGTTCCATCTGGCGGTAACTAAGGAGCATAGCTCCAATATCACAGTTACCACAGGGGAAGAGAGTCAGGGTCTCCTTGAGGACAACTATGACAGCCACTTTCAGATAAATGCCACAGATGGGAAATAAGCGTGGGCCGTAATTCCTGCAGTAAAAGCCTGTAATGAGGATGGAGCCTGGAGCTTCCAGAGCTCTCTGGACTGGCTGTGCCCCGCCTCTGTAGTGAGAAGCCCACACGTTCGAAGCCCACGCGGCACTGCATAGGGCCAAGCTGCTCAAACTCCACTGGGAAAATGAGATGATCAGCGGGCATAACTAGCTAAGCCCCCGCTTCCCGGCCCCGGGTAATGAAAACGTAGCCCTGCCTCACCTTACAGTGCACGCAGCCTGATAGAGACTGATGGAACCGCTCCCCAAGCTGTTAGAGGTGTGATCCATCCGGCAGCTAGGCAGGCTGCCCGGATTGCAAGGCTGTGGCTCCATATGGCCCTGTAGGCACAGTGCATGTGTTCACTGTGCGGTGCTGCAGACCTAATTCATGGGCCAAGTTTGAGAGGCATCCTGAAAATGAGAAAGGAATGATAGAGCAGGGCGTTAAAGGATGGGATGGCCAATGTTTCATCGGGAGTGTGTGTCTGCCACAGTGTTGTTGAGACTTCACACTCTACCTTTCATTATGATAATGAACTCTGGGACTGCAGGTCATGGTGGGCAGAGCCTGTGCGTGTGTGCTGCAATCTGTTTGATTGGACCAATTTACAAATTACCCAGAACCCCCTCCCACACCACCGCCAATCCACTGATACACACACACACACACACACACACACACACACACACATAACATTTGTCAAGTCTTTTCACTTTCCAGATTACAAATAATGTAAAGTTAATGAATTGCAACGCATAAATAAAAGCTACTGCACATTTTGCAACCTGCAATAAGATATTGAATCAACTGGACTAAACACAGACATGTTTACTGATTCCAACCCTTGATAGTTATCATGACTAATCATATTACAGTATTAGTCAGAGTGTATTCATTACCATAAGAGGTAAGTACAAATGCCACAATGCGAAAGGCATATCAAATTGACAGTCCTACAGTAAGTACTTGTGTCCTTCTAAATGAAGGACGTTTCTATTGAAAAGATGCAGTTGCAAATCAACATAGCTACCCCTACCCCGGTCAACTTCCCTGCACCCCCCACAGAAACTCGCCCAAGCATCCCCCATTTCTCCTTCACCCAAATCCAGATAGCTGATGTTCTGAAAGAGCTACAAAATTTGGACCCCTTACAAATCAGCCGGGCAAATCTCTTTCTAAAATGATCTGCCTAAATTGTTGCAACCCCTATTACTAGCCTGTTCAACGTCTTTCATATTGTCTGAGATCCCGAAAGCTGCTGCGGTCATCCACCTCTTCAAAGGGGGAGACACTCTAGACCCAAACTGCTATAGACCTATATCTATCCTACCCTGCCTTTCTAAGGTCTTTGAAAGCCAAGTTAACAATCAGATCACTGACCATTTCGAATCCCACCGTTCCTTCTCCGCTACGCAAGCTGGTCATGGGTGCACATTAGCCACGCTCAAGGTCCTAAACGATATCATAACTGCCATCGATAAGAGACAATACTGTGCGGCCGTATTCATCGACCAGGCCAAGGCTTTCGAATCTGTCAATCACCACATTCTTATTGACAGACTCAACAGCCTTGGTTTCTCAAATGACTGCTTCGCCTGGTTCACCAACTACTTCTCATATAGAGTTCAGTGTGTCAAATCGGAGGGCCTGTTCTCCGGACCTCTGGCAGTCTCTATGGGGGTGCCACAGGGTTCAATTCTCGGGCCGACTCTCTTCTCTGTATACATCAATGATGTCACTCTTGCTGCTGGTGATTCTCTGATCCACCCCTACGCAGACGACCCCATTCTGTATATTTCTGGCCCTTCTTTGGACACTGTGCTAACTAATCTCCAGACAAGCTTCAATATCATACAACTTTCCTTCCGTGGCCTCCAACTGCTCAAGTAAAACTAAATGCATGCTCTTCAACCGATCGCATCTGCATCACTACTCTGGATGGTTCTGACCTAGAATATGTGGACAACTAAAAATACCTAGGTGACTGGTTACTGTAAACTCTCCTTCCAGACCGATATTAAGCATCTCCAATCCAAAATTAAATCTAGAATCGGCTTCCTCTAAATCTAGAATCGGCTTCCATCTAAATCATCCTTCACTCATGCTGCCAAACATACCCTCGTAACTATCCTACCGATCCTCGACTTCAGCAATGTCATTTACAAAATAGCCTCCAACACTCTACTCAACAAATTGGATGGAGTCTATCACTGTGCCATCTGTTTTGTCACCAAAGCCCCATATACTACCCACCACTACAACCTGTTGGATGGCCCACGCTTCATACTCGTCGCCAAATCCACTGGCTCCAGGTCATCTACAAGTCTTTGCTAGGTAAAGCCCCGCCTTATCTTGGTTCACTGGTCACCATAGCAGCACCCGCAGCACGCGCTCCAGCAGGTATATTTCACTGGTCATCCCCAAAGCCAATTCCTCTTTGGCCGCCATTCCTTCAAGTTCTCTGCTGCCAATGACTGGAACGAACTGCAAAAATCGCTGGAGACTCTTCTCTCCCTCACTAACTTCAAGCACCAGCTGTCAGAGCAGCTCACAGATCATTGCACCTGTACATAGACCATCTGTAAATAGCCTATCCAACTACCTCATCCCGATATTTATTAATTTATTTTGCTCCTTTACACCCCACCCCAGTATCTCTGCATGCACATTCACATATCACTCCATTGCTATATCGTAATTACCTCGCCACTATGGCCTATTTTATTGCCTTACCTTATTTGCACACACTGTATATATACTTTTTTTCTACTGTTATTGACTGTGTTTGTTTATTCCATGTGTAACTGTGTTTTTGTATGTGTCGAACTGCTTTGCTTTATCTTGGCCAGGTCGCAGTTGTAAATGAGAACTTGTTCTCAACAAGCCTACCTGGTTAAATAAATATATATTTTTAACTGTCTCATGGTCCCCTGAATGTTCTCGAGACGTTGTGGCATGGTCCCAGAGGTTTTTGACTAGTTCCCGGTTTGTCCTGTGGACATCACTTGATGGTCACAAAGAAACATTCTCCCCCCAAAAATAAAAACATTTACCCAGGGCATGCTAGCTTCATTATTACATAAACACTACATATACACTAATAATTAAAATATTAAACTGATGTCAGAAGGCCGAGTACAGCATTAGTCATGTAAACACCTTACTCTGCTTATCTTAATCGGCGTAAGGTCATAATCGAGGTAAGCGTATGCCGATTAAAACACCTGCTTTCTGAACAATCTTTCAAATTATTAGGATATGTAAACAGCTTAATCGGTCTTCCAGCAGTGTATTTTATCTGTGCATGTGCCAGCACCGGGTAGTGCAAGCCTCCCTCTTATGCGAGTGAAGTGAGTTCAGAAAAACTTTAAGTATGCATCTTATAAATAGTTTTCACATACAAATGTTATATGAACTCCGAATCAAAAAGTCTTAACACGGTCACTGTGGTAGAATGTTTAGTTTGATGGGCAAGTCCCATCGGTAGCCTGATTTCAGATGTGTCCATGTAAACAGGAATATTAAGGAAATCATTATTCTTGCAAAGTATGTAAACATTTTAAACCAACTATTTTATTAACCTGACTATCCACAAAAGTCACATTACTACTGATCCAGTCACAGCTCTTTGTCTTTTGGTAATGCTAGGGACACCCACACAGTGCTTTTCACATACAGTATTTTCAAATTACATACATGATTACATCTTGTATGTTTATTCATACATTATAATTTAACATGTCCTCACCTGTGATTTGCACTCATAACCTATTGGTTAACTGCATTCCAACCTTCCTGCAATGCCACCATGTCTGTATCAATGACTGATTTCACCTCTAGGCCTTTTCCTACACTTTGCTTTTGTTAAGCTCTGTTAATAATACACTGAAGAAAAACGAGTATATTTATCATAGTGATTTAGGAGTAACATTAAACAACTATACCAAAAATCCAAACTCAATTAAATCAATGAAAGAATAATCAGATTAACTGATAACTAAAATAGCAACGCAGATGGCTCTCTTTTGCTAAGTGCAGAGATGTATTATAGGTATTTCAAGGTTGGTTCGTTAGCACATGGGGTGAACTGATTGGCCTCACCTTGTTAGTCAGTATGTGTTACACCTGTGCTGGTTTGTCATCTCGTTAGTCAGAAGGTGTTTCACCTGTGCTTGCCCAGGTGCTATATAAGAGTGGCTGGGCCAGTGTGCTCTAGTGTCTTGAGAGATTTGGAGGGTTAACACCTTTAGTTAGTGGTCCCTATTTGAGTTCTAGAAAAACAATTTATCTGATCTTCATAGTTTTCATTTTGCATTGCTTTTTATTTTGTCCCCCCCTTCCTTCTTAAAAATGTCCTCTGATGCATCACCGGGACCAACTGTTCCCTTGGGACCGTCATGTGACGTTCTTAAAATGTTCTCAGATTGCGTAAACAACAACAGTAATTGTGTGATGGCGGGGCTGCAGGGTTGTGTTCCAAATGAAACTACAAGTGTGCTTGCTGTAGTTCCTCAACGGCACAGCTAGGAGAGCTAAAAGAACTACTTATAGTTGAAGGCGCTTTAAGTCATAAAAGTGTATTGAAATTGCTTTGGAACTGTCCATGCTTTGGAGATGTGTGTGGCTACCTGAAGACACTAGTTATGCTTCTCAATCAAACCTTTGTAATTGTTTTGTCTTATGTTACACCTACCGCACATTTTCCAGGAATGGCATTATGTTACTGAATGGACACCTCCCCCTTGAGGTCCCCACTATCCCATTTCTTTCCTGTTGTGAACTCACCTTTGGACTAATAATTTCCCGAATATCTCCAAACTGTTCCCTTTCAATTGCAACATTTCTTTTTTAAGAAGCATTTCAATTTAGCCCTATCCATATAGGCCAATTCCCAAGACTTAAATGGTTTTAATCATGGTGAAACAAAGTGACACTCTCTCCCATATTTAGTGACAGCATGATGAATGGAAGCTCCTGGATTTACTTTACATGGACAAATACACTCTTAAAGACATCTTGAAGGCATACAAACACAGGAAAAAAATAAACAAAGTTGACTGAATTCATATTCATGATGACCCTCAGGGCGTTGGGGTGTATAGTAGCTGGCATAGAATAGAGGCGCATAGGTTACGCCTCAAATGGCACCCTATTCCACATATAGTGCACTTCTTTTTGACCAGAGTACTATGTGCCCTGGTCAAAAGTAGTGCACTGTTTAGGGAATAGGATGCCATTTGGGATGCATCCCAGAAAAAAAAGAGATGAATGCACTTTTCTTCACATTCATCATTAGAATTGGACCTCTGTGTCGCACGTGCATCTTATTTTTCATTAAATCCTTGCAGGTTAAGAGAATTCTCCTGCATTGAATTCATTATCCAGATGGTGCCACACTTTCAGTCTGTAGTGAACTGTATTCCAGTCCTGATTACCTTCACTTAAAGCTGCAGTATGTAGCTTTGTGCACAACCTGACATAATTCAGTCAGTTATATATCTGTAATTTTCATTGAAAGCAAGTCTGATAAGCAGTAGATTCATTATATGTGTGCTATTTCTATGCTTCCTCTCCTGCGTTTTTTTTTACTTTTGGTTTTGTACACCAGCCTCAAACAGCTGAAAATATGTGTTTGAGCCAATAATTTGTGTTGTGACAAGGTAGGAGTGGTATACAGAAGATAGTCTTTTACCAAATAAGGCTAAGTTCATATCATGGCAAGAACAGCTCAAATAAGCAAAGAGAAATGACAGTCAGTAAATCCGGAAAATTTCAAGACCTTGGAAAGTTTCTTCAAGTGCATTTGCAGAAACCATCAAGCGCTATAATGAAACTGTCTCTCATGAGGACCGCCACAGGAAAGGAAGACCCAGTGTTTCCTCTGCTGCAGAGGATTAGAGTTAACTGCACCTCAGATTGCAGCCCAAATAAATGCTTCACAGAGTTCAGGTAACACACATCTCAACATCAACTGTTCAGAAGAGACTGCGTGAAACAGGTAATAAAGCCTCTCTTGAAAAAGCCAAACCTTGACCCAGAAAATATAAAAAACTATCGGCCTATTCCTCTAAAATTTTATAATTTTTTAACAACTATTAATTTTCTCACTATTTGTGCTTTTTGTGACTCCTCTCTTTGGCTGGGTTTTTCTGTGAGTTGGTGATGACCTAACATAATCGTTTCTGGAGCTTTCACTGTAAAGAATTTTTGAAATCACACACTGTGGCTGGATTAACGAGAATTCTATCTTTAAAATGGTGCCTAATACTTGTATGTTTGAGAAATTTGATTTATGAGATATCTGTTGATTTGTATTTGGCGCCCTGGAATTTCATTGGCTGTTGGCGAGGGTCCTAGACAGGTTAAAATGATCTACTTTGGTTTAGATCAAGGGTGTTGAACTAATTTTGCCCCCGGTGCCGCATCGGCTGAACTGAAAGTTGGCTATATTTCCTTGCTGTCAAAAATAGTCTATCCATAGTTTCTGGAATTTCTGATACTCCCTGACTGTCAAGTGATTATTAGCGAGGTGGACAGTCAAGAAACTGTTTCAATTAGGTTGAGTCATTTTAAAGTATATTGTGTTGGTTTCGCCGTATGTTTGACACCCCTGGTTGAGATACAACCATCATCAAACCTGTAACACAGTACATTAATTTGACAAAAATAATGTTTGGGGAACTAATTTGCTTACCACCTTTTCCATGTGTTTTTTTTTCCTTCAGAGACTCCATTAAATGAATAAATATTAGGTCAAATAATACATTTTGTGTATGGTTTCCTAGAAACAAGGATGGCTCAACTTACCCCTTTGGCTCCACTTACCCCACTCTCCTCCACAGTATTTCTGCAGTTCAGTGTTTAGATCAGAGTGTAAAATGCCTGATTCTCCACTGGTTTTGTCAGGTCCAATTTGACTCTGTCCATCCACACCTCGTGCACCAAACATGCACAATTAAGCCACTGACTTAATCCTGTGGTAAAGGAGACATCTCTGGTTCATTGGAGTGTAATATGAAGAATGTAGACAAGAGGAACAAGTGTTGCCCATAGCCATGAGTGATGTGTGCCATAACTGATTAACGTGTTGTTCACCCCAGAGGCATTGTGACACATCTTACAAAAACACCAAGCATGAAACTGACATAATCATGTCATAACATTACCTAGATAAAGAACACTATAAAGAAACATACAGAGTTATGTTTATAAGGTTTTACCTTTTATGACCTGTTTAAACAAGTTGACTGAAGGCTTTATGACACTGTAAATGGAATAGATTTTTTGACTTTTTACTTGGTATCTTATTCATGTGAATCAATGTATTTAAAAAAAATAAAATAAAAAAAAAGACTTCCCAAACCTCATAAATGAAAGAACACAGCATTTGTTTAAACTACGTTAGGCTCCAATCTTTTGGGGCTTGGTATTTAAATAAATATTTTGTCCAGAGAGGTTGTCTTGAGAAACTTTCTGCAAATCATATTTGATTTTATTCAGCTTTCTGTTAAATTGCAGCCCCACAACATGCCTGATTTAAAATGACAGCCATTAAATATCAGCCACTTCTTTTCACATCAAGCATTTATAACTACTGTAACCCTACTACTGTAACCCAGGCTATTACAGTACCATAGGACCTAGACTACAGCAAAAAAGCACATTTGAACGTCACTGTGGTTATTGAACCACAGGGGCGTAGCCAGAAATTCATTGGATGGGCCAAGTAGGGGTGCTGAGGAGTATCTCAATCTGAATGGGCTCAATCTGGGCTCAAGCTCAATCTGAATGGGTGGGCCTGTGTCCACCCAGGCCCACCCATGCCTATGCCCCTGTTGGACCATAACTTTTCCCTCAAGACATGAAAAGTAATATATCAGTTCAATAATGCGAAAGGACCAGGTATTCTACTTAAATGTGTTTTCTCAAAGTTAACACATGTTTTATTTCATGGTGAATAAACAATAATTAAGACTCAGTAAGGCACCAGGCTACCAAAACACAGTATTGTTACAGTATTACAATATTGATGGTGGCAGGGTAGCCTAGTGGTTAGAGTGGTGGACTTGAAAGGTTGCAAGTTCAAATCCCCGAGCTGACAAGCAACAAATCTGTCGTTCTGCCCCTGAACAGGCAGTTAACCCACTGTTCCTAGGCCATCATTGAAAATAAGAATTTGTTTTTAACTGACTTGCCTAGTTAAATAAAATAAATGGTATTGAAATACGTTTATTTTTATTTCTTGTCAAACGACCATTTAATTATTTTATATTATTAGCCCTCATAATACCAACATATTTTACATGCTTTACATGTAAAATACTGTATGAACCCAAGAAGAAACGATTGGAAAAATGTACAATCATAAAATAATTCTTATCAAAAACATCATTGCACATGTAAATAATGTTACATGTAATGCTAGCATTCAAAAGTTTGGGGTCACTTAGAAATGTCCTTGTTTTTGAAAGAAAAGCAATTTTTTTTGTCCATTCAAATAACATCAAAATTATCAGACATTGTTACAATTACAGTGTAGACATTGTTAATGTTGTAAATGACTATTGTAGCTGGAAACAGCAGATTTATTTTGTGGAATATCAACATAGGCATTAAGAGGCATATTAACAGCAACAATCACTCCTGTGTTCCAATGGCATGTTGTGTTAGCTAATCCAAGTTAATCACTTTTAAAGGCTAATTGATCATTAGAAAACTCTTTTGCAATTATGTTAGCACAGCTGAAAACTGTTGCTCTGATTAAAGAAGCAATACAACTGGCCTTCTTTAGACTAGTTGAGTATCTGTTGCATCTGCACTTGTGGGATTGATTACAGGCTCAAAACGTCCAGAAACAAAGACTTTCTTCTGAAACTCCTCAGGCTATTCCATGCGAGAAATTGCCAAGAAACTCAAGATCTGGTACAACACTGTGTACTACTCCCTTCACAGAACAGCGCAAACTGTCTCTAACCATTTTAGAAAGAGGAGTGGGAGGCCCCGGTGCACAACTGAGCAAGAGGACAAGTACATTAGTGTCTAGTTTGAGAAACCAATGCCTTACAGGTCCTCAGCTGGCAGCTTAATTAAATAGTACCCACAAAACACCAGTCTTAACGTCAACAGTGAAGAGGCGGCTCTGGGATGCTGGCCTTCTAGGCACAGTTGCAAAGAAAAAGCCATATCTCACATTGGCCAATAAAAAGAAAAGATTCAGATGGGCAAAAGAACACAGACACGACAGAGGAACTCTTCCTAGAAGGCCAGCATCCCCAGATTTGCCTCTTCATTGTTGATGTTGAGACTGGTGTGCTACTATTTTTCAGACAGCTGTCTTTTTTCCCTTAAATGAAACTGGTATCTTGTTTTATTCATCACAATTTTCTTTAATTAAGGCTAGGGGGCAGTGTTCCGAAGTTTGGATGACTGAGGTGCCCAAAGTAAACTGCCTGTTACTCAGGCCCAGAAGCTAGGATATGCATATATTGGTAGTTGGATAGGAAACACTCTGAAGTTTCTAAAACTGTTAAAATAATGTCTGTGAGTTTAAAAGAACTGATAGGGCAGGCAAAAACCCGAGGATAATCCACCTGGAATAAAAAAAAATTGAGGTCACAGGTCATTTCAATGATAGCCTATGGGAAAAACAAATAGATAGGGCCCAGTTGGCAGTTCCTAGGGCTTCCACTAGATGTCAACAATCTTTAGAAAGGGTTTCAGGCTTGTTTTTTGAAAAACTAATGAGTAATTGTAGTTTTTCCAAGGTGTCCCTCATTAGAAAAGTAGTCTTGTTGCACGCATGAATGAGGTTTGCGCTCTTCATTATTTATCTTGCCTAACATATTATTCTCCGTCTTAAACTTTGTTTATTTAGATATTAGAGTACCTGAAGATTAATTAGAACCAACGTTTGACTTGTTTGGACGAACTTGAAACTATGTTGAAAGAGTGGTTTAATGAAATCAATGGCACCAACTGAACTGACTATTTGGATATAAAAAGGGACTTATCAAACAACCATTCATTGTGTAGCTGGGACCGTTGGGATTGCAAACAGAGGAAGATCTTCAAAGGTAAGTGATTTATTTTATCGCTATTTGGGATTTTGTAATGCCTCTGCTGGTTTGTTAAAATATTTTGATGTAGGGTGCTGTCCTCATATGTCCGCATCATATGCTTTTGCCGTGAAGCCTTTTTGGATTAACAAGAAGTTAAGCTTTTAAACGATGTAAGACACTTTTCATAAGTTATTTTTGTTTTCATGAATGTTTAATATTACGATTTCTGTATTTTTAATTTCACCGGATGTTGTCTTAGTGGCACGCTAGCAGTACACCGATCCCAAAGATTAATGCAGGGCCGACAGACAAGTTCCTTACTTTCTCCACCTTCCACTTGTCTCTTCCATTTTTATGGTAATGCTGCAATTAGTTGGTTGTAATTTTGAGTAGAGCAGACTATTACATATTTTTGTAAGCTGCATGTGTGACATAACTCCACCATTCCTATTTATGATTGTAACGGCTCTCGTTTGTAGAATGAAGAGTGGGCCAAGGCGCAGCGTGGTAGGTGTACAACGACTTTTTACTGATGACACCAAAACAAAGCGCACAGTTCTGTAAGGCTAAGAAACTAAACAGAAAACAAGATCCCACAAACTCAGGTGAAAAACAGGCTGCCTAAGTACGATTCCCAATCAGAGACAACGAAAGACAGCTGCCTCTGATTGGGAACCACACTCGACCAAAAACAAAGATATAGAAAACAGACTTTCCCACCAAGTCACACACTGACCTAACCAAACATAGATAATTATAAGGATCTCTAAGGTCAGGGCGTGACAATCATATAATTTACATATATATTTTTTTCAAATAACATATTAGAGTTGAACCATCATATTTGTTCTGTCTTTTCTGGTGGAGTCAACTGAAATTGCAAGCAACCTTCTATGGCTTGTTTTACATGGGGTGATTTAAGTTTAACTTTTGAAGGACTGAAAGCTTTAGTGAGAGGTCTAATGTTTTAATAGATTCCGCCCTCCGAAACGTATTCATTATATAAATATGTCCTTTTAATTTTACCTGGCCTGCCTGTTTCAAATAAAATGGAATATATTTTTCATGTAACTCATTAGGATTTGGGGCACCACGAGAGCGGTTGTACCTCTTACTTCTACCCCCTCCTTTTTCGAACATTCTGTTAAAAATCGCGCAACTTTTCAGCGTCCTGCTACTCATGCCAGGAATATAGTATATGCATATGATTAGTATGTGTGGATAGAAAACACTCTGAAGTTTCTAAAACTGGTTAAATCACGGCTGTGACTATAACAGATCGTGTGTTTCATTGAAAAACGCAAGAAAAACTGCTCTCTGAAAGCTAAAAATAATTTCCATAAGTCACTTCCATGTTTTGTTAAAAGAGGACAAAATTTAATATCGACCTGCATGCAATTCATACAAATTCCACACGATGTCGCCATTGTCGTCATTTTCAATTGAATTTTTTGTTGGAAAATCCATCTATCTGGCTTTCGTTTCTTCCAGTCTCCACCCGGATGTTGTTAATGTGGACATTGGCAGCCATTGATTTGCAAACGAGGAGCTATTGAATATACATCGCCCTGTAATCATTTTGATAGATTATAAACGTTTACTAATACCTAAAGTTGGGAAGTGTTTTGTGAAAGTTTATCGTCGACTTTTTTAATTTAAAAAAATTACGCAGCGTTTAAAAACAATGTTTTTTTCTGAATGACACAGCTTCCATAGAAAGCTATTTTGGGTATATATGGACCGATTTAAACGAAAAAAAGACCCAATAGTGATGTTTATGGGGCATATAGGAGTGCCAAGAAAGAAGCTTGTCAAAGGTAATGAATGTTTTATATTTTATTTCTGCGTTTTGTGCTGCGTCGGATAAGCAGAGTCTTTGTTTACGTCGCATTCAGGCATTTTCAGGTGGTGCATGCTATCAGATAATAGCTTCTCATGCTTTCGCCGAAAAGCATTTTAAAAATCTGACTTGTTGGCTAGGTTCACAACGAGTGTAGCTTTAATTCAATACCCTGCTTGTGAATTTTGATCAAGGTTTGAGTTTTAACGAGTACATTTAGCATTTAGCGTAGTGCATTTGCATTTCCAGGTGCCTACTTGAGACATATGCGTCTCAAGTAGAGTCAAGAAGTTAATGAAAGCATAAAGATGTTGATGAAGAAATACTGTACTCTTTTGAGTAAAACTTCAGAGTACTTAAGCATGGAATACATTACAGGTAGGGGAATGTTCACACCTACAGTAGCTGGGCTATAAATAGTCTATTGTCCTGCTAATCAGGCTACACGTCTTTGAAATCCTGTTTTCAAAATGCCACCAACTGTCCATTACTACTGTAAATAAAAACACAGCATCTTGTTTACATCATTTGTATCTACCTTTCCAGTTACTTTTAGAGTTTGGGATTCATGTAGTTAAATGTTATGGTGTTTCTATTCCAAGAAAAACAAAAACACTCTGGATTTCCATTAGGATGGAGTGGAAAATATGGCGCTGTACAACATGACGGTCGGGAGTAGGCTACAGTACTGGGCTATTTAGATAAAGAATCCCTGTGTCGTGTGGACACAAGGGAGACTGGGGTTCAATTCCCTGGTGGGAAGGAGTAGGCTGTTCTTGTAAATTAGAATTTGTTCATAACTGACTTGCCCAGATAAATAAAGGTACACGATGAGCATAACATTTTGACACCATAATTGTAGTCTAAGCAATACCCAAACGGAGATTCAGTGAAAACATACATCTAATTGATTTATCAAGACCAGTCTCCATGCTTTTCTCAGAGCAGTGTGAAACGGTGCTAAAATTGTTGTAGGCTATTTCTTTAAATCCTATTGCTTCTAACTTCAATATGCTCTTTAAATAAGACCTACACCACTTTTAACAGAACATTACTCAACACTAGTCACTCATGTCACCTTCGGTAGGCCTAAAGCATATCGAAAAATATGACGTGACTCTGCCAATAATTACAGTGCCTTGCGAAAGTATTCGGCCCCCTTGAACTTTGCGACCTTTTGCCACATTTCAGGCTTCAAACATAAAGATATAAAACTGTATTTTTTTGTGAAGAATCAACAAGTGGGACACAATCATGAAGTGGAATGACATTTATTGGATATTTCAAACTTTTTTAACAAATCAAAAACTGAAAAATTGGGCATGCAAAATTATTCAGCCCCTTTACTTTCAGTGCAGCAAACTCTCTCCAGAAGTTCAGTGAGGATCTCTGAATGATCCAATGTTGACCTAAATGACTAATGATGATAAATACAATCCACCTGTGTGTAATCAAGTCTCCGTATAAATGCACCTGCACTGTGATAGTCTCAGAGGTCCGTTAAAAGCGCAGAGAGCATCATGAAGAACAAGGAACACACCAGGCAGGTCCGAGATACTGTTGTGAAGAAGTTTAAAGCCGGATTTGGATACAAAAAGATTTCCCAAGCTTTAAACATCCCAAGGAGCACTGTGCAAGCAATAATATTGAAATGGAATGAGTATCAGACCACTGCAAATCTACCAAGACCTGGCCGTCCCTCTAAACTTTCAGCTCATACAAGGAGAAGACTGATCAGAGATGCAGCCAAGAGGCCCATGATCACTCTGGATGAACTGCAGAGATCTACAGCTGAGGTGGGAGACTCTGTCCATAGGACAACAATCAGTCGTATATTGCACAAATCTGGCCTTTATGGAAGAGTGGCAAGAAGAAAGCCATTTCTTAAAGATATCCATAAAAAGTGTTGTTTAAAGTTTGCCACAAGCCACCTGGGAGACACACCAAACATGTGGAAGAAGGTGCTCTGGTCAGATGAAACCAAAATTTAACTTTTTGGCAACAATGCAAGACGTTATGTTTGGCGTAAAAGCAACACAGCTCATCACACTGAATACACCATCCCCACTGTCAAACATGGTGGTGCCAGCATCATGGTTTGGGCCTGCTTTTCTTCAGCAGGGACAGGGAAGATGGTTAAAATTGATGGGAAGATGGATGGAGCCAAATACAGGACCATTCTGGAAGAAAACCTGATGGAGTCTGCAAAAGACCTGAGACTGGGACGGAGATTTGTCTTCCAACAAGACAATGATCCAAAACATAAAGCAAAATCTACAATGGAATGGTTCAAAAATAAACATATCCAGGTGTTAGAATGGCCAAGTCAAAGTCCAGACCTGAATCCAATCGAGAATCTGTGGAAAGAACTGAAAACTGCTGTTCACAATTGCTCTCCATCCAACCTCACTGAGCTCGAGCTGTTTTGCAAGGAGGAATTGTTATGCACGTGAGTGAGGACCCAAAAGCGGTTTAACAAAAACAGAGTCCTTTAATGTCAAAACACAGGTAAGACATAGATCCTCTTCAAATGTATATAATGGCAAAATAAACAACCCGCAGAGAGGGCGACAAATGAAACATAAAGTCCTTCTGATAATCACAGAAGAGTTCCCCTTCTAGCAGCAGAGGAGAATAGCTGGGTTAGAGTCCCCTTCTAGCAGCAGAGGAGAATAGCTGGGTTAGCGGCGACAGACTGCTGGTCTCTCTGGGTAGGCGCGGGTCGTAGAGGACAGAGGTACCTGATCACACGTAGCATCAGATGAACAGGCAGATTCCGACAGGACAGGACAAGGGTGAAGCAAACGAGACGATAGTTTGGTTCTGGCATGAGAAACTCAAACGAGAATCTGACAAAGACAGAAGCAGGAACAGAGAGAGAAATAGAGACCTAATCAGAGGGAAAAAAGGGAACAGGTGGGAAAAGGGTGAACGAGGTAGTTAGAGAAGATGAGGAGCAGCTGGGGGAAGGAGAGGAAGAGAAGGTAACCTAATACGACCAGCAGAGGGAGACGGAGTGAAGAGAAAGAACAGGAACAAGACATAATATGACAAAACATGACAGGAATGGGAAAAAATGTCAGTCTCTCGATGTGCAAAATTGATAGAGACATACCCCAAGCGACTTACAGCTGTAATCGCAGCAAAAGGTGGCGCTACAAAGTATTAACTTACGGGGGCTGAATAATTTTGCACGCCCAATTTTTCAGTTTTTGATTTGTTAAAAAAGTTTGAAATATCCAATAAATGTCGTTCCACTTCATGATTGTGTCCCACTTGTTGTTGATTCTTCACAAAAAAATACAGTTTTATATCTTTATGTTTGAAGCCTGAAATGTGGCAAAAGGTCGCAAAGTTCAAGGGGGCCGAAAACTTTCGCAAGGCACTGTATTTCTCTTTTTAGAGGGAGAGAAACAAAAATCCTGCAGTCATCTCATGTCGAGGCCAGTCGAGGCCAGCATAGGTATTCAACCAGCATCTGTATCAACACAGCTTGCACTGCTCTGCAATGTCTTAGACCTTTTCGCCACTCAGGCGCTGTACATTGTGATTGGTCTGGAGTGGGCTACAGTACTAAAGTCAGAGCATAATAATCCTAACAAAATAAAAGAAAAACCTTAGTGTCACAACAGTTTTAGTAAATAATAATGAAGTCGTGCACAATTATAATTTTCTATTTAGATTTATGTCGCCCATTCATTTTCAGTTAGAGAGACAGTAGGATCCAAAAACATAATCAGTGCTCTATCTCCACCTTGCGCTGGTCTGGAGCAATGAAGTAGTGACGTAGCGTACCGTACTAAACCACAAATGACCTCTAAATCCCGCAGCATAATCACAAAACTTTTAGTGGAGCAACCACTGTAGACATGACATAGTAAACAAATATCTGGAACACTGAAATTAGTTTACCTTCGAATCTCATCACAACCAACTTTATCTTTTGAGCTAATTAGCAACTCGGAAGCCCCATTTGGTTGAGTTGTCAACTAATGTGAATTCAATGAGAAATCAACAACTATAGCAAATCAAATTGTATTTTCACATTGCGCCGAATACAACAGGTGTTTTGTACCCCCTCATGCCATACCATTTGTAATTCTTTCAAATATGCACATTTCAATATATTGTACTGGTCCTATGCAATCTTAAAGCGTCTGCTATAACAACATTAGGATAGATTCAAGCAGTATCTGGACGAAAGCATTCGTATTCAGCTACTAAAGGCTTACTTTAAATGCAGAGCCCCTCTCTTTTCTTTGTAAAAAGGGAACATGGCTGAATTATGAATGACAGATGGGCTCCATTTCACCTGTCACCTCAGCCACAGCCTTTCTGGAGTTTAAAAAAGAAGAGAGACTCACAGTAAACCATGCTTCGTCAAAGAATCACAAATCATACACATTGATTACCTATCTGAATGTGCAGTTATTCATTAGACACAGACAAATAAGGATGTGGTATGATTTTGGCCAGCAGGACCTAAAGATGAAGCTGTTGATATTCTGAGTTGATGGTTCGATTCACACCTGATTTTATGGTTTTGTATCAATACAAGTGTGAGAATGCCGACAGTCACTCAATCCCTCAGTCACCCTCTCTACCTTCATTATAGTGTAGTGTGAGCTCTCTCCATCATTCCTTTCCTGGCACACACACAGCCAAAAACATAGCTTTACAGTTTCTCTGCATTTACATATGGCTGATCTCTGCTGCTATCCCCTGCCTGGGAAAGGGATGAGTGAATCTGTGAAGCGCAGGGGGGGCTCTGCTGGGAGGCAAGGTTTCAGCACCGGCCATTTAAGCCAGTAGCACTGTCAGAAGGGATGGAAATAGAGACATGATTCACCCCCTATTTCCTTGTGCTTCCTCCTCCCCCTTGCAGTACCGAGGAGCCAGAGAGGCTGGTCCCAATTACGTAACCTCCACATATGCAGATAGATATAGAAATTAGAAGACAGAACTACCATTCAATGACTGGGGAATTCAAAAAATAATCCAGAATTATTATGCAGGATATCCAGAATGAATGCACATTTGGTTATTATGTAAGCACATTGAAAGAAAAGTTTGGATATCCTTGAAGGTCCTTATGGTGGAACCCTTCAACACAAAATTACAGACTAGGACAAGAATGGCCTGAGTACTTGATGCGGTGCCATGAAACGTCCCCCATCTGCAGTATTCTTGGGCAGGTCTGGCAACTCAAGTAGCTAAGCCCTCCCTACAGCCATTAATCCATGGGCAGATCTGACATCCCATGGAACGAGTGAACTTCCCACTCTAGTGTCTTCTAAGGTTGCAATCTTTCTTCCTTTCATTTGATTCTCTCCAGGCACACCATTAACATTTTCTAATAATGTACAATAGATGTGTGAACTTAATCTCCATTGAGTGTCACTCCTGCGGCTAGATGAAACTCCAGAGGAGTACGCTATGTAAGGCGGTGCCACTGATGTACAGAAAAGTACAGTAGACACGACAGAGTGATTTGAATAATCAGACATTCATTTGATAGAAACTTCTATATCCATTTCTCCCACCTATTTTTATTATCGTCACATAATGTATTACTTTCACATATATGATAACTTATTTATTTTACCCCCTTTTTCTCCCCAATTTCGTGGTATCCAATTGTTAGTAGTAACTATCTTGTCTCATCGCTTCAACTCCCGTACAGGCTCGGGAGAGACGAAGGTCGAAAGCCACGCGTCCTCCAAAAAACAACCCAACCAAACCAAGCCG
Organism: Oncorhynchus clarkii lewisi; assembly: GCF_045791955.1. Lineage (NCBI taxonomy): Eukaryota > Metazoa > Chordata > Actinopteri > Salmoniformes > Salmonidae > Oncorhynchus > Oncorhynchus clarkii. The sequence goes on along the minus strand of NC_092160.1, from coordinate 1,791,060 downwards.
CACTACTTCTTAACCTCTCTGATCTCCCCATCCCGGATCCGGGATCGTGAATACAGACTCAAGCTCATTACCATAACGCAACGTTAACTATTCATGAAAATTGCAAATGAAATGAAATGAATCTATTTGCTCTCAAGCTTAGCCTTTTGTTAACAACACTGTCATCTCAGATTTTCAAAATATGCTTCTCAACCATTGCAAAACAAGCATTTGTGTAACAGTATTGATGGCTAACGTAGCATTTAGCGTTAGCATTCAGCAGGTAACATTTACACAAAAAAACAGAAAAGCATTCAAATAAAATAATTTACCTTTGAAGAACTACAGATGTTTTCAATGAGGAGACTCTCAGATAGCAAATGTTCAGTTTTTCCTGAAAGATTATTTGTTTAGGACAAATTGCTCCGTTTTCTGCGTCACGTTTAGCTACGAAAAAACCCCTGTATCCAGGATTGTGTAAATCTATCAGCAAGCTCATTAGCATAACACAACGTTAACTATTCATGAAAATGGCAAATGAAATGAAATTAATCTATTTGCTCTCAAGCTTAGCCTTTTGTTAACAACACTGTCATCTCAGATTTTCAAAATATGCTTTTGAACCATAGCTAAACAAGCATTTGTGTAAGAGTATTGATAGCCTAGCATTGCATTAAGCCTAGCATTTAGCATGCAACATTTTCCACAAAAACCATAAAAGCATTCAAATAAAATCATTTACCTTTGAAGAACTTCAGATGTTTTCAATGAGGAGACTCTGTTAGATAGCAAATGTTCCGTTTTTACAAAAAATATTATTTGTGTAGGAGAAACCGCTCCGTTTTGTTCATCACGTTTGGGTAAGAAAAAAATAAATAAATAATTAAAACGCAAACTTTTTTCCAAATTAACTCCATAATATCGACAGAAACATGGCAAACGATGTTTAGAATCAATCCTCAAGGTGTTTTTCACATATCTATCGACGATAAAATCCATCGTGGCAGTTTACTTTCAATTCTGAAGAAATGGAACGCGCATGGACCTACAGATTACGCACACAGGACACCGGGCGGGACACCGGGTAAATGTAGTCTCTTATGGTCAATCTTCCAATGATATGCCTCCAAACACGTCACAATGCTGCAGACAACTCGGGGAATAGACAGAAAGCGCAGGCTCATTCCTGGCGCATTCACAGCCATATAAGGAGACATTGGAACACAGCACCTTCAGAATCCGGGGCATTTCCTGTATGAAACTTCATCTTGGTTTCGCCTGTTGCATTAGTTCTGGGGCACGCACAGATAATATCTTTGCAGTTTTGGAGACGTCAGAGTTGTGTCTTTCCAAGGCTGTCAATTCCATGCATAGTCGAGCATCTTTTCGTGACAAAATATTGCGCTTAAAACGGGCACGTCTTTTTATCCAATAATGACACAGCGCCCCTATAGGTTCAACAGGTTAACACAGCGCACATCCAACCTGGAAGCCAGCCGCACCAATGTGTCAGAGGAAACACTGTGCACCTGGCGACCTGGTCAGCGTGCACTGCGCCTGGCCCGCCACAGGAGTCGCTAGTGCGCGATGAGACAAGGGTATCCCTACCGGTCAAGCCCTCCCTAACACGGACGACGCTAGGCCAATTGTGCGTTGCCCCATGGACCTCCCGGTCGTAGCCGGCTGCGACAGAGGCCGGGATCGAACCCAGAGTCTCTGGTGGCACAGCCTTAGACCACTGCGCCACCCAGGAGACCCCGATATATGATACTTTTTTATGTATAGTAGTAACTCAAGTAGGCTGATTACTAAAATGTCTTTGAATGACACTGAGTGGCAGTGTTTTTACAGCTAATGCCGGTTTACATGAGGCTGATGACGTGCAGGTGTTTGTACACATGTATGTACACACACTCATTGGGGGTGGTGAATGGGAGTAATTGTCTTTTTTATTTTTTTATTTTCTTCTAAGGGGGGACTTTGGGAGGGGTCTCGAATGGTTGAGGGACAGCTATTGGGGCACTATGGGGAGATCTTGGAGGGTTCGGGTTCACATTTTTTGGCCTAGTGGGAGATCTGTCAACGTTCCCATGAGCCGAGCATTGACCCTGTATGCTTCTGTGTGTCGCTCTGAATGGGAGTCTGTTGGATGACTGGTGTGGTGTAGTTGTTGAGTGGCTTCACTGCAATTATATTGTATGTTTAGGATATTCAATAAATAGGAATGTCTTTGAAGATCAATTTCCTATGTTTCCTCATTGAGAGAATCATGGAGCATGAATTTTCAAAAAGATAACATTTCCTCCATTCCTTTGGGAGCGAGCAGGAAAAGAGAGAGAGCACATGTGAGTTAAAATACAACAATGGGAGAAGTTTCGGTCTTAAACAGAGAAAGCAGGGCCCGAAAAATATAAAATATAAAACAAACACGTCGTAAAGTGTTGGTAACATGTTTAATGATCTGAAATAAAAGATCCCAGAAATGTTCCATATGCACAAAAAGCTTATTTCTCTGAAATATTGTGCACAAATGTGTTTACATCCCTATTAGTGAGCATGTATCTTTTGTCAAGATAATCTATCCACCTGACATGTGTTGTCACGGCTGGCTGAAGGACTGGACCAAGGTGCAGCATGGTAAGCGTACATTTTCTCTTTATTAAAAATGACGCCAACAAAACAAAGAACAAAACCAAACCGTGACGCTTTGGGCTATGTGCCCTGAACAAAGTCAAAGTTAACTTCCCACAAAACAGGTGGGGGAAAAGGGTACCTTAGTATGGTTCTCAATCAGAGACAACGCTAGACAGCTGTCCCTGATTGAGAAACATACCCGGCCAAAACATAGAATACAGGACATAGAATGCCCACCCTAGTCACACCCTGGCATAACCAAAATAGAGAATAAAAAGCCTCTCTATGGCCAGGGCGTGACATGTGTGGCATATAAAGGAGCTGATTAAACAGCATGATCATTACACGGGTGCACCTTGTGCTGGGGGACAATAAAAGGCCACTCTAAAATGTGCAGTTTTGTCACATAACACAGATGTCTCAAGTTGAGGGAAAAGTGCAATTGGCATGCTGAATACAAGAACGTCCACCAGAGCTGTTGCCATAGAATTTGATGATCATTTCTCTACCTTAAGCCGCCTCCAATGTAATTTTAGAGAATTTGGCATTACGTCCAACCGGCCTCACAACCGCAGACCACATGTCACCACGCCAGCCCAGGACCTCCACATCCGGCTCCTTCACCTGCAGGATCATCTGAGACCAGCCACCCGGTCAGCTGATGAAACTGGGGGTTTGTACAGCCAAAGAATTTCTGTTTAACAGTCTGATGGCCTTGAGATAGAAGCTGTTTTTCAGTCTCTCGGTCCCTGCTTTGATGCACCTGTACTGACCTCACCTTCTGGATGATAGCGGGGTGGCTCGGGTGGTTGTTGTCCTTGATGATCTTTATGGCCTTCCTGTGACATCGGGTGGTGTAGGTGTCCTGGAGGGCAGGTAGTTTGGTCCGGTGATGCGTTGTTCAGACCTCACTACCCTCTGGAGAGCCTTACGGTTGTGGGCAGAGCAGATGCCGTACCAGGCATACAGGATGCTCTCGATTGTGCATCTGTAGATGTTTGTGAGTGCTTTTGGTGACAAGCCAAATTTCTTCAGCCTCCTGAGGTTGAAGAGGCGCTGCTGCGCCTTCTTCACGACACTGTCTGTGTGGGTGGACCTATTCAGTTTGTCCGTGATGTGTACGCCGAGGAACTTAAAACATACTACCCTCTCCACTACTGTCCCATCGATGTGGATAGGGGGGTGCTCCCTCTGCTCTTTCCTGAAGTCCACAATCATCTCCTTTGTTTTGTTGACGTTGAGTGTGAGGTTACTCCCTGTAGGCCGTCTCGTCGTTGTTGGTAATCAAGCCTACCACTCTAGTGTCGTCCGCAAACTTGATGATTGAGTTGGAGGTGTGCATGGCCACGCAATCGTGGGTGAACAAAGGGTACAGGAGAAGGCTCAGAACGCACCCTTGTGGGGCCCTAGTGTTGAGGATCAGTGGGGTGGAGATGCTATTACCTACCCTCACCACTTGGGGGCGGCCCGTCAGGAAGTCCAGTACCCAGTTGCACAGGGTGTGGTCGAGACCCAGGGTCTCAAGTTTGATGATGAGTTTGGAGGGTACTATGGTGTTAAATGCTGAGCTGTAGTCGATGAACAGCATTCTCACATAGGTATTCATCTTGTCCAGATGGGTTAGGGCAGTGTGCAGTGTGGTTATTTTCCTGATACTACAATCTGGGGGGACCTCACCTCCTCCCTGTAGGCTGCCTCGTTGTTGTTGGTATTCAGGCCTACCACTTTAGTGTCGTCTGCAAACTTGATGATTGAGTTGGAAGCATGCATGGCCACACAGTCATGAGTGTACAGGGAGTACAGGAGACGGCTGAGAACGCACCATTGTGGGGCCCCAGTGTTGAGGATCAGTGGGGTGGAGATGTTGTTTCCAACCTTCACCACCTGGGGGCGGGGTGGGGTCGAGACCCAGGGTCTCAAGCTTAATGACGAGTTTGGAGGGTTCTATGGTGTTAAATGCTGAGCTGTAGTCAATGAACAGCATTCTTAGATAGGTATTCCTCTTGTCCAGATTGGATAGGGCAGTGTGCAGTGTGATGGTGATTACGTCGTCTGTGGACCTATTTGGGCGGTAAGCAAATTGGAGTGGGTCTAGGGTGTCAGGTAGGGTGGAGGTGATATGGTCCTTGACTAGTCTCTCTCATGATGACGGAAGTGAGTGCTACGGGGTGGTAGTTGTTTAGCTCAGTTACTTTAGCTCTCTTGGGAACAGGGACAATGGTGGCCCTCTTGAAGCATGTGGGAACAGCAGACTGGGATAAGGATTGATTGAATATGTCCGTAAACACACCAGCCAGCTGGTCTGCGCATGCTCTGAGGACTTGGCTGGGGATGTCGTCTGGGCCTGCAGCCTTGCGAGGGTTAACACATTTAAATGTTTTACTCATGTCGGCTGCAGTGAAGGAGAGTCCGCAGGTTTTGGTTGCATGCCATGTCAGTGACACTGTATTGTCCTCAAAGCGGGCAAAGAAGTTATTTAGTCTGCCTGGGAGCAAGACATCCTGGTCAGTGACGGGGCTGGTTTTCTTTTTGTAATCCGTGATTGACTGTAGACCCTGCCACATACCTCGTGTCTGAGCCGTTGAATTGTGACTATACTTTGCCTCTATACTGACGCTTAGCTTGATTGATTGCCTTGTGGAGGGAATAGGTACACTGTTTGTATTCGGTGGTTCGCGCTTTCAGTTTCACACAAATGCTGCCATCAATCTACGGTTTCTGGTTTGGGAATGTTTTAATCGTTGCTATGGGAACGACATCGTCAATGCACTTTCTAATGAACTCGCTCACCGAATCAGCATATTCGTCAATGTTGTTGTTGGAAGCAATGCGGAACATATCCCAGTCCACGTGATCGAAGCAGTCTTGAAGCGTGGAATCAGATTGGTCGGACCAGCGTTGAACAGACCTGAGCACGGGAGCTTCTTGTTTTAGTTTCTGTCTGTAGGCAGGGAGCAACAAAATGGAGTCGTGGTCAGCTTTTCCGAAAGGAGGGCGGGGTATATGCATCGCGGAAGTTAGAATAGCAATGATCCAAGGTTTTACCAGCCCTGATTGCGCAATCGATATGCTGATACAATTTAGGGAGTCTTTTAAGAATTCATGGATGGATTATATGCCATATGCTGAACCGCCGGATTAATGTGTATTACGAAGTTAGCTAAATCAATCCACAAGTCGCTCATCCATTCTACTGATACGCAGTTTTAGATCTGAAATATTTAAGTAAGAAGTGACAGCTATCGATTCTTTGAACTGTAACTTGAAACAAGGAAAGTTGAAATATTTTGACATTTTTCAAGAGTCACATTGTGACGGACTGGATGAGTGCAATGGTGTACCCTTTGGTCTCTCAACCCAATTGAGCCCCTTAAATCCTGGGCAGGTAGTGAGGTGGAGTGGGGGAAATTGGACGCAGCTCTGAGCAGCGGCACACAGTCCCTTTGATGCATTACCCAGCCAAGCTCTGAATGATGAAGCTGCCAGTCACTCCCCCCCCTGCTGTACCCCCTCTCCCTGCCCCCTCTGTGGAAAATTAATTACAGTGCACTCCCAGGTGCTGTTGCGTAATATCCCATCCCAGCTGCCACCTAGTTGTGTCTTGTACGTTCCCACACAGAAAAGGGCAGATATCAAGACAACATCGGAGCAGTGATTGAGAGAATCCCTCTGGAGGAACCCATCTCAGATAGAAGAACACCTGTGTGTGACAATATTTATGACTGTCCATACAGTAGGTGTACAGTAGGTGTTACTTTCTCTCAGAGGGTGTGTGTGTGAATATGCTGAAACTACTGATACAGTGCAGCACCATTAGGTCTTAATCATTCATGGATCTTACTGTACTGTATGCATGGAATGCTAATACAAATATGCAGATTCATTCTCTTCCCACCTTCGGGGGAGAAATTAAACACAATCCAGGTTTGACTCAACAGAAACAGCCACAAGGGGAGGACAATAAGGATTTCTGCTTTTCCTGCAAATGGCGTCACATTAAGTTGATCTGAATAATACCCTGGCTGGGGAAACAGCTTGGGAAAAAATCTGCAAGGCTGTTTGTATTGTAACATTGGCTATGTCAATGACGAACACAACACAAACGGTGGAATCTAATTAAATTGTAGCTTCAGGTATTATGCTTATTTTTTCCTCAGACGTCAATGTAACACGACCAAATTAATGGAAATACCAAGGAAACACGTGGGGTAAAAATGCCGTGAGGGAAATATCCTGAATCTCCACACTGCCCCCAAGGGGTGCTGTGGCGAGTCAGAGCAGCAGGGAGCTTCTACATATATGCACGGCAGCAATGCTTTAATAAAAGGCTAGTGAGGAGACAGTCCCTTCTCCCTGAGGTGCTTCTATGGCCCTGAATCACATGGAACACAAAGAGCGAGAGAGAGAGGACCTTTGCATTCAACAACTTACTGCATCACCCCCTGCCAACCACCACCCAGCTCCCCTGCATGTGAATCTCTCACAGGACAATATTCCCAGACTGAGTTAGATGTATTTTTATTCAACACGGTGCAGTTTGCTGCCAAATCACTCCCCAGAACCAAGACGCTTAGCCACTATTTGGGTCATTTTCTCCTAGAGGAAAGGGAAATCATCACACCAGCTGTCAATAGAGGGAGATAATATGCTGATTTCTATCTGCTCAGGAGAAACTTTTCCTCCCCCCAACATATTTATTGGGCTACATGGGAGAGTAACAGAGGTGGTTCGGTGAACCAAGCTCACGTGTTGTATAACCTTGCCTGAGACCTGAAAACTTAGCTGCCAGAGCTAATGGGTACCCACTGGGCACAAACTGGTTGAATCAATGTTGTTTCAACATAATTTGTCAAATTATTGCAACTTGGATTATATTTTACATGAAAAGTACATTGGATTTGAAAGAAGTTGTTTTGAGGGTGAATATTCTAACACAGGATAATGTCAGCATTGTAACTAATTATCAACATAGACACACCCTGTTTAAAATATGTTGAATTTGTACCTTTGAAACAATGTTGTATGTTCAATAACATATCCACTCTCAGCATATATATATATATATATATATATGTATATATATACACACACACACACTGCTCAAACAAATAAAGGGAACACTTACACAACACAATGTAACTCCAAGTCAATCACACTTCTGTGAAATCAAACTGTCCACTTAGGGAGCAACACTGATTGACAATACATTTCACATGCTGTTGTGCAAATGGAATAGACAACAGGTGGAATTATAGGCAATTAGCAAGACACCCCCAATAAAGGAGTGGTTCTGCAGGTGGTGACCACAGACCACTTCTCAGTTCCTATGCTTCCTGGCTGATGTTTTGGCCACTTTTGAATGCTGGCGGTGCTTTCACTCTAGTGGTAGCATGAGACGGAGTTTACAACCCACAAAAGTGGCTCAGGTAGTGCATCTCATCCAGGATGGCACATCAATGCGAGCTGTGGCAAGAAGGTTTGCTGTGTCTGTCAGCATAGTGTCCAGAGCATGGAGGCGCTACCAGGAGACAGGCCAGTACATCAGGAGACGTGGAGGAGGCCGTAGGAGGGCAACAACCCAGCAGCAGGACCGCTACCTCCGCCTTTGTGCAAGGAGGAGCTGGAGGAGCACTGCCAGAGCCCTGCAAAATGACCTCCAGCAGGCCACAAATGTGCATGTGTCTGGTCAAACGGTCAGAAACAGACTCCATGAGGGTGGTATGAGGGCCCGACGTCCACAGGTGGGGGTTGTGCTAACAGCCCAACACCGTGCAGGACGTTTAGCATTTGCCAGAGAACACCAAGATTGGCAAATTTGCCACTGGCGCCCTGTGCCCTTCACAGATGAAAGCAGGTTCACACTGAGCACATGTGTCTGGAGAGAGTCTGGAGATGCTGTGGAGAACGTTCTGCTGCCTGCAACATCCTCCAGTATGACCGGTTTGGCGGTGGGTTAGTCATGGTGTGGGGTGGCATTTGTTTGGGGGGCCGCACAGCGCTCCATGTGCTCGCCAGAGGTAGCCTGACTGCCATTAGGTACCGAGATGAGATCCTCAGACCCCTTGTGAGACTTGTTTGGACAAAGTTTATTGGTAACTTTTGGGATTCCTTTGTATGCATTTTGGACGAGTGGAGCAGGTGGAGTAATGACTCAAGCCCGCCAAATAACTGCATTTTTTGAGATATAAGAAGGACTTTATTGAACAAAACAACTATTTGTTATGTAGCTGGGACCTTTGGGATTACAAACAGAGGAATATATATATATATATATATATATATATATTTTTTTTTTTTGAATTTTTACCCCTTTTTCTCCCCAATTTCGTGGTATCCAATTGTTGTAGTAGCTACTATCCTGTCTCATCGCTACAACTCCCGTACGGGCTCGGTAGAGACGAAGGTTGAAAGTCATGCGTCCTCCGATACACAACCCAACCAGCCGCACTGCTTCTTAACACAGCTCGCCTCCAACCCGGAAGCCAGCCGCACCAATGTGTCGGAGGATACACCGTGCACCTGGCAACCTTGGTTAGCTCACACTGCGCCCGGCCCGCCACAGGAGTCGCTGGTGCGCGATGAGACAAGGACATCCCTACCGACCAAGCCCTCCCTGACCCGGACGACGCTAGGCCAATTGTGCTTCGCCCCACGGACCACCCGGTCGCGGCCGGTTACGACAGAGCCTGGGCGCGAACCCAGGGACTCTGATGGCACAGCTGGCGCTGCATTACAGCGCCCTTAACCACTGCGCCACCCGGGAGGCCAGGAAGATATTTTTATCGCTATTTCTGACTTTTGTGACGCCTCTGCTTGTTTGGAAAATGTGTTTAATGCTTTTGTTTGTGGGCCGCTGTCCTCGGATAATTGCAAGCCTTTTTAAAATCTGACAAAGCAGCTGGATTAACAAAAAACTAAGCTTTTAAGCGAAGTAAGACACTTGTATTTTCATGAATGTTTATTATTACGATTCTTCTATTTTGAATTTTGCACCCTGCAATTTCACAGGATGTTGTCGAGGTGTGCCGCTAGCCCAAAGAGGGTAAATGCACAGTCAACTTAGTGTATATAAACTTCTGGCTCACTGGAATTATGTTACAGTGAATTATACATGAAATAGTCGTCGTTGGATTGTTGGAAAAATGACTTGTCATGCACAAAGTAGATGTCTTGCCAAAACTATAGTTTGTTAACAAGAAATTTGTGGAGTGGTTGAAAAACGAGTTTTAATGACTCCAACCTAAGTGTATGTATACTTCCGACTTCAACTGTATGTGTGTTTCCTGTTCTTCATGAGATCACCAAATGAAACAGACTCGTCATGACTGCCCCTTAAGTTTCAACAGACGACTCCCACATTCTGAAAAATATAAAAATTATTGTTTAATAATTATTAAAACTTTTGATGTCTAAGTGCCTCTGTGTTCCACAGTTTACATTCCAAACTCAAAAATTACAGAGCATAGGGGCAGCGTATTTTATGACCGACAATAAAACAGCCGACTTCCCACACTCCCCCTTTACGAGAGAGAGCACGCTGTAGAGTGGGCCCACTGTTGTCTGATCCTTCACATCGTCACAGGAGAGTTATGACAAGGTCAAGGGTTGAACATGCACATTTCCAATATTAGGGCAATAATTAAGAAGTTTAACCTCTCTGGGATTTGTGGGACGCTAGCGTCCAGGGCGCCAAATTCAAACAACAGAAATCGTATAATTAAAAGTCCTCAAACATACAAGTATTATACACAATTTTAAGCTAAACTTCTTGTTAATCCAACCACAGTGTCCGATTTCAAAAAGGCTTTAGGTTGAAAGCACACCATGTGATTATGTTAGGACAGCGCCTAGCCACAGAAAAACATAGACATTTTCCAGCCAATGAGAGGGCTCACAAAAGTCAGAAATAGCGATTAAATTAATCACTAACCTTTGATGATCTTCATCTGGTGGCACTCCCAGGTCTCCATGTTACACAATACATTTTTGTTTTGTGCAATAAAGTCACTCTTCATGTCCAAAAACCTCAGTTTAAATTGGCGCATTATGTTCAGTAATGCATTGTCTCAAATAACATCCAGTGAAATTGCAGAGAGCCAAATCAAATTACAGAAATACTCATCATAAACAAGTGTTCTACATAGGATTAAAGATAAACTTCTTGTTAATCCAGCCGCCAGAAACTTCAGAGTGTTTTCTATCCAAATCTACCAATTATATGCATATCCTAGCTTCTGGGCCTGAGTAACAGGCAATTTACTCTGGACACACTTTTCATCCAAACTTCCCAATGCTGCCCCCTTTCCCAATGAAGTTAAAGCAACTGGAGATGTTAACAATCGGCCTAGAAGAGGACAGTTTGCCAAACGTTACTGGAACTTTCAACAGGACTGGGTTATGTGGTCAGATGAGACCAAAATAGATATTTTTGTAAACAAACACCTGAGGTGGGTTTGGCGTAGACAGAAAGATAGCCATGCAGAAAATTTACCTCATCCACACTGTGAAGTATGTTGGTGGATCATTGGTGTTGTGAGAAGGTTTTCATTCCAAAGGCCCTGGAGAACTTGTTAGGAAACGTGGTATCATGGACATCCCACTTCCTGGTTGGACTTTTTCTCAGGTTTTCGCCTGCCATATGAGTTCTGTTATACTCACAGATATCATTCAAACAGTTTTAGAAACGTCATAGTGTTTTCTATCAAAATCTACTAATAATATGCATATCCTGGCTTCTGGGCCTGAGTAGCAGACAGTTTACTCTGGGCACGCTTTTCATCCGGACGTGAAAATACTGCCCCCTAGCCCAATACTGCTCCCCATTCTAGTTTATATTACTCGCAAGGGGGCTCCAATATGTCGTGACATGACTATCATTGATGTGGTGACTGTTATTTATCGAATAATTACTTACTACATTTAATTATTACTCAATTAAATGAATCATGTAACAATTAACTCATTAGGAATTTGGGGCACCACAGAACAGTTGTTTACCGAGTTACTATCTCCCAACTTAAAATCTTAAGATTATCTGAACATCTCTTACATCAATAACAGTCAACTATTACCTCATCTGTCTCATTCTAAACATCGTATAATCCTTGGATAGCTGCACAAATGCTAACCTAAGTGATGAATCAGCGATACACAAATTGGCTCAATTATTTATTTACTAACTAAATCATCACACAGAATAGGTTATTGATTGCATACATAATACAATTAAAACAGGTCCCTAGTGGACTAACAAATGCATGACAGTTTGGTTACGCAATGGACAGGGGTAGAGTATGTAAGGAGAGGGAGAGACAGATTCAACTTCTCGTACATACATTTCGAAGCTACGACCAGTTTTGGTCTGGTTTCTCACCATTTCAACGTGTAGTCCATGGCCTCACATTCTCTGGTCTCAATGGTGGATTATTCAGGGTACAGCTAGGACCACTTTACACACCGGCAGCAACCCGGCATGTTTTGGTTTCATGTACATTTCGCTTGCAAGTCCTTTTAACTTCTTCGATATAGGGGGCGCTCTTTTAATTTTTGGATAAAAAAACGTTCTCGTTTTAAACAAGATATTTTGTCACGAAAAGATGCTCGACTATGCATATAACTATGCATATAACTTTGGAAAGAAAACACTCTGACGTTTCCAAAACTGCAAAGATATTATCTGTGAGTGCCACAGAACTGATGCTACAGGCGAAACCAAGATGAAATTTCAAACGGGAAATGCCCCAGATTTTGAATGCGCTGTGTTCCAATGTCTCCTTATATGGCTGTGAATGTGCAAGGAATGAGCCTACACTTTTTGTCGTTTCTCCAAGGTGTCTGCAGCATTGTGACGTTTTTGTAGGCATATCATTGGAAGATTGACCATAAGAGACTACATTTACCAGGTGCTCGCTTGGTGTCCTCCGTTGCAATTATTGCGTAATCTCCAGCTGCGTGCATTTTTCAATTTGCTTCAGAGGAGAAACTCATCTGCCACGAATGACTTATCATCGAATAGATATGTGAAAAACACCTTGAGGATTGATTCTAAACAACGTTTGCCATGTTTCTGTCGATATTATGGAGCTAATTTGGAAAAAAAGTTTGGCGTTGTAATGACTGAATTTTTTTTCTTTTTTTCTTAGCCAAACAAAACGGAGCGATTTCTCCTACACAAATAATCTTTTTGGAAAAACTGAAAATTTGCTATCTAACTGAGAGTCTCCTCATTGAAAACGTCCAAAGTGCTTTTCTTGTTTTTGTGAAAATGTTGCCTGCTGAATGCTAGGCAACCTCTTAGAGGTTAGGGTGCATTTTTTCAACTTTTTGCTAAAAAGCAAAAAGCAGGCAAAACCCCAAGGAAAAACTGTTCAGAAAAAAAAACATATATCCCTCCGCCAGTTCCCTGTATTGTCTATGTCAAGGGAAATTAGATAGCGCCCAGTTTACAGTTCCTACAGCTTCCACACGATGTCGCCAGTCTTGGGAATTGGGTTGAAGTTAATCCTTGGTGAAATGAAGAATAGGCACTTCCTGTCAGAGGGTACACTGTGGATAGTTATGAAAGAGAAAAAAATCGTCCATGATTTGTTGACTCACTGCTATTGAATACAGATCGCCCGGTCATCAATTTGATCGATTATTAACGTTTACAAATACCTAAAGTTGGATTACAAAAGTAGTTTGAAGTATTTTGGCAAAGTTTATAGGCAACTTTTTAAATTTTTTGTAATGACGTTGCGTTTTGGAAAGCTGTTTTTTTCTGGATCAGACGGATTTATAAATGGACATTTTGGGTATACATGGACGGATTTAATCGAAAAAAAGAACAAATTGTGATGTTTATGGGACATATTGGAGTGCCAACAAAGAAGCTCGTCAAAGGTAATGCATGTTTTATATTTTATTTCTGCGTTCTGTGTAGCGCCGGCTACGCTAATTCTTTTGTTTGTCTCCTTCAGGTATTTCAGGGGGGAGGTGCATGCTATCAGATAATAGCTTCTCATGCTTTCGCCGGAAAGCTTTTTTAAAATCTGACATGTTGGCTGGATTCACAACGAGTGTAGCTTTAATTGAGTACCCTGCATGTGTGATTTAATGAAAGTACTCGATAAAACTCAAACTATCTAAATTTGGCGCTACACATTTCCCCAGGCTATTGGCTAGGAGAGACGCTAGCGTCTCGGTGGCCGTAAGAGGTTAATGCTATGCTAGCTATCAATACTCTTACACAAATGCTTGTGTAGCTAAGGTTGAAAAGCATATTTTGAAAATCTGAGATGACAGTGTTGTTAATAACAAAAGGCTAAGCTTGTGAGCCAATATTTATTTCATTTAATTTGCGATTTTCATGAATAGTTAACGTTGCGTTATGCTAATGAGCTTGAGGCTATGATTACGCTCCCGGATACGGGATTGCTCGACGCAAGAAGTTCAGCACTCTGGTGTTAGGGGTGTTCCAACACGCTGACACAATGTCTGTGCTCACGTTGGCCTGGTTACTGACTGGACCCAGCTTTATATAAAATGCAATTATCTCATTTAGAAGGCTAAAATCCATTTCTATTTTTTTTTTAAATATTGCCATACGTAATCATAGATTATATACATTTAGATTCAAATCTGACAACTAGAATGAGTACACCCTCAGATATGCAGTTATTTACTTATACCATCCTTAATGATATCACAAAATAATAAACACTTTGTCAGGATTGTTCTTTAAAACTTCTTACGGATAGGCGGGACAGTCGCGTCCCACTTGGGTAAAAAACAAAATTCAAAAAAATGAAATCAAAATCTAACTTTAATTAAATCACACATATAAGATACCCAATTAAAGCTACACTCGTTGTGAATCCAGCTAACATGTCAGATTTTAAAAAGGCTTTTCGGCGAAAGCATAAGAAGCTATTATCTGATGACAGCACAACCAGTGAACAAAGAGGGTAGCATATTTCAACCCTGAGGAAGCTACAGAAAACACAGAAATAAAATATAAAACATGCATTACCTTTGACGAGCTTCTTTTGTTGGCACTCCGATTTGTCCTTTTGTTCGATTAATTCCGTCCATATATATCCAAATGTCAATGTATAAAGTGCGTTTGATCCAGATAAAAAACAGCTTCCAAAAAACGCAACGTCACTACAAAATATTTCAAAAGTTGCCTATCAACTTTGACAAAATATTTCAAACTACTTTTGTAATACAACTTTAGGTATTTTTAAACGTTAATAATCGATCAAATTGTAGACAGGTCTATCTGTTGTTAAATACAGGAAGACAACAAACCAGCGCTACTTTTTACGTCTTGCGCAACTCTCAACAGTGTTACCCAGTTCCTAGTTGGCCTACTTCTTAATTGCACAAAGGAATAACCTCAACCAAATTCCAAAGACTGGTGACATCCAGTGGAACTGAAAACCAGTTTCTAAGAAATATCGTTTCCCCACAAGAACTCACTGAACAGATAGAGACCTCAAAAAAATAATCCTCGGGATTTTGCCTGCTACATAAATTCTGTTATACTCACAGACATAATTCAAACAGTTTTAGAAACTTCAGAGTGTCTTCTATCCAAATCTACAAATACTATGAATATCTCATATTCTTGGCATGAGTAGCAGGAAGTTGAAATTGGGCACACTATTTATCCAAAAGTGAAAATTCTGCCCCCTAGCTTCAATAAAGTTCCAACCGGAGTATTCCTTTGTCTTAATGAGCAAAGGAACGCAAGTGGATATCATGAGGAATAAGCGTGATCAGAAAATGGCCAACTGACAGACACCTGATAGATTCTGCTCTCAATCACTCCCACAACACAGTAGAAGTCTCATTCAAATTTATATAGATGGTTGAAATCTAGTGGAACCCCTAGGCAGTGCAACTTAATTAATATCTCAAGGGGATTTCATTGGGAACTGTGTTGAATACATACCAACCAGAAAATACAGAACAAATAGAGAAATACACACGCACACAAACAGATCACTGCTGCCAGTTAGGCCTACTATTTTTCATACCTACAATAGTAGGCTAGTTTGGGAAGGGGGATTCGTGGGGTCATTTATACACTTTGATTATTGCAATATAGTCTAACAAGTCGCTAGATTGGCTTTTATACCACATAAGGCAATAGCCATCTACTATACACCTACAGTGCTTTTGGAAAGTATTCAGACCCCTTGACTTTTTCCACATTTTATTACTTGACATAAAAATCTAAAATAGATCACTTTTTTATTCATCAATCTACACACAATACTCCATAATGACAAAGCAAAAACAGTTTTTTGTGAATGTTTTTAATTTTATAATAGAAAAAAACGTAATAAGGACATTTACATAAGTATTTAGACGCTTTTACTCAGTACTTGAAGCACTTTTGGCAGCGATTACAGCCTCAAGTCTACTCGGGAATGATGCTACAAGCTTTGCACACACGTATTTGGGGAGTTAATACCATTCTTCTCTGCAGATTCTCTTAAGCTCTGTCAAGTTGAATGTGGAGCGTCGCTGCACAGCTATTTTCAGGTCTCTCCAGAGATGTTAGATCAGGTTCAAGTCCGGGCTCTGGCTGGGCCACTCAAGTACATACAGAGGCTTGCCCCGAAGCCACTCCTGCGCTGTCTTGACTGTGTGCTTAGGGTCGTTGTCCTGTTGGAAGGTGAACCTTTGCCACCAGTCTGAGGTACCGAGCCCTCTGGAGCAGGTTTTCATCAAGGAACTCTCAGTACTTTGCTCCGGTCATCTTTCCCTCGATCCTTACTAGTCTTCCAGTCCCTGCTGCTGAAAAAATCCCCACAGCATGATGCTGCCAGCACAATGCTTCACCGTAGGGATGGTGAGAAGTTTTCTCGAGAAGTGATGCTTGGCATACAAGCCAAAGAGTTCAATCTTGGTTTCACAAGACCAGAGCATCTTGTTTCTCATGGTCTGAGAGTCTTTAGGTGCCTTTTGGCAAGCTCCAAGTGGGTTGTCATGTGCCTTTTACTGTGGAGTGGCTTCCATCTGGCCACTCTACCATATAGGCCTGATTGGTGGAGTGCTGCAGAGATGGTTGTCCTTCAGGAACATTCTCCCATCTCCACATTGGGTTCTTGGTCACCTCCCCGACTAAGGCCCTTTCCCCCCCAATTGCTCAGTTTTGCCAGGTGGCCAGCTCTAAGAAGAGTCTCGGTGGTTCCAAACGTCTTCCATTTAAGAATGATGGAGGCCACTGTGTTATTGGGGACCTTCAATGCTGCAGAAATTTTTTGGTACCCTTCACCAGATCTGTGCCTCGACATAATCCGGTCTCAAAGATCTACAGACAATTCCTTCGACCTCATGGCTTGGTTTTCCTCAGACATGCACTGTCAACTGTGGGACCTTACATAGACCGGTATGTGCCTATCCAAATCATGTCCAATAAATGTATTTACCACAGTTGGACTCCAGTCAAGTTGTAGAAACATCTCAAGGATGATCAAAGGAATCAGGATGTACCTGAGCTTAAATCTAAGTCTCATAGCAAAGGGTCTGAATACTTATGTAAATATTGTATTTCTGTTTTTTATTTTTAATAAATGTACAAACATTTAAAAAAAAAAACTATTTTCACTTCGTCATTATGTGGTACTGTGTGTAGACTGATACATTACATTTTTTTTTTTTTAGAAAAAGTCTGTCATGACTCTCTCTCCTTGGTGAGCATCAAAGGTGTCAGATCAGCTCGGCACATGGCTGGCAGATAGCCAGACCACCCTCTCTCCCACCACAAGGGGGAGTTGGAACAGTTTTATGACTTAAAAGTAACAGCGTACTGTGACGCAGCCTGCATTGTGCCACAGAATTATATGGCATGTTATTTAAGTGTGAACCACTGGTACCATTAATGCTAGTTAGTGCTAGTTTGACCACCAGAGGGAATCTTTGAGAAGCATTTGATAGCCTTCAATAGTGGCTGTACTGGAGAATTTAAAACTTTTTTGTGAGAACAGTATATGGGACTAATTTAAATAAATGTTGCTTAATTAATTCATTTGATTAATATTATGGTGTTTATATTCCAAGAATAAAACAAAAAAACGTCTGGTTTTCAGTTAGGATGGAACGGAAAATATTGTGCTGTACAATGTGATGGTCGAGAGTAGGCTGCAGTACTTGGCTGTTTAGCTAAAGAATCCCTGTGTCGTGTGGGCACACGGGAGAATGGGGTTCAATTCCCTGACAGGGAGGAAGAAATAAGCTGTCCTTGTAAATAAGAATTTGTTCTTAACAGACTTGCCTTGTTAAATAAGAACATAACATTTCTATACCCAAATATAGATTCAGTGAAAATATCAATCTCATTGATTTATCAAGACCAGTCCCCATGTTTTTCCTCAGAGCAGTGCGAAACGGTGCTAAAATAGGTGTAGGCTATTGCTTAAAATCCTGTTGCTTCTAACTTTAATATGCTCCTTAAATAAACAAGACCTACACCACATTACTCAACACTAGTGAGATTCATGTCGCCTCCTGTAGGTTTACAGTATTTCGAAAAATATGACGTGACTCTCCACCAACAATTACATATAAATTAAAACCAAAAGCCGCCTCATGGGTTATGAAGTTTTGATACCCGTGCCGGGAGGCCCCAACCACAAATGATCAAAATACAGAGAGGTGTTGGTAAAGGTACCTTGTCCTGCTACGCATAACCAAAACATTTCTTTATTAAAGACCATCAGAAAGAATGTTGGTACTTATTTATTTTGATTCAATTCCATGAATAAGTGAGTCACTCAGCTTTATGTAGCTGCCGGGCTATATGACTGATAATATATAATGATATTTTGGAGGTTTTTTAATTCCAGGTTGTAAGGCAACAAAATAGGAAAAATGCCAAGGGAAGTGAAAACTATCGCAAGCCACTGTAAATAGCAATATTAGCAATAGTTTTCTATTATTTATTCTGTATTTTCTGGTGGATTAAACTGAAATTGCAACCAATCACGGCCAACCTAACAAGGAAATACATTTGACGATAGAATTCTAAGCAACAATTTGTTTACCTTCATTAGACAACTTTTTTTCCAATATTTCTGTAATTCAGTGATATTTATTCCCAGAGCAATTTGTTTTGATTCCGTAAATCAATTTATTGGTTTTAATGTTGGCAGCAGCCTCTCTATGTTTGTGATGGCTGTTTTTCAGTCTCTTTGTCCGAGCTTTGATGCACCTGTACTGACCTTGCCTTCTGGACGATAGCGGGGTGAACAGGCAGTGGCTCGGGTGGTTGTTGTCCTTGATCTTTTTGGCCTTCCTGTGACATTGGGTGCTGTAGGTGTCCTAGAGGGCAGGTAGCTTGCCCCCGGTGATGCATTGTGCAGATCGCACTACCCACTGGAGAGCCTTGCGGTTGAGGGTGTTGCAGTTGCCCGTACCAGGCGGTGATACAGCCCGACAGGATGCTTTTGATTGTCCATCTCTAAAAGTTTGTGTGCGTTTTAGATGACAAGACAAATTTCTTCAGCCTCCTGTGGGTGGACCATTTCAGTTTGTCTGTGAAGTGTACGCCGATGAACTTACAACTTACTGCCTTCTCCACTCTGTCCCGTCGATGTGGATAGGGGGCTGCTCTCTCTGCTGTTTTCTGTAGTCCACGATCATCTCCTTTGTTTTGTTGATGTTGAGTGAGAGGTTATTTTCCTGATACTACACTCGGAGGGACCTCACCTCCTCCCTGTAGGCTGTCTCGTTGTTGTTGGTAATCAGGCCTACCACTTTAGTGTCTTCTGCAAACTTGATGATTGAGTTGGAAGCATGCATGGCCACACAGTCATGAGTGTACAGGAAGTACAGGAGACGGCTGAGAACACACCCTTGTGGGGCCCCAGTGTTGAGGATCAGTGGGGTGGAGATGTTGCTTCCAACCTTCACCACCTGGGGGCGGCCGATCAAAGTCCAGGACAAAGTTGCACAGGGTGGGGTCGAGACCCAGGGTCTCGAGCTTAATGACGAGTTTGTAGGGTTCTATGGTGTTAAATGCTGAGCTGTAGTCAATGAACAGCATTCTTAGATAGGTATTCCTCTTGTCCAGATGGGATAGGGCAGTGTGCAGTGTGATGGTGATTGCATCGTCAGTGGACCTATTGGGGCGGTAAGCACATTGGATTGGAGTCTAGGGTATAAGGTAGGGTGGAGGTGATATGATCCTTGACTAGTCTCTCAAAGCACTTCATGATGACAGAAGTGAGTGCAATGGGGTGATAGTCATTTAGTTCAGTTACCTTAGCTTTTTTGGGAACAGGATCAATGGTGGCCATCTTGAAGCATGTGGGGACAACATACTGGGATGGGGATTGGTTGAATATGTCTGTAAACACACCAGCCAGCTGGTCTGTGCATGCTCTGAGGACGTGGCTAGGGATGTCGTCTGGGTTTGCTGCCTTGCGAGGGTTATCACATTTAAATGTTTTACTCACATTGGCCACGGAGAAGGAGAGCCCACAGGCTTTGGTAGCGGGCCGTGTCAGTGGCACTGTACTGTCCTCAAATCGAGCAAAGTAGTTGTTTAATTTGTCTGGGAGCAAGACGTTGATGTCCGCGACGGGACTGGTTTTCTTTTTGTAATCCGTGATTGACTGTAGACCCTGCCACATACGTCTGGTGTTTGAGCCGTTGAATTGCGACTCTACTTAGCGACTCTACTCAGCCCCTAAGCAAAGCAGTTATCCCACTGTTCCTAGGCCATCATTGAAAATAAGAATTTGTTCCTAACTGACTTGGCTAGATAATAAAATAAAAAATCATCTCTGTTGGCGCCATCTCATTAGCTCAACCAAAGCGAGAAATCATCTCTCGTGTTTCAGTAGCACGGGTATAAAAACTATTTAATTGTTACCGCGCATTGCGGTAAACGTCGCAAAAAATAATGCAGAATTGGTTTGAACGTGAGACCTCATTAGTAAACCCATTCCCTTGTTGAAGGGGACCCCATTTTGCTCGTAAGTGAGTTTTCGTTAAAAGGAGGGTTAGCTTTGCAATAGATGCTAAGCTAACAAAGGGAAAGCTGCCATTTTTCCTTTGGTGACACCCTGTGCCTTGGGAAAGGAAGTTTTGACTCCCGTTTGATTTCACATGTGACAGCAGCTGTACGTTCATGTCGGAACAATGGGGTACATTCATGACATCCAGCCAATCTCAACTGATTGGATATCGTTGTCTCATTCAATTTAACAAGGAAGTTAAAATTGCCAGAGGTACCTTTTCAGGTGATCATTTGGATAAAATCCAAATTGATTTGTTCCAACCAATGAGACATTTTAAACTTTTCCACATTAACCTAAATACAGCAACACTTAAGTTCAAGTTTAACTCCCAGAAAGGCTATACAGGTAGGATTACTCAGAGGCGTCCCAATAACGGGATAACTTCCTGTGAAACTGGAGCGTGTGCAATTCAAATAACTAATCATACAAATGATGGATATTAAACATTTAGGTACACACAAGTATCTTATATCGGTAGAAAGCTTAAATTCTTGTTAATCTAACTGCTCTGTCCGATTTACAGTAGGCTTTACAGCGAAAGCATGCCATGCGATACTTTATGGACGGCGCCCCACATCAAAATATTTTTCCACTGGCATAGGTTTCATAAATTCACAAATAGCGATTAAACATTCACTTACTTTAAAAAAATCTTTATTCTATTATTTATTATCCAAAGGGTCCCAGCAACAACATGCATGGTCATTTTGTTAGATAAAATCCTTCTTTATATCCCAAAAAGTCAGTTTAGTTGGCGCCATCGATTTGAGTAATCCACTCGTTCAACATGCCAAGATAGGATTCTGAAAATCGACCCCTAAACATTGTTTCAAAAAGTCAAAATACATTTCTATTTAATCCTCAGACACCCTAAAATGTAATCAAATTATAATATTAGCAGGTGTGCGTTGTCTTCATGGTGCGCGCACTCACAAATTTCCAAGCAGGTGTCCTTGTACTAAAACTCATTATTCTTACTCGTTTTGGAAGAAACAAGCCTGAATCCTTGAACAAAAACTACTGACACCCAGTGGAAGCCATAGGAATTGCATACTTGGAGCTAGATTTAATTATTTCCCTATACATTGTAAGAGCATTGGCTCTCAAAAAAAAACATCTGGTTGGTTTTTCTTTGGATTTTCTCCTACATAATTGTAACATTTCTACAAACTTCAGAGTTTTATTTCCAATGGTACCAATTATATGCATATCCTGGCTTCGGGGCCTGAGCAACAGGCAGTTGACTTTGGGCACATCAGTCAGGCAGAAATGGAGAAAAAAGGACCCTAGCCTGAAGAAGTTTTAACATTGATTAGTCAATTAAATCGTATTTTGCAAATTCATTCACATCCAACGCACATATTACTGATCCAGTATTGATGGTTCATTAACGTCTTTGAATTGATTAAAATAGTTTTTGCAGCTTCCAACAACTCTAGCCAAACTTTGAAAAAAAATAATACATTTGTTTTTTTAATAATGTGCAAGCTATCAGAGGGGGTGGTTCCCAGTCTCCCACTAATTGGTGAACCCTCACCCATAAACGGATTGATCTCAGACCTCAGCAGCGAAACCAACCCTAACTTTGCCATTAGCGGAAAAACAGCAGAAATTGCGACAAACACTCCCCAAAATCATCCATCGGGCGCAGGTCTGGTATAGGTTCTCTCCAGTTTAGCCCTGATGTGTCGCCATCGGAGATTGGCATCCGTCCAGGAATGCAGTGCACAGCTGAAGCACGAGCAATACATGGGTGATATGAAGGGACATGTGGAGAGAACCGAGCAACTTTTAACAAAAGCAGGAAATGTAAACATTCTGCTAGAGTAGGACCTGCGTTTCAAAATGGAACAATTAATAGCAATTGAAAAACCTTATGACGATGAACGAGCAAACTCTTCAACAAAATTGTTTTCTACAGGAACAACTTGATTTAGACAAAACTAAATACAATGAAGTCCACGCCAAACTAGATAAATATGTTGAGTTATCTACAAACAGGAGCGCGCTTCTTGATACCATGCGTGCAGGTTTGATGAACTTTACTCAAAGCAATAATGTTCTAGTTCAAATGCTGCAGACCAAAGACGATCAGTTAATGAACACTGTAACAAAGTTGGATGACAGATCAGCGGAACTCATTGAAGTCTCTGACCAAATGAATGATGAGAACTCGGGTGATAAAGATGGAAATATTGATTTCTAAGAAAGCGGAGGAAATTTAATCACTGAATCTCTCGCTCCGTACTCATGACCTCTACCTGCAAACCATGACAGATAAGTATGAGGCCGAACGAAGCAAGTGCGACACTCATGTGTCTGAAATAAGTACTCCAAGCGCCCAAGTGAACTCTTCTATGTAGCAATACCACCCTTAACTCCCATCTGGATGAAATCCAGAATAGTCATGTGCTACAGCATGATTACCCAACCATGCAACCGGAGCTCGGAACTCAAATGAGTGAAGATGAAAGAAGGTTTCAGACTTTGCCTCTCTCAGGTATCCCTCAGTCGTCTCCTCTTGACCATTTGGCACCGAGAAACATGGTGCCTCGTCGCCAACAAAGCCAAACCTTGGCTTCTCCTCTTGGCCTTTCGGCCCCAATTTCCCCACAGGATGGAGCTAACCCCTACCTACCGCACCTTTGACCCCGAAACACCGTGCACCTGGCAACCTTGGTTAGCGCGCACTGCACCCGGTCCTCATCACAGTTCACAGGTACTGGAGAGGTTGCCACACGCAGACACTGTCGTGACTGACAGGCCTCGACAGCCACTGAGCATTTTAAAAACACAAACACCAGGAGATTTGATTGAAAGGTTCCAGCCAATCCAATAACAACGCGTCTTCTACCAACTCGTACAAAGGGTCCAACCTTTTTGCCTGTGCCTCGGACACCAACTGCTATTGGGGGGGTCCTGAGACACAAAGGGGGGAAATACTAGCCCATGATGGGCCTTGTCAAGGCTGGTGAGGTGGTTGAGACTTCGTGCAACACTGTACGAGGCCATCAAAGCAGGAAACAAATCTAATTGCAAACTTCCCCATGAGAACAGAGAGGAGCGGACAGGCCCCTCAATGGGAATAACCTTAGAACACATCTGAGATTTCACTGAAGTGTACCACACTGGTCGTAAAAGAAGTCCAGTTGACTTTCCACCTCCAAAGCAAATGTCAACAATAATCATTCCTTGCCATGTGTAATCTCAACTACAATGCAACCAATGAAATTCTCTAATCACGTGTTCCGGGAGGTTAATATATCAGAATAAATTGGTAGGATAACTGGTCAACTTGAGTATCAGTACCAATGCCAGCAACAGTCAATACAGCCACAATCAGTAAGAAGGTTAGAGGCCTAACAAGTCAAATGGCTATTTATTACAGTGACAGAGGAGTTAGTAGTTAGTGACTCATATTGCAACACGTGGAAGGGAATCTCCAGAACACTCTTCTGATGGTTAACACACATGCCACTAAGAAATAGAACGGAAAGTTATTAGAAGTCATGAACCAGGATCACACCGCTTACGACTGGTTCAGTGCTTATAGAGTACTTCCGTTGTGAGGTTAGCTCCTCCATGGATAACATACTGTGACGGAGAAGTCCATCACTGGCCGTGTGCAGCTTTTGATAAACTGACACACACACACATTCATCGCAACTCCCTGCTCCGTTTTTAGCTCCGTTAGTAATGTGTGTCGACACACAAGGTAACTTCCATATCTTAGTACATACATTTCTCACTTTATTCTTACCTCCCTTCAGCAGAAGTTTATGGTTTAAAGAATATACAGACAAGCGTTCATGTTTAATTTAAGCAACATATTTTTGTACTTATCGATGTTACGGATGAGCGCGTTGTTTGTTTGGTTCTGTTCCTCTCTCTCCATCTCTGTAGCTTCCGGGTATGCTGGGATAAGGACCAGAGCTACGGTAATCAGGCTGGCTTTGTAGTGCCTGTCCTGAATGGCTCGTTCATGTGAATGGGCATATTGAAAGATCAGTAGGGATGGGATTTGTAAATGTGTTATATTGTATCATGAGAAACGTGTTGCAATCTATATAATTCATTATGTTTAGCTGATTGGAAAATGTAGGCTTTGATGAAGGTAATTGCTTAATTAATTAGTGCTGGGTATGTTCTGATGGGAGGGGCTTCCCATACAAAAGGAGCCTCTCTTTCAGTTCAAGGGGGGAACCATTTTGGATAGAGCTGTTGATGGGGCAGCATTGTTTTAAGCTGTCCCCATAATGTATACTTTGGATGGCAGTATTGTTGTTTTTCTTCCAGATTCACTATGTAAATAAACACCTTTGCACAGAAGTACTTTTGCACCGCTGCCATATTTTTATTTGATAGAGGTTTGGTTTTTCAGTTTAGCCTTCTGGCCTACTCTACGTGACATACAGTGGTTTGTCCTTTAAAAGTTACAGCGTACTGCAGCACAGCTTGTATGGTGCCGCAGAATTCTATGGCACCTTGTTTAAGTGTCATCCATCGTAACTATTAAAGATAGTTAGTGCTAATTTGACCACCAGAGGGCATCTTTGGGGAAGCATTTGATAGCCTTCAATTGTGACTGCACTAGAGAATTTAAAACCTTTTTTGAAAAAAACATAGTATTTGGGGCTTTATTAATTTGCTCAATATTGTGGTGTTTCTATTCCAAGAAAAATGAAAAACCCTCAGGGTTTCCGTTAGGATGGAATGGAAAATATGGCGCTGTAAAACGTGATGGTCGGGAGAAGGCTACAGTACCAAGAGCATAACATTTCCACACTCTAATTGTATAATTATAGTCCAACCAATACCTAAATAGAGATTCAGTGAACATAACAATCTCATTGATTTATCAAGACCAGTTCCCATGCTTGTCTCAGAGCAGTGTGAAATGGTGCTAAAATAGTTGAACACAGCGGGTAGGCTTTTGCTTCAAATCCTATTGCTTCTAACTTCAATATGCTCTTCAATATGGTCTACCAACACCACTTTTAACAGCACATTACTCAGCACTAGTGAGAATCATGTCGCCTATGGTAGGCCTAGAGTATCACAATAATTTTTTTTGTCAGTGACCGCCAATAATTACATATGGGTCTCCCGGCATAGGTATCGAACCTGCATCAGTAGCAACGTATTTTGTGTCTTAGACCACTGCACCAATCAGGAGAACCCATCCACAAAGTATCAAAATACAGATGTGTTTGTAAAGGTATATTGTCCTGCTAACAGCCTATTATAATACTGTACATGGTGTCCAGGTCAGGATAACCAAAATATTTCTTTATTAAACAACTTCAGGCTAGGGTCCTTTCTCTAGAGAGTTGAAACAGTTGAAACTGGAGCAGCAGCATGGCCAGGTGGATTCCCCAGCAAGGAGTCATCGGGCCAGGTAGTCCTGAGGCATGGTCCTATGTCTCAGAGCCTCTTAGAGAAAGAGAAAGAAAGAGAGAAAGAATTAGAGAGAGCATACTTAAATTCACACAGGACACCGGATAAGACAGGAGAAATACTCCAGATATAACAGACTGACCCTAGCCCCCGACACAAACAACTGCAGCATAAATACTGGAGGCTAAGAAAGGAGGGGACGGGAGACACTGTGGCCCCGTCTGACAATACCCCTGGACAGGGCCAAACAGGCAGGATATAACCCCACCCACTTTTCCAAAGCACAGCCCCCACACAACTAGAGAGATATCTTCAACCACCAATTTACCATCATGAGACAAGGCCAAGTATAGACCACAAAGATCTCCACCACGGCACAAACCAAATGTGGGCACCAACCCAGACAGGAAGATCACGTCAGTGACTCAACCCACTCAAGTGACACATCCCTCCTAGGGACAGCATGGAAGAGCACCAGTAAGCCAGTGACTCAGCCCCTGTAATAGGGTTAGAGGCAGAGAATCCCAGTGGAGAGAAGGGAAACGGCCAGGCAGAGACAGCAAGGACAGGTCTTGCTCCAGTGCCTTTCCGTTCAACTTCACACCCCTGGGCCAGACTACACTCAATCATAGGACCTACTGAAGAGATGAGTCTTCAATAAAGACTTAAAGGTTGAGACCGAGTCTGCGTCTCTCACATGGGTAGGCAGACCATTCCATAAAAATGGAGCTCTATGGGAGAAAGCGCTGCCTTCAGCTGCTTGCTTAGAAATTCTAGGGACAGTAAGGATGCCTGTGTCTTGTCACCACAGTGTACGTGTAGGTATGCACGGCAGGACCAAATTGGAAAGATAGGTAGAGCAAGCCCATGTAATGCTTGTAGGTTAGCAGTAAAACCTTCAAACCCAAAAATTTGATCATATTACTCCAGTGCTAGCCTCCCTACACTGGCTTCCTGTCAAGGCAAGGACTGATTTCAAGGTTACAAGACGCAGGCCTTCTAATTGTCCATAGAATTTCTAAGCAAACAGCTGGAGTTTGGGCTTTCTCCTATAGAGCACCATTTTTAGGGAATGATCTGTCTACCCATGTGAGAGACGCAGACTCGGTCTCAACCTTTAAGTCTTTATTGAAGACTCATCTCTTCAGTAGGTCCTATGATTGAGTGTAGTCTGGCCCAGGAGTGTGAAGGTGAACGGAAAGGCTCTGGAGCAACGAACCACCCTTGCTGTCTCTGCCTGGCCGGTTCCCCTCTTTCCACTGGGATTGTCTGCCTCTAACCCTATTATAGGGGCTGAGTCACTGGCTTACAGGTGCTCTTTCATGCTGTCCCTAGCAGGGGTGCATAACTTGAGTGGTTGAGTCACTGATGTGATCTTCCTGTCTGGGTTGGCGTCCCCCCTTGGGATGTGCCGTGGCGGATACTTGGTCTTGTCTCAGGATGGTAAGTTGGTGGTTGAAGATATCCCTCTTTTGGTGTGGGGGCTGTGCTTTGGCAAAGTGGGTGGGGTTATATCCTTCCTGTTTGGCCCTGTCCGGGGGTGTCATCGGATGGGGCCACAGTGTCTCCTGACGCCTCCTGTCTCAGCCTCCAGTATTTATGCTGCAGTAGTTTATGTGTCGGGGGGCTTGGGTCAGTTTGTTATATCTGGTGTACTTCTCCTGTCCTATCCGGTGTCCTGTGTGAATTTAAGTATGCTCTCTCTCTCTTTCGGAGGACTTGAGCCCTAGGACCATGCCTCAGGACTACCTAGCATGATGACTCCTTGCTGTCCCCAGTCCAACTGGCCATGCTGCTGCTCCAGTTTCAACTGTTCTGCCTATGGAATCCTGACCTGTTCACCGGACGTGCTACCTGTCCCACACTTGCTGTTTTCAACTCTCCAGAGACAGCAGGAGTGGTAGAGATACTCTTAATGATCGGCTATGAAAAGCCAACTGACATTTACTCCTGAGGTGCTGACTTGCTGCACCCTCGACAACTACTGTGATTATTATTATTTGACCATGCTGGTCTTTTATGAACATTTGAACATCTTGGCCATGTTGTTATAATCTCCACCCAGCACAGCCAGAAGTGGACTGACCACCCCCCATAGCCTGGTTCCTCTCTAGGTTTCTTCCTAGGTTTTGATCTTCCTAGGGAGTTTTTCCTATATACCGTGCTTCAACACCTGCATTGCTTGCTGGGGTTTTAGGCTGGGTTTCTGTACAGCACTTTGAGATATCAGCTGATGTAAGAAGGGCTATATAAATAAATTTGATTTGATTTGTCAGAGGACAAACTGATATCTTTCCAACAGATAAGCTCTAAACCAGGCCAGAACTTGGCCGTGTAGACCATTTTGATTTTCCAATCTCTCCAAAAGAATGTGGTGATCGATGGCATCAAAAGTAGCACTAAGTTCTAGGAGCACGAGGACAGAGTCAGAGCCTCGGTCTGACACCATTGAAAGGTCATTTACCACCTTCACAAGTGCAGTCTCAGTGCTATGATGGGTTCTAAAACCAGACTGAACCATTTCATATACATTGTTTGTCTTCAGGAAGGCAGCTACAACAGCTTCTTTTTTTTTAATTGAGAGGAATGGGAGATTCGATATAGGCAGATAGTTTTTTTTGTTTTCTGGGTCAAGGTTCGTCTTTTTCAAGAGAGGCTTTATTACTGCCACTTTTAGTGAGTTTGGTACACATCTGGTGGATAGAGAGCCGTTTATATTATGTTCAACATAGGAGGGGCCAAGCACAGGAACCAGATCTTTCAGTAGTTTAGTTGGAATAGGGTCCAGTATGCAGCTTGAAGGATCAGAGGCCATGATTATTTTCATCAATGTGTCAGCAGATATAGTACTAAAAAACTTGTGTTTCCCTTGATCCTAGGTCCTGGCAGAGTTGTGCAGACTCATGACAACTGAACTTTGGAGGAATACTTAGACTTAAAGAGGAGTCCGTAATTTGCCTTCTAATGATCATGATCTTTTCCTCAAAGAAGTTAATAAATGTATCACTGCTGAAGTGAAAACCATCATCTCTTGGGGAATGCTACGTTTTAGTTAGCTTTGAGACAGTATCAAAAATAAATTGTGGATTGTTTTCCTCAATTAAGTTGGAAAAATTGGATGATCGAGCAGCAGTGAGGGTTCTTCGATATTACACGGCCATTTCCTTTCTAATTTTCTGGAAGCTTTCTTCAGAGCTCGGGTATTTTCTGTATTACACGGAGCTAGTTTCTTATGACAAATGTTTTTATTTTTAGGGGTGAAACTGCATTTAGGGTATTGCGCAAGGTTAAATTGAGTTCCTCAGTTAGGTGGTTAACTGATTTTTGTACTCTGATGTCTTTGAGTAGGCGGAGTCTGGAAGGGCATCTAGGAATCTTTGGGTTGTCCGAGAATTTATAGCACGATTTTGGATGATCCTTGGTTGGGGTCTGAGCATATTATGTGTTGCGATTGCAAACGTAATAAATGGTGGTCCTATAGTCCAGGATTGGAAAAACATTAAGATCCACAACATTTATTCAATGGGACATAACTAGGTGCAGAGTATGGCTGTGACAGTGAGTAGGTCCGGAGACATGTTGGACAAAACCCACTGAGTCGACGATGGCTCCAAAAGCCTTTTGGAGTGGGTTTGTGGACTTTTCCATGTGAATATTAAAGTCACCAAAAATTTGAATATTATCTGCCATGACTACAAGGTTCGATAGGAACTCAGTGAGGAACACTGTATATGGCTCAGGAGGCCTGTAAACAGTAGCTATAAAAAGTGCTTGAGTAGGCTGCATAGATTTCATGACTAGAAGCTCAAGAGACAAAAACATTGTTTTTTTTTGTAATTTGCTATCATAAATATTAGCAACACCTCCGCCTTTACGGGATGTGCTGGGGATATGGTCACTAGTGTAACCAGGAGTTGAGGCCTCATTTAACACAGTAAATTCATCAGGCTTAAGACAGGTTTTAGTCAGGCCAATCACATCAAGATTATGATCAGTGATTAGTTCATTGACTATAACTGCCTTGGAATTGAAGGATCTAAAATTAAGTAGCCCTATTTTGAGATGTGAGGTATCACGATATCTTTCAGTAATGGCAGGAATGGAGGTGGTCTTTATTCCAGTAAGATTTAAACATTTTAATTTTACCAGGCAAGTCCGTTAGTAATAAATTCTTATTTTCAATGATGGCCTAGGAACAGTGGGTTGATAGCAATCGTGGGGCGCCCCTGAAGAAGGCAAAGGCGAACACCGCCATGTTTAGTTTTGCCCAACCTAGGTCGAGGCACAGACACAGTCTCAATGGAGATAGCTGAGCTGACTACACTGACTGTGCTAGTGGCAGACTCCACTAAGCTGGCAGGCTGGCTAACAGCCTGCTGCCTGGCCTGCACCCTATTTCATTGTGGAGCTAGAGGAGTTAGAGCCCTGTCTATGTTGGTAGATAAGATGAGAGCACCCCTCCAGCTAGGATGGAGTCTGTCACTCCTCAGCAGGCCAGGCTTGGTCCTGTTTGTGGGTGAGTCCCAGAAAGAGGGCCAATTACCTACAAATTCTATCTTTTGGGAGGGTCAGAAAACAGTTTTCAACCAGCGATTGAGTTGTGAGACTCTGCTGTAGAGCTCATTTCTCCCCCTAACTGGGAGGGGGCCAGACACAATTACTCGATGCCGACACATCTTTCTAGCTGATTTACACGCAGAAGCTATGTTGCGCTTGGTGACCTCTGACTGTTTCATCCTAACATCGTTGGTACCGACGTGGATAACAATATCCCTATACTCCCTACACTCGCCAGTTTTAGCTTTAGCCAGCACCATCTTCAGATTAGCCTTAACGTCAACAACAAGCAATCATTTTGAGTTATTGTACAAAGAGTCCCGGTACAATATCAGTCTGTCGGCATGCGGCAAAGATTTTTCTTTTTCTTTTGATCATACCTCTTTCTATATGAAATATTATATTTACAGTGCCTTGGCAAAGTATTCGGCCCCCTTGAACTTTGCGGCCTTTTGCCACATTTCAGGCTTCAAACATAAAGATATAAAACTGTATTTTTTTGTGAAGAATCAACAACAAGTGGGACACAATCATGAAGTGGAACGACATTGGACTCCTTTGGCTGCATGTTGAACGAGAGGATTGCTGAAATCGATGGCGCCAACTAAACAGACTTTTTGGGATATAAAGAAGGACTTAATCTAACAAAACAACCATTCATGTTGTAGCTGGGACCATTGGGATTGCAAACAGAGGAAGATTTTCAAAAGTAACTAATTTATTTAATTGGTATTTGTGATTTTATGAATTCCTGACAGTTAGGATCACCACTTTATTTTATGATTGCGAAATGTCAGAATAATTGTTGAAAGAATGATTTATTTCAGCTTTTATTTTTTTCTTCACATTCCCAGTGGGTCAGAAGTTTACATACACTCAATTAGTATTTGGTAGCATTTCCTTTAAATTGTTTAAGTTGGATCAAATGTTTCAGGTATGCTTTCACAAGCTTCCCACAATAAATTGGGTGAATTTTGGCCCATTCCTCCTGCAGAGCTTGTGTAACTGAGTCAGGTTTGAAGGCTTCATTGCTCGCACAAGCTTTTTCAGTTATGCCCACAATTTGTCTATAGCTTTGAGGTCAGGGCTTTGTGATTGCCACTCCAATACCTTGACTTTGTTGTCCTTAAGCCATTTTGCCAAGATTTTGGAAGTTTGCTTGGGGTCATTGTCCATTTGGAAGACCCATTTGCGACCAAGCTTTAACTTCCTGACTAATGTCTTGAGATGTTGCTTCAATATATCCACATAATTTTCTATCTATTTTGTGAAGTGCACCAGTCCCTCCTGCAGCAAAGCACCACCACAACATGACGCTGCCACCCCCGTGCTTCACGGTTGGGATCGTGTTCTTCAGCTTGCAAGCCTCACCCTTTTTCTCCAAACATTACAATGGTCATTATGGCCAAACAGTTATATTTTTGTTTCATCAGACCAGAGGACAATCCTCCAAAGAGTATGATCTTTGTCCCCATGTGCAGTTGCAACCGTTGTCTTGCATTTTATGGTGGTTTTGTTGCAGCGGCTTCTTCTTTGCTGAGCGGCCTTTCAGGTTATGTCGATATAGGACTCGTTTTAATGTGGATATAGACACTTTGTACCTGTTTCCTCCAGATATTCCCATGATGTCAAGCAAAGAGGCACTGAGTTTGAAGGTAGGCCTTGAAATACATCCACAGGTACACCTCCAATTGACTCAAATGATGTCAATTAGCCTATCAGAAGCTTCCAAAGCCATGACATCCTTTTCTGGAATGTCCCAAGCTGTTTAAAGGCACAGTCAACTTAGTGCATGTAAACGTCTGACCCACTGGAATTGTGATACAGTGAATTATAAGTTAAATAATCTGTCTGTAAAGAATTGTTGGAAAATGACTTGTGTCATGCACAAAGTAGATGTTCTAACCGACTTGCCAAATCTATAGTTTGATAACAAGACATTTGTGGAGTGTTGTTGAAAAATGAGTTTTAATGACTCCAACACAAGTGTATGTAAACTCCCGACTTCAACTGTACCTGCTTATAGCCATAATGGCACTCTACAATGTAACCATGTGTGTTTGAAACAGTATTTTCCAGTAAGAAATGCCTGGCATGGATTGTTACTCCATCTCGTTCCCCGCCCTCTTCAACGAGTCATTCTCTGCCTGACTCTCCGCTAATGCCGCCTGGCTCTGGACCAATGCATCAGCTGTCGCCGGTATCTCTGCCCTCAGATAATGTTTCTCTTTCTGCTGGTCTTCCTTCAAAGACTCGATCTCGGTCTTCAAAGTGTGAATCTGATCCATTTGCACCTTCATCAGATGAGCAGAATGGTACTGCCCTGAGCCCCCATCGATTACAGTGGCCTATGATAGAAACGGTAGATCAATTAAGAATTAATAGTGACTCCAACAAATGTGGCGTACTCATTTTAAGAATCTAGTAAAACTAACCGCTTGCTTGGCAACCATGCGTTTCTTCGATGCGGCCGTTGTCCAGCCCTTTGTCCACTGATCTTCACAGATGGTTGTCGGCATGGTTGTCTGCTCTGCAAAAACACATTCACGTTATTAGAACACAATCATTTTCTAGTCAATTTTTTTTTACCTTCTTTAATTATGAATTTTATTACACAGTATGCCTACATATTGATAGGCTAGGCTGTATGTATTTTTTAAAATAAAATGCACTGAAACCAGAATACCTTTAGTTTTGGTGATCCTTTCAGGATAATTTTCAGGCTAATTTTCAAGTCCTCCTAACCCTGGAATGGGTAGCACCATGGAAAGAAGCTGGCTTGTGTAAGCATAAACGGAACATTGAAATGAGGATTTATGCTAGGATCACTTAAGGGTCCAAGCAAAACACCAGCCTTGGTAAAGTAAAACATTTACCGTGAGGCCTTTGGCTCTACAGCTACCGTACTCACCAGTTTCTCCCCAGAGGTCCATTGGTCATCCCTGTAGGCTGCCCGAAGCTGGTGCCTTACAGCTGTAGACTTATCATGTAGGTTTCAACTTAGGATAGTGCCCTAAGCAACACACCGCTAATTAGGAACGCCCTAGATATGACATTAGACACAATGCGATGATAGGGTCATTTTCCCAAGACCGTGGACGTATATGGAATACAGTTCCATTAGATGATTAAGATCTGATAACTATATTTTGTATGTCTTTTGTTTACGCTATTATTAATTTGTGTTTCTTTGTCATTGACACTTAGGACGTGATAGAGCCATAAACAAGTTACCCTGTAGTATGCAATCGTCGGGACCAGGAACATCTTCCTCTTCATGCATGAACCTAGCATGACAAGAAATAAGCGAAATAACGGTATCGGCCAAAATAACAGGTTTTACCATCCTCTGTAGACTCCCACTGTTCAGCCTCAGAGGAACGTGCATAATAGGGTTTTAACACATTTACATGGCACAGTTGGTGTGCTTTTCTCCGTTCTGGAGTGGCAACTAGATAGTTTTGCTCAGTCCACTGGCGCACAACTGTATATGGACCTTGAAACTTGGCTTGAAAAGGAGATCCAACAATTGACAGCAGAGCAAGAACCTGGTCACCTGGACTAAAGTGATCAGGCTCAATTCGCCGATCAAATATGCCTTTCATCCTCTCCTGTGAAGATGATTGCTTCTCTTTATCCATTTCACCAGCGGTGTACAGGCATCGCCGGAAATCACACACAAGATAACAGGGACTGAGGTGGCTTGGGGGACTTCCAGTCATCCTGGAGAACAGATAGAAGTCCACTCACCCTATGTCTAAACACAAGGTATTTGGACTGAACCTTGTGCCTTGTAACCAAGGCAACTCCTCCCAATCCTTATCCATCTCAGTACAATAAGCTCTCAACTAAGACTTAAGTGTTTGATGGAAACATTCCAGCGCTCCTTGACTTTGCGCGTGATAGGCTCTAGACAAATTGTGTTTAATATGGAGCTGTTGGAGAACCTGACCAAACAGATTAGAGGTGAAATTAGATAATTGATCACTCAATGACCTTAGGGATTCCAAACCGTGAGAGAAACTGAGTCAAAGCTTTTAGCACAGACTTAGTCATGATAGACCGAAGAGGGTAGGCAGCAGGAAACCTAGTGGTCTGACATCACAGTGAACAGGTAGCTACTTCTTTTATAGAACAAGGCAGAGGACCAACACAGTCAATAATCAGATACTCAAAAGTTTGGCTGAGTACAGGAATAGGACACAGTGGTACCGGCTTAATAGCTTTTTTGTATAATATGTTTATTATTTTACAATTTAAAATCAAATAAAAAAGACAGCAATACTAACAATGACATTCATTGTACTGTTGAATGGGATGGCCAATTTAGAAGACAAAACAAAACTTAACTCACACATACACAAAATAAAACTAAATCCTATTAGGTGGTGCATGTATAAGAAGACAGCATATAGTCATTACAAGCAGTGTAGTTAAGCCAAAAATAAATATTGAGTGGAGTACAGCACAGAGTAGCAGCAGATCGTCAACCCAGTTATGAAGCGGGACTAGACCATTTATCCAGTATCGGTTGCCATATTTTGTAAAACATTGAACTTCTATTGGAGGCATTGTATCAAATCTTTTCCATATGTATTACATTCTCTAAATCCCGTAACCACATTTCAAAGGTGGGTACAGTCTCCAGTTTCCAAAATTGCAATATGAGCCATTTGGCTAATAGAGTACAAAGAGAGACAGCTTTCCCTTCGTGGTTATTCCCATCAACTGTACCAAACAGAGCGGTCAATGGGTCTGGGGCTAGAACTCTATCAAAGGCTCTAGATAAGTAATCAAAAATGAGAGCCCAGTAAACAAGTAACTTAGGACATGTCCAGAATAAGTGGGTCAACGTCCCCTCATCCTGCTTGCACCTCTCACACAGTGGTGAGGTGTCCGGGAATATTTTATGCAGTTTCACTTTTGAGTAATGTAACCTGTGTATCACCTTAAACTGTACAAGGTTGTGTCTGGCATTCACTGAACTGTGGTTTATATTCCTGAGAGCTTCTACCCAGTCCTCATCTGAGATTTCTGACCCAAGTTCTTGTTCCCAAGCCCTTTTAATGGTGTCTGTGGATACCTCTATGTGGGCCTGTAGCACATCATACAGTCTAGAGACTGACCCTTTTGAATAGGGTTTGACAAGGATCAAGCTATCTAATGTAGGACTATTTGGCTTCATGCCATACTGTGGGATATGTGTCCTTACGAAATTCCTGATTTGGAGGTATCTGAAAGAATTTGTTGTTGGCATGTTGAACTTTCCCTGTAATTGTTGAAATGAAGCTAACTGACCATCTATGTATAGATTACCAATTGTTGTGAGCCCCTTCTCCCTCCACTGGGAAAACACCATCATCCAATGCGGGGTGGAAAGCATGATTCAGGCAAATCGGGCTGTCAATGTATACAGTGGGTATGTTAAGAAAATACCTAATCTGTTTCCAGATCCTAAGCGTATGACAAATGACTGGGTTAGAGTCATAAGTGGATTTTTTCACATATGATGGGCTATTAACAAGTGCAGGGAGTGAGGAACGTTGACAGGAGGCCTGCTCAATCAAAAGCCATGCAGGCATATCCTTCTGTCTCATCGCAGGTGAACTTTCCCTCCAGAAAGACACAATGTTCAGATTAGCAGCCCAATAATACAGTGTAAAGTGAGGAAGGACAAAGCCCCCCTCTATCTTGTACTTGCATAAATGCTTCTTTGAAATTCTGGCTGCCTTGTTATCCCATAAAAATTGAGTTACTATTGAATCCAGTTTCTTAAAATAGCTTTGTGGTATGAAATTGGGTAGACATTGGAAGAGGTAAAGAAACCTGGGTAGGACAACCATTTTAATAGCGTTTATACGACCAACCAAGGAGATAGGCAGAGTTTTCCAAAAATCTATATTTTGTTTAAGATGATATATTTTCATGTCCCAATTCGCTTTCAATAGCTGATCAAGGTCTCTTGTCACTACAATGCCAAGACTTGTGAACTTGTCCATCACTGTTCTAAACGGGGTAGATTGCAGAAATTGCATATCCACAGGCCGTGATATTGGCATCAACTCACTTTTTTGCCAGTTTATCTTGTAGCCAGAGAAGGAGCCAAATGTGTTTATCAAGTTAAGTAAGGGTGGAATAGAAGTTTTAGGCTTGGACAAAAACAAAAGAACATCGTCTGCATATAGGGACATTTTGTGCTGTGTGTCCTTTATTTTAACAGAAGCTATATCGGCACATGCCCGAATGCGAGTAGCAAGGGGTTCCATGGCTATAGCGAAGAGAGCAGGCGAAATAGGGCACCCTTGTCGGCACCCCTTGAACAAGCGGAATGACTGCGACATTTCTTGATTGGTTACCACGGACGCCATTGGGTGTGCATGAATAATTCTTATCCAATTAATAAATTCCCTTCCGAACCCGAAGTGCTCCAGAACCGACATCATATACTTCCACTCAATCCGATCAAACGCCTTCTCTGCATCAAGAGCTATTACCACTGCCTCAACCTTATGATTGTGATACATTACGTTGAAAAGGCGTCTCAAATTGTAGTATATATGTCGGCCCGGGATAAAACCTGTCTGGTCAGGGTGTATGATGTCGGAAATATATGTTTTCAATCGGTTTGCCAATACCTTGTTTTCTATGGGGTGTAACGACACGGGGCGATAAGACGACATCTCCATGGAATCCCTATCTTTTTTCAAGATCAGTGCTGTTGTAGCCTCATACAGTGTTTGCGGGAGTTTGTCATTTTCTTTGGAGTGTTTAAACATTCGCAACATAAGTGGAGATAGACTGGCGCAGTACTTCTTATAGAATTCTATTACATATCCATCGGGCCCAGGGGCCTTGCTGTTTGGAAATTGTGCTATCGCTGTGTTAATTTCCTCTAAAGTTATCCCTGCATCGAGTGCAGCAGCTGCCCCCCTGTCTAGTTTAGGAAGTTCACATTCAGCGAGAAAGCGTTCCATAGTTTGTGGATCAGTAGCATCGCATTTTGATTGGTATAGCTCTGAGTAAAACTGCGCAAAGCATTTATTAATATCCTGCGGATCTGTTACTATTTTACCCTTCTTGTCTTTTATTTTGTGAATAGCTCTAGATGTCTGTACATGCCTTAGCTGTCTTGCTAATAATTTATGTGGTTTGTCACCCAGTTCAAAATAACTTTGTTGCGTTCTAGCAAGTAAAGAGCCCACCCGTTTCGAAAGGATGGTATTGTATTCATATTTTAACTTTGTGATCTTCTCAAGGACTGTATACGAGGAATTCATCCTAAAAACATTCTCCTGTTCCCCTACCTCTCTTTCAATTTCTCTCAGCCTAGTATTGGCGCGTTTCTTCCTCTCTGATGTATAAGAAATAATGTAACCTCTAATCACAGCCTTTAGAGATTCCCAAAGCGTGGAGTCGTCAACATCCCCCGTGTCGTTAGTTCCGGGGAAAAAGGCAATCTGCTCCTTCAAATACTGACAAAAAGCCTCATCTTTCAGCAGGTATGCGTCTAAGCGCCACGGTCGCCGACCTGTCGACATATTGTCGAGTTTCAGCACCATGGACACAGGAGAGTGGTCCGTAATTAGAATAGGGTGATAGGTAACCGACTCAGCTGCTGAAATTAGTTTGGAGTCCAACAAAAAAGTCAATTCTGGAATATGATTTATGAACTGATGAAAAGAAAGAATAATCCCTGTCTGTTGGGTGCGTCAGTCTCCAAATATCGACAATGTTAAGGTTTGTCATCAATGTATTTAGACATACACTGGCATTTGATTGTTGAAGTGACCTTGATAACTGTTTATCTAAAAGAGGATCTAACATAAAGTTAAAGTCCCCTCCAACAATAACACTTGTATCCGAGATATTTGGTATGTCCTTAAATACCCTTTGAAAACATAATGGATCATCGAAGTTGGGTCCATATAAATTGACTAAGGTTACTGGTTTCGAATTCAGTGTACCAGCCACAATAATATACCGACCATTAGGATCTGAAATCGAGGATGAGTAAACAAAAGGAATGTTTTTCTTTATCAGGATTGCTACCCCTCTCGCTTTTGCATCAAAGTTAGACTGGTATATCTGACCGATCTAGCCGACTCATAGCTTGGCCTGAGCGGAGCGTTTAATATGAGTTTCTTGAAGAAGCACTATGTCAGCACCCAGTGATTTAATTAAGATGACAAAAAACCTTAGCTCGTTTCACCACATGCCCTAAGCCATTACAGTTCCAGCTGACTATCTTTATTCCACCTGGTCTACTCTGTGCTCTATTACTATGTGGCATTTCTTATTTTAGAGCAAATTGTTGCTGTCATACAAAACTCAGAAGAAAAACGTCCCGCCGTGCGGGAGCTTGTCATGCCACCTGTTCTAATAATAAACGTGAACATAAAACACAGACCCCATCCCCCTCCCGTCCCTTTACTGAGTGACCCCAAACGAAGCATTCCTTGGCTAACACACAAACCTTAGGGTGTCTAGACATACAGCTTGAACTAACTCGTCGTCTATAGATGTTCCGCATATACGCTAACAGTAAATAACACTCAACACTTAACTCTCACGTTAGGGGGTGAGTGGCGCTAAAACATGATGTGTTAAACAATGCTATATTAGCCACAACATCTCACCTATCATATAAGTCCCAATTTCTGATCTTCTAATCGAAAAGACATAGGGCGGAAATACAAACACATTCCTGGTCTGTATTTGGTCATTTAGCCGACTGACACAGCCGTTCTGTATCCTCAGCCAGGGAGCTTGCTTGTCAAGAACAGTTTGGCCTCTTTTGGGTTGTCAAACGTACGTGTTGATCCTTCGACTGTCACCTTAAACCGGGCTGGGAAGAGGAATCCATATCGGATGTTGGCCGCCCTGCATTTGTTGCGTACCTCATCATACTCTTTCTGTTGCTTCCTCACCTCCAAGGTAAGATCTGGGTAGAAAGCCACCCTGGCTCCGTTGAAGTTAAGGGGGAACTTTTGACTAGCCAGCTTGAGGATGAGATCCCTGGTCTGGTTATAGTGCAACCGTACAATGAATGACCTTGGTGGCCCGCCCTTGGCCGGCTTCGTTGCCTGAGATCTGTGTGCCCGGTCGGTCAGGATGGCAGTTTTGAAGTGTTCACACTCCCCAGCAATGCCTGTATCAGCTCCGAGACAAATTCAGTGGGTTTACCTTTCTCAGTGTCCTCCTGGATCCCACATATTCAAATGTTCTGGCGTCTTGAATGCGACTCGAGCATTTCCAGTCGGGCTTTCAGGGTTTTGTTGTCATTTTTGAACGTTGCGCACTGCTTCTCTATGTCCTGTAGACTGGCCTCGTGATCGACTGTCGTCTGCTCAACCTCATGGACCCTTCTCTGAGTTGCCTTCACAGTTTCGGCCAAAGTCCCAATACTCTTTGAGATATCAGCCAGCCTTGTGTCCACCTTCTTGCTTAGCGAGTTTATGGCAGCCAGTATGTCACTTTGCGTAGGCTCTGTGGGGATCTCTTGGAAGCTAGCCTCTTCAGCTAACTCCTCGTGGGTTGGCGACGTTGAAATTGGTTCGTTGTCTATCTCATTCAAATTATCTTGTTTAGCGCTCCCTTTTTTGGTGCCTTTTCCCTTTGTCATATTTGTTTGAAGTTATAGGTCGTGAGAGGTTAAGATAAATACTAATTTGTTTCAAAATGGAGCGGAGCTCTAGCAAAGCATGTCTACTCCATAGCACGCTCTCTAGCGCTTAATAGCTTGATTAGATTTACCAGTTAATTGACAGGTGTGACAAGTTTTGATGAACTCAGAAACATCAAACATGGGGCGGCAGGGTAGCCTAGTGGTTAGAGCGTTGGACTAGGAACCGGAAGGTTGCAAGTTCAAACCCCCAAGCTGACAAGGTACAAAT
Source organism: Oncorhynchus clarkii lewisi (assembly GCF_045791955.1). Lineage (NCBI taxonomy): Eukaryota > Metazoa > Chordata > Actinopteri > Salmoniformes > Salmonidae > Oncorhynchus > Oncorhynchus clarkii. Next base: position 1,750,583 of record NC_092160.1, on the reverse strand, counting down.
CTGTCGTTCTGCCCCTGAACAGGCAGTTAACCCACTGTTCCTAGGCCGTCATTGAAAATAAGAATTTGTTCTTAACTGACTTGCCTAGTTAAATAAAGGTTAAATAAAAAAAAATAATAAATCCCTCTTTCACCTAGGCCCCCAAAAATATCTTAATATGCGATTGTAGGTTTTCCTCACACCCATACGCCAGTAACGTCATTGTGGGAAGTTGTCAAAACCAACCCACGAAGCTTAATAACTGGTACAACCTGACTAATCGCCTCCCCCTGAAAACAACTACCAGGAGACACCCACTTTCTCATCAGGATATCCTCTTGCAGAAAATAGCCATGGGCGACATCTCCCAACTGTTCTATAGGCACAATTTGGTCACGCAACTCTTCTAATGTGGGGTCAGCCCGTTGCACCTTGATTAGATCGGAGCGGGGTACAGATAAACGGATAACAGGGAAAGTAGTGACATTTCTTTGTGGTATTCTTGTTACCCGGCGCAGTGACCAGGTCGCCACGGCTCATAGAATGTGTCACTGCACACGTAGGGAACACCTCTGGGAAACTCTGCGCACTCTCATCAGGAATCTCTACAAATGACGGCTTAGCGGAAACCACTAGACATGGAAAAACGACAGGCCATACACGCTCACCAGTTATTCCCAAGGATAACGCCAATACCCTCAATAGGCAACGAAGGACGCACCCCCACAACAACCTCACCTTTCACCAGTCCACAATCCAACATCAGTTTATGCAATGGGACTAACAGTGTTCAAACCTTTTCCCCTAATTAGAACACTATTCCCCAAGTCAGTCTCAGCAGAGAAGGGTAACAGAGACTCCAACACAAACAATTCAGAGGAACCTGTGTCTATCAGGATCTTCACTGGCACGAGGTCCTTACTTCCTAACAGACACAAAACCCTCCGTAATGAAAGGTAAATAATCTGGGTCACCTTCCCAGAGCAAACTCTCCCCTGAGAGCTTTCCTTCCCTAACCAGCTCTAGCTGCTCTTGTTGCAGCTTGAATTTAGCACGCTCCAAATCCTGTTTAAATTCCAATTCCTTTTCATATTTTACATGGTCAGGTTCTAGCTTCTCACGTTAATGCTCTAGCTGTAAGAGGCAGTTCTTTCTGCTGCTCAAAAAGAAGACTACTAGGGCTAACAGATGGAGCGGCCATTGTAACATTACGGGGAGACGGCAAGTCCTCAGCAGAGGCTGCTCCAGTGGTAACTTTAAAAAAATCACTCTTCATCAAATTGGCCTTCAATATTAACCTCTACTGACTTCCCATCCTGTATGCGGGAGCGTAATCATCGCCTGAAACGAATTAGCATAACGCAACGGACATAAATATCCCTAGAAATATTCCTGTTCATGAAAATCACAAATTAAATATATTGAGACACAGCTTAGCCTTTTGTTAATCACCCTGTCATCTCAGATTTTCAAAATATGCTTTACAGCCAAAGCTAGACAAACATTTGTGTACGTTTGTGTAAGCATAGCATTTTGTCCAGCTAGCAGCAGGTAACTTGGTCACGGAAATCAGAAAAGCAATCAAATTAAATTGTTTACCTTTGATGAGCTTCGGATGTTTTCACTCACGAGACTCCCAGGTAGATAGCCAAAGTTCATTTTTTCCCAAAATATTATTTTTGTAGGCAAAATAGCTCCGTTTGTTCTTCACATTTGGCTGAGAAATCGCCCGGAAATTGCAGTCACGAAAACGCTGAAAAATATTCCAAATTAGCTCCATAATATCAACAGAAACATGGCAAACGTTTTTTATAATCAATCCTCAAGGTGTTTTTCTATTATCTATTCGATAACATATCCGTCGGGACAATTTGTTTTTCAGTAGGACCGATTGGAGTAATGGCTACCTCTGTATTTTACGCGAGAGTCACCCCGGGAGTCATCAGGTGGCCTACGGCTATTCTTCAACATAGATGCGTAAAACTACGTCACAATGCTGTAGACACCTAGGGGAATACGTAGAAAGCGTAAGCTGGTTGATGGCACATTCACAGCTCAATAGGGACTCATTGGAACGCAGCGCTTTTTTTTCTCAGGCTTTCGCCTGCAACATCAGTTCTGATATGCTCAGAGACAATATCTTTACAGTTTTGGAAACGTTAGTGTTTTCTATCCAAAGCTGTCAATTATATGCATATTCTAGTATCTTGTCCTGATAAAATATCCCATTTAAAACGGGAACGTTTTTTTTTTCAAAAATGAAAATACTGCCCCTAGAGTCACATTACTTTTCATATTTTACGTGGAGACACAAACAAAGCACCTACAAAATTGTAACGTTACGGGGAGACGGCAAGTCCTCAGCAGAGGCTGCTCCAGTGGTAACTTCAAAAATACCACTCTCCATCAAAGTGGCCTTCAATATTAACCTAATATAGTTTTAGATGTTTATCACTAATTTCAATCTTGTAGTGTTCAGCAATCTTCAACAGCTGTTCTTTAGTACATAATTCTAACAGTTCCTCTAATGGAAAGTGAAGATTTGCAGTGCGTAATTACACACTGTAGCCCGCTGGCAAGGAAATAAACCACCCAGCACGCTGGCAGATTCCCCCAAGCCACGGATGTGCCCCCAAGACAATTGCTCAGTCCACAGACACCACACAAAAATAACAAAATAACCATGCCCAACTTATTCCAAAATGAAACACGTCGCTAAGCCTAAAAGGGGAAAAAGGCTATAGCTTCGGGTAGCAAGTTTCACTACCTTGTCCAAACCTCCCACTGAGGTACACAGCCGATTGTACTCAACTCCTCAGACCGATGTCCCAACAGCGAGTAGAGCAAGAGTGTCCAGGCTGGACAGGGGCCTGGAAACTAACCAATGTACTCTCTCAATGCAGCACACAACAATCCAAAAACAAACAAAGGCAACCAGTACTGGGACTACCAAACTCAAAAACTGTAACAAAAGACACAAACAAAGCACCTACAAAATTTAACATTAACTCCACGGTTTTTCCCAAACACATATACTACTAAGCCAAACGACACTAGTATTAGTCCTTCATAATTCAACAAAGTGCTATACGCCAAAATGTCTAGGAACCAACCTCATTATCCCGGATGAGCCCTCACTTGTCACGAACCGGCTCGAAGTTCGTAACAAAAGGGAGACAACGTGGAGACAAGGAATAACAACATATATTTATTACATAAAGTAAACTAAATACATTAACAATGGTGTGTGTAATCAGTAGTGTAAGTGAGTGTTTTGCATGCAGAAATGTGATAATGCGGGGTGTTGAAAGGTGCCAAAGCAAACAACCAAAAGGCCACAAAAATAACACAACAAAATCTATAAAAGGTGTCTGCATGGAGAGAGTCTCTCCAATGAATGGGGAAGAGGTGCATTTATCCTGGGACACACCCGAGCCCAGGTGTGTGGCATTTCTCTGACGACCCTCCTGGCTCCGCCCACCGACATCCTATTAAGGAAAACAAGAGCAAAGAGAACGAATTCGGCAGATAGGGTTGTCGGACATCCACTGGCCATTATTGTGGTGGTCTGCAGCTTTCAGAAAGCCCATGTAAACAACCAGATGGGGACCGCAATGATGATCCACAACCAGGATATCCCGTGGTAATTTGTATGGTGGACCCCCCTCTCTCTCACCAGAGAGGGGAGTTGGGCCAGTTTTATGACTTAACAGCCAGTCGTAAACTTTCTCTCTCTTGCCCTGCAGTATCGAGAGCTGAAAATCCTTTGTTACACAGAGAGACTTTGTTGCCAAAACCCAAACATCCAAAAGTGGATATTAATACAATATTTCTAACATGAAGAATGTGTGAAATGGTCGGTGGGGTTTTAAAGAACAATCCTGTCAAAGGGAATATTATTTTGTGATATTAAGGATGGTATAACTAAATAACTATCTCTGAGTGTGTACACCTTCTAGTTGTCAGGTTTGGAACTAAATGTTGTAAAAAATATATGATTAAGTATGACAATATTTTTTGAATAGATAGAAATGTGATTTTAGCCTTCTAAACGAGATTATGGCATTTCGTACAAACCTGGCCCAAGTCAGTAACCACGCCCACATGAGCACAGACATTGTGTCGGCACGGTGAAACGTCCCTAAGATCAAAGTGCTTAAAAGGACTTGCTAACGAAATGTACATTAGACCAAAACATGCCGGGTTGCTGCCAGGATGTAAAGTGGTCCTAGCTGTACCCTGAATAATCCACCAGAGACCAGAGAACGTGGACCACATGTTGAAATGCTGAGAAACTTTGTAAACCAGACCAAAACATGGTCTGGTTTACATGCAACATCTGCAGCTGTGCCTGTAAAGTAGTCTAGAACATTTGACCAAAGTCGAGAGGAAAGACAGGTCCCTCTGAACACTGTGTGTTACACCTGAAGTATCTATTCTCATGAACACTCCCAAACAGAAGAAGCCTACAACTAAGAAGGACATTGTGACCTCTGGTGGACAACCAGAGACTTACATCGAACCACTTCCCATAGATGGGATTGAGTGGTTTCAACAGAGAGACATGTACACACATATTGCATTTCTTTTCTGAATGAGTGGTCATTCATGTGCAAAGTATTCATATTCCCATGAGCGTGGCTTCCAAAAGTATGTCCGAGAAGTTGACTCTTTGTCTCTCCCTTTCCTGACATACTCTACCCCTGTCCATTGCGTAACCAAACGGTCATGCTTTTGTTAGTCCACTCCATTTTCATTGTAATAATGTATGTAATCAATTACCTACGCTGTGTGTATTTTTGTATTCTGTGTGATGAGTTAGTTAGTTAAATATGTATTTACTAAGCCAATTTGTGTATTGCTGATTCATCACTTAGTTTAGGGTTTGTGCAGATATCCAACGATTACATGATGTTCAGAATGAGACTGGTGAGGTAATAATTAATAATTGACTGTTATTGATGGAAGAGATATTTAGATCATCTTTAAAGTTTAAGTTGGGAGATAGTAACTCGGTAAACAACTGTTCCCGTGGTACCCCAAATTCCTAATGAGTTATTTGTTACAAGATTAATTTAATTGAGTAAAAATTCAACGTAGTAGGTAATTATTCAATAAATAGCAGTCATCACATTAATGATAGTCACGACAGCTGTAACGTAACAAAATGTGGAAAAAGTAAAGGCGTCTTTTATTACTTTGCGAATGCACTGGATAGTCAAGTCATTATGTTTTATAGTAAAGGTGACCTTTTGTGTATTTTATTTGATTCTGAATCTGTCTCTTCTTGGGTTTATGAGCTGTAGTGAATGGTGACTCTGGTGTCAGGTTACATTACATAGGGGGGAGATACAGACGTACTGCCAGTTCCTTAATATGCTGGCTCTATGTGTAACAGCAATTAATACTTAGGAGTGACAGACAGATAACAGAGGAGCTCAAGGAGAAGCGAAGACAGAGACGACAGACAGACAGACAGACAGACACGCTCTGTGGCTGAAATGCCAGGGCTGAATTTTTGTCCCAGTCCACCCCTGATGTAACTGCATTAATAATCATAACAATTAAAGATATGACACAATAAAGCAGTAGATTTCTTTGCACTAATGGGTCTATCTCAGATATACTTTCTGCACAAGACATCTTATTTTTAGTACTGTGCAGAATACAGAAATAACTATTTCCCCTTCGGCAATCAAAGCAATTTGGTTTAGTATTTAACACATCATCCACTACTTCTCACCACAATGCATTTTTAAATACCATAATAAAACACTACAGTCCATGTGTGTACATAAACCAAACGTGTAATGACACTTCCACTAATGGAAAACAATAGTTTTCAGTCATTGCACCTCTTTCTCTCCAGCAGGCCTCACTCTGGTGGAGTCTTAAGCTCTGTTTCTCTCTTTGATTGGCTCATTAATTTCTGCGATATAGCAGTTCCACTTCACCACAGATTATGTTTAATGCTACATACCACCACTCTTATGGTCATCTTCTCTGCCTCTCGTGGAAAGAAACTGATGTCAATGGCAGGTGAGGTTTGAGAGGGACTAATGATGTAACAAGTTCCCTTGTTTAATTATTTGGATGGTATTGATCCACCGGCATGGGGCCAAAGATGTTGCCACTGCCAGCATTCTCATTGTGTCCCTGGCCACAGACCTTCTTTTATGCCACCTTCTTGCAAGATTTTTCTAAACTTCATGGTTTACTTAATATGTTCTCTCATTCCTCGTCCCCCAACTGGCAGAGAAAAATCTGAGGAGCATTTACAGTGTACAATAAATTATGTTATAATGTATGACCTTCAAGGATTTCCCTGGAAGTGTGATAGGGGCTGCATAAAGTTGTCCCTTAAGCTTCTTTTACACTTAGAGAAGTGCTATTAAGTGACGTGCATAATTTGTTGTGTGTTGGGAGCTCGAGGGAGAGAGGCTTGCATGTCATTTGTAATTTGGTGAATGCGAAATGACATTGTGATAAGCCCTAATGTTTCACCTGAGGGTGAATTTATTGGTGTAGTTGCTTCTGAAAGTTACTATTTTCTGTCAATCTCAGGATCTATAGCTGTCGTTTAGCTAATTTGTCACTGTCATTTTAAACTCACAGGAGAGCAGCAAGAATGTTCAACCAAATATAATTAAATTGTTTTGTTGAGTACAATGATATACAGTGAATTGACAGACTACTTCACACATTACCACAAACGCTTCAAACTCAGCCCAGCTAGCACAGTTTGTTCCTTGGAAGTTGTGGGACCGTATGTTTTTCGTTTCACATTGGTTGTGGGAACGAGGCCATACGTTTCTTTTTAGATTTTCTGCAAATATTTTGCCTGTTCTGGAAACATAATTTTTTGGGTTTCAGGGAGGTTCTGGGAAGGTTTTACTCTGGTTCCCTGAAGGTTTTCCTGGGAGGTTTTATTAACACCATGATAATGGAAATTATAGGTTATTTGAAGGTAATGAAATAACATTCTGTGAAAGTTTTGTTAAGGTTATTATTGAAAGTTAGTTTATTTGTGGTCAACTGTTTTGAACTCCAAGCACAGTTACAGTAGGTCACATAGAAATTAATTTGCTTAGGGATTAATCATGCAAGCAGTTTTTATGTTATTGTGATGTGCATTAGTGAGATTCAAACCTATGATCTTCTGTTTTCTATCTCTGGAATTAGTCCACTGCGCCACCAGGATTATTTGACGCATATAAAACTGTTCATTTTAGTCCATTCAAACAGACCCCATTTCGAAGGAAACAAGCACTTTTTCTTGAGTTTTTATGGAACGTTTTTTTTCATGTTTTTAGAACGGACTGTAAACATTTTTAAATAACATTTTTAGTATGTTTTCTGAAGGCTACTAAAGTTTTCTAGTGATTTTAATGGAAAACTTTCTTCACATTCTGAGAATGGAATTTAAACCTCTTAGATATTTAAGTCCCCTATTTGGGAACTTTGAGTGGTTCCGACTTACATAATGGTGTACAAAGCACCCGTGAACATTGTATAGTGCAAGAAAGACCCATCTCTCTGTTCTCCGCTACCACTTGTCCAGCAGAGCTGATTTGAAGTGTCATCTTTCAGACCCTACATTTGCATAGGGAGTGACGTGTCATATTTTCTGGCCTATCCAGACAAACAAACAATTTTCTCTGTCTGTGAAACTCAACCCTGTGTATATGAAATAAGAGAATCTAGTGGATCCACCATACTAATTTAATCTCACTTTGATCTTCTCTGCCAAATATAGAGCTCTCAACATGAAAAAAAATACTAAATAATTTTATAGAATTCAAGACCACTTTCCTTTGGTCACAGGCGGACTAATCACTTCGTACTTAAAGCTTAAGTTGTATCGAGTCTGCCCACATGTGTCTCTGCACGTCTAATGGACATTTAGGAGAAAATTATCTGTTGGCAGTTATGAAATAATGCCAATATCACAAAGTATGATATTTATTTTACAGTTATAAGAAATGTGAAATCTTATAGCAAGTTGTATATAATTAGATTTTTTATCATATTTGTACTATGAGCTTGTGCCCTCAAAAGTGAGTACACCTCAGAAATGTATAACTATTTTTTGCCAGAAAGGTGAGTTCAATACCTTTCTAAAACTACCAGTTATTATTTATGGCCTTCTTATGAAAAATATTGTTTAGGTATGTCTATTTAGGCAGAAATAAAAATGTTACCCTATCATTCAACTGGTGAAGCTAATTAATGTTAATCTGTAGAGTTACATTTTTTTTAGAACATTGCCAAGAACTGACATAAAAGATAACCATATATTCTCTGAACGGGCTTAGAAGTCACATCATTTTTGAGAACATTCCCAGAATGTAGCAAAAATATGACATTAAATAGAACCTCATCAGAACTTGTGTGGAAATACTCAAATTCCCACAGAGGAATGTTGTTTGTTAACATTCTCAGAACAATTTGGAAAACATGAATTTAAATAGAACCATGAGGAAACCTGTAGGAAACGTTATGCTGAAACAATGAAATTCCCACAGAAGAATGTTCCCACTGGGCACAGACATCAGTTCAATGTCTAGTTTTGATTTACATTTGGGCGAGTTGTCAACTAATGGGAATTCAACGTGAAATCAACAAAGAAAAATGGCACCATGTCATTGGTGAAAAAAAGACAATTCCCTGACGTTGTTTTTCAAATCCAATCAGTTTTCCACGTTGATTTAACATCATCACATAGAATGTTTGGTTGAAATGACATAGAAACAATGTTGATTCAACCAGTTTTTGCCCAGTGGGTTGTGGCTTTACATTCTTGTAACAATTTGAGAATATTATTTTAAATAGAATCATGAGTAAACCTGTAGGAAACGTTATGCTGAAGTACTGAAATTCCCACAGAAGAACGTTTTTAACATCCTCAGAACTATTTGAGATCATTCTCAATATCAAACCAGTTGGAGGATGTTCCTAAAACATTACAAAAATGTAATGTAACCATGTTGGCAAAATAACCATAGGACAACCACGCTCTGTCCAAGCTCTTAGAAACATTTCGTTCTCAGAACGTTATGTGCTAGCTGGGAGGTTCCCTTTACTTTCTTTGCTTCATCAACATTGCAAACGTTCTCAGTCAGTTCCCAATAGAACACTTTGGTTGTATCTGACAACTTGCCCCCATGTCAGTTGAAATTGGATTCTTCACACGGGCTTTGTCCTTTTATTCATACCCACTGCAGTGCTCTAATAAATGATTACGGGCAAATTCTTCTTCCAATTCTGAATCATTCCCATTCATGTGGTTAATTTATGACTGATGATCTATTCGTACACTGGAATAAAAACTGTAATAGCCACCTTAACATCATTGAGCTCTCTAAAGAGATCACAAATTACTCCAGCACTTTGATCTGTGGGCTGTTCAAATGCACAGCATTGTATTCAGGTGTCGCACCGTGAACAAAGACACATTCATACTTCAAATGAGTTCTATCCACTTGGTGATTGTCAAAGACCTGTTCCTTTCATTGCCTTTGAACAGCTTGGTGTTGAAAATAACTGAAATGAACTAAATTGTAATTCACTTGGCTTTCCTTGTATCCTTGGATATATTTTTCTGCATCTTCATGAGAATGTGAGCCAGCGAATTGTCTCTCGGACCATAGCCTCCCCCTTAGCTCCCCCTGGTCTTTCCAGTGTGTACACATGTGCATGTAGCTGACCAGCCCCTCAGAGACCCACAGAGCATGATTTATTATTTTCGTCAAACATGGCACGTGGCCTAGCTAGCCAAACACCACTCCTCATGGGAGTGTCTGAACAAGCCCAGAATCAGCATTCAGGGGATATGTCTGCTAAACCTCTATCCTTCACGCACATTTTAAATTAATGTCTGACCGTAATTGTAGTGGTAAGGTAATATTTTCCTCCTCAGCATCAGAAGAAAAAAATCTGTCTTAACCAAAAAACTTGTATGTCATATTCTGCTTTTATGCAATTAACCCCGACAATGCAGAGCCAGTTAAATCCCCTGGTCAGGCTGTGTGTAGTTGTGTGGTCCAGTGCCAGGTTTAGATCAAGCAATCGTTATGGGAAGGCGTTTGAGGTAACTTTGAGGAAATTACAAAGTTACACTAGGTAGCTAGACCACTCTTCGTGGGACAAAAGGCCTCAGAGTTTGGCCCTCTAAGGTAGACTTATGATAAATACCACATAATAGAAAACATGTCAGGAACTGGTCTTATGTTACACAATGGATTTGTATAGAAACATACAGTATGCATTGTTTTGTGAATGAATGCGGCTCGACAGGGCCGGATTAATGCACGGACTTACCGGGGCTGAAGCCCCCTTGCCCAGGTCCGTGAGGGGTCCCAAGAGGCAAACAAAATAATTACTAAAATAAAATTATTAACAAACTATATAGTGTATACAGTGCATTCGGAAAGTATTCAAACCACTTGACTTTTTCCACATTTTGTTACGTTACAGCCTTATTCTAAAATGTATTAAATAATTTTTTTACTCCTCAATCTACACACAATAGCCCATAATGACAAAGCAAATTTATAAAAATAATATCACATTTACATAAGTATTTAGATAATTTACTCAGTACTTTTGGCAGCGATTATAGCCTTGAGTCTTCTTGGGTATGACGCTTCCAGCTTGGCACACTCTGCAGATCCTGGCAGTTTGGATGGGGAGCGTCGCGGCACAGATATTTTCAGGTCTCTCCAGAGATTTTCAAATCAGGTTCAAGTCCAGGCTCTGGCTGGGCCAATCAATGACATTCAGACACTTGTCCCGAAGCCACTGGCTGTGGGCCTAGGGTTGTTTTCCTGTTGGAAGGTGAACCTTTGCCCAGTCTGAGGTCCTGAGCAGATTTACATCAAGGATAAAACATTTAATGGAATCTTTATTTAACTAGGCAAGTCAGTTAAGAACAAAAGTTATTCACAATGACAGCCTAACCTGGCCAAACCCAGATGGTGCTGGGCTAATTGTGCGCCGTGATACAGCCTGGATTCAAACCAGGGACTGTAGTGGCACCTCTTGCACTGATATGCAGTGCCTTAGACTGCTGCGCCACTCAAGAGCCCACTGTACTTTGCTCCATTCCTCTTTCCCTCAATCCTGACTAGTCTCCCTTGCTTCACTGTAGCGATGGTGCCATGTTTCCTCCAGATGTGATGCTTAGCATTCAATCTTGGTTTCATCAAACCAGAGAATTTTGTTTGTCATGGTCTGAGAGTATTTAGGTGCCTTTTTGCAAACTCCAAGCAGGTTGTCATGTGCCTTTTACTGAGGAGTGACTTCCGTCTGGCCACTCTACCATAAAGCCCTGATTGGTGGAGTGCTGCAGAGATGGTTGTCCTCCTGGAAGGTTTTCCCATCTCCACAGAGGAACTCTGGAGCTCTACCAGAGTGACCATCGGGTTCTTGGTCACATCCCTGACCAAGGCCCTTCTCCCCCAATTGCTCAGTTTGTTGGGTGGCCAGGTCTAGGAAGAGTCTTGGTGGTTCCAAACGTATTTTATTTAAGAACGATGGAGGCCACTGTGTTCTTGGGGACTTTCAATCTGGCAGAAATGTTTTGGTACCCTTCCCCAGATCTTTGTCACGACACAATCCTGTCTCTGCACTCTACGGAAAATTCCTTTGACCTCGTGGCTTGGTTGTTGCTTTGACATGCACAATCAATTGAATTTACCACAGGTCGACTCCAATCAAGTTGTAGAAACATCTCAAAGATGATCAATGGAAACAGGATGCACCGGAGGTCAATTTCGAGTCTCACATCAAAGGGTCTGAATTCTTATGTAATTAAGGTACTTTTGTTTTTTATTATTAAGAATAAGGCCGTAACATAGCAAAACATGGAAAAAGTCAAGGGGTCTGAATACTTTCCAAATACATTGCATAATCTATAGAATGGTTTTGTTATCTCGTACCCTGGTAATTTTACTGTTGAGCTCATGCGTACACTAGCAATGGATGCCAGTCCTGGCTTGAATGGGAACTGCCTTCTATGGATTATATTTATATGGTTGGTTGCAGCTGTCTGTTATCCTTTCGCATATTTGAAAATACAACTGTGAAACAAATCGTTGGAAAGAAAATGCCTACTGCTGAAAAGAGAGGACTAATCTCTCTGTAGAATCAATATTATACTTTTTTGTCTCAACAACTCCCAGTTGGTAGCTAACAGCAGCACTGTTTTTCAAAGTTGCTCAGCTTGAGAAAGGCTATTGCCACTACCATCACATTGAGCAGCCTATGGCTTCAGCTTCACTCTGAATGGCTAAGGTAAGAATCATAGTTTGGGATAGTATTTGCAACCTAGGTTAGGCATTAAATCTGAATGGTTAAGGTAAAAGGGTTAATGTTAACGGTAAGGGTTAACGGTGACCTGGCTACTTTTCTAATACAACACAAATGACTGAAATGAGTGGCTACTCGCGTCTTCAATTCAAATATATATATATATATATTGCCTCCTAATATTGTACAATCTGTGTGTAGCTTCATTGGCCTGGGCTATTGTTCATTTGAATTCAAGACCCGATTGATCTCAGTTTGTCAGTGTCAGAGTAGCCACTCATTTCAGTCATTTGTGTGGAATTAGAAAAGTAGCCAGGTCACCGTGATACAAATCAGTATTCAACGTCCGTCCATCCTGAGGAGATCGGGAGATGAAGTGGAAACTGGCCACTAGGGGCAAGAGTGAGCGCTGTTCCAATGATTTCAAAGGATGCAAGTTTGAATCCAGTGATAAAAAGTTTTTTTTATATTTTTCCTATCCCAAACCATAATCCTTACCTTAACCATTCAGAGTTAATGCCTAACCTTAAGATTTCTGAGTTATTAATGCCCAAAAATTGACGTTTGGAACAACTTCGAAATATGACGTAAGGATCTGCCTCTGATTCCAAAGATTACAAGTTTGAATCCAAAATAGAATGTTTTTAATTTAAAATAAAATGTAAGCCTGTCCCAAACCATACATAACCATTCTGAATGAACCCTTTAGACCCCAATATAATTCTAGAATGCTGCTGTAGATTACTGAGAATTTTCAAGATAAAGCAAATTTTCTCACACATTTCAAACAAACAGACATAGTTAAAAAACAAAGAACAAATTACAAGTTTTAAAGAGCACAACATCTTTAATATGACACATTCATGTCAATAGAAATAACACTAATTTAGTCTTCCATTGTGTAAAGACACTCACTATCAAAAAACGATTAACACGCAACACAACAACCTAGAGTATTTACATTTGAATAAGTTACTCACTAACTTATTATACTTATAGATATGATTTACATATAAATAAAACAATTTTCCAATATATGACCAGAGGACAATATTCTGAAAGTATTTGAAAACCCACACAGAGTAGACTATTTGATTGACAATGATTCTTACTTCGGTAATAATGTAAAAATGCAAACATCTATTTAGAAACTATTTAAAAATGTAGGTAATCTCACTCAATAAGATTTAGTACAGACCAGGCCTGACACAAAACGTGGAAATAGTAGCCTACTTTGACAACAATTCAGTGAATGCAACAAGTATTTGATAGAGACAGATAAAGAGAGACGATGCAAAACACAACAACTGTTCAGAGACAAAAGATTTGTAGGACAAAATCATGTTTTACAATGTCACTTTAGTATTTGCATTTAGCCTACAACATGTCATGGAACTTCTGGAAGCACGGCCCCATCCTGCAAAGTGGCACAGAACACGTAGAGCACACAAAGGAGGTATCTACACATCTCCCACTCGTTGCCCTATGTCCACTCTGGATGCACACCACACACCTTCTTTTGTGCCCTTCAAACTTCACCTGTTTTCAAATGAGTTACAACTCGGTCAACATGCCCTGATGCCACAGTCTTGTCTCCCCTCTCCCTGCCACTGTAGCCATTTCACAAAGAGAATGCACAAGCTGCATTTTGAAGGCCTTCAGGGACCAGTGCATGTCGTTTCTGAGAAGGGGCCTTTGTAGGCTCCCCCACACAATGTACGCATTTATGATGGAAATGTTGAACATCCCTCAAAACACTTACTTCCACCATTTTCTGCTTGTGCGTCCAACATTGTAATATCTCTTCAGTTGGTCAAGATGGTCAACCCCACCCATTTTCATGTTGTAATCCATTATAAGCTCTGGAACATGTACAGTTGAAGTCAGAAGTTTACATACACTTAGGTTGGAGACTTGTTTTTTAACCACTCCACAAATTTCTTGTTAACAAACTATAGTTTTGGCAAGTTGGTTAGGACATCTACTTTGTGCATCACACAAGTAATCTTTCCAAAAATTGTTTACAGACAAATTATTTAACTTAACACTGTATCACAATTCCAGTGGATCAGACATTTAGATCAAATCTAATTTTATTTGTCACATACACATGGTTAACAGATGTTAACGTGAGTGTAGTGATATGCTTGTGCTTCTAGTTCTGACAATGCAGCAATATCCAACAAGTAATCTAACCTAACAATTTCACAACAATTACCTTATACACACGTGTAAAGGAATGATAAAGAATATATGAATGAGTGATGGTATAGAACGGCATAGGCAAGATGCAGTGGATGGTATAGAGTACAGTATATACATATAAGAGGAGAAATGTAGGGTATGTAAACATAAAAGTGGCATTGTTTAAAGTGGCTAGTGATACATTACATCAAGATGGCAAGATGCAGTAGATGGTATAGAGTACAGTATATACATATGAGATGAGTAATGTAGGGTATGTAAACATTATATGAATTGGCATTGTTTAAAGTGGCTAGTGATATATTTATTACATACATTTTTTAAAGTGGCTGGAGTTGAGTTGGCAGCAGCCACTCAATGTTAGTGATGGCTGTTTAACAGTAATGGCCTTGAGATGGCCTTGAGTTAGAAGATGTTCTATACACTAAGTTGACTGTGCCTTTAAACAGCTTGGGAAATTCCAGAAAATGATGTCATGGCTTTAGAAGCTTCTGATAGGCTAATTGACATAATTGACTCAAATTTAGAGGTGTACATGTGGATGTATTTCAAAGCCTACCTTCAAACTCAGTGCCTCTTTGCTTGACATCATGGGAAAATCAAAAGAAATCAGCCAAGACCTCAGAAAAAATGGTAGACCTACACAAGTCTGGTTCAGTCTTGGGAGCAATTTCCAAATGCCTGAAGGTACCACGTTCATCTGTACAAACAATAGTATGCAAGTATAAACACCATGGGACCATGCAGCCGTCATACCGCTCAGGAAGGAGACGTGTTCTGTCTCCTAGAGATGAACGTACTTTGGTGCGAAAAATGCAAATCAATTCCAGAACAACAGCAAAGGACCTTGTGAAGATGCTGGAGGAAACAGGAACAAAAGTATCTAAATCCAGAGTAAAACGAGTCCTATATCAACATAACCTGATAGGTCGCTCAGCAAGGAAAAAGCCATTGCTCCAAAACCGCAATAAAAAAGCCAGACTACGGTTTGCAACTGGGGACAAAGATCATACTTTTTGGAGAAATGTCCTCTGGTCTGATGAAACAAAAATAGAACTGTTTGGCCATAAGGACCATTGTTATGTTTGGAGGAAAAAGGGGGAGGCTTGCAAGCTGAAGAACACCATCCCAACCGTGAAGCACGGGTGTGACAGCATCATGTTGTGGGGGTGCTTTGCTGCAGGAGGGTCTGGTGCACTTCACAAAATAGATGACATCATGAGGAAGGACAATTATGTGGATATATTGAAGCAACATCTCAAGACATCAGTCAGGAAGTTAAAGCTTGGTCGCAAATGGGTCTTCCAAATGGACAAACCTGACTCAGTTACACAAGGTCTGTCAGAAGGAATGGGCCAAAATTCACACAACTTATTGTGGGATGCTTGTGGAAGGCTACCTGAAACATTTGACCCAAGTTAAACAATTTTAAAGGCAATGCTACCAAATACTAATTGAGTGTTTGTAAACTTCTTACCAACTTGGAATGTGATGTAAGTAATAAACGGTCGTTTTTTTAACTGGTCAGAAATCAGCCATGAGTCAAGTGGTAATCGTTCGTGTGCACTGTACGTGTAAGAGGCATTGAACTCATCGCTCAGGTGGTTTAAACAAGACAACCATTTTGTGGAGGCTGCTCTGTTTGTTAAAACTGAGTGAGGAAAGACTCGTGTCCCATTAGCTGAAGTGTGATTCTGAACTGAACGGGCTGCACTGATGAATAAAACAATATGCAGCTTTTTAACAGCAGCAGCGCAGATAGTAAATAATTTGCCATTATACATCCGAGCCGCCATTTAGAATGAGAGGAGAAGGACTGGCTGGTTCTTAAGTTAAATCATCCTAAGTATTTGGGGATCACAGGAGTGAATGAGCAAAAACCTGCCATGTTCTCCTCTGTTTATACAGGCCTGACAGACACCATTTGATTTGATTAATTATGGGCAGGAATACTCCCTCCCACTCTAACCTGGTTTGGTCTCGAGAAAATGGAGGGAAAATAATGCTCCTGCTAGACATTACAGTAATATACATTTGTCTGAAATGGAACTGCTTATAACTGGAAAAGGCTTATCCAAGAATAAATATATATGAAAATACATTGAAGGAAAAACATACAAATGTATATTATACATTTTCCTGATGGTAGGAATGTAATGTAATTCTCAAAGCTGAATAAGCAATTTAAAATAACTCTCTCATGAATATTATACTGATACTAGAAAAACAACAAAGATGTTCTATGCAGCCTGAAACATATAGACTGGTGAATGGATACAGTGCCTTCTGAAAGTTTTCAGACCTCTTGACTTTTTCCACAATATGATACGTTACAGCCTTATTCTAAAATTGATTAGATTGTTTTTCCCCCAAATCAATCTACACACAATACCACATAATGACAAAGCTGATAAAAAAAAAAGTTTGCACATTTATGAACACCCCGCCCCCCCCCCCCCCCCCCCCCCCCCTCGATGGAAATATCACATTTACAAAAGTATTCATTCACTTTACTCAGTACTTTGTTGAAGCACTTTGGCAACGATTACAGCCTCGAGTCTACTTGGGTATGACGCTACAAGCTTGGCACATCTTTATTTGGGGAGTTTTTCCCATTCTTCTCTGCAGATCCTCTCAAGCTCTGTCAGGTTAGATGGGGAGCGTAGCTGCACACCTATTTCCAGGTCTCTGAAAATGTTTAATTGGGTTCTGGCTGGGCCACTCAAGGACATTCAGAGACTTGTCCGGATGCAACTCCTGCTTTGTTTTGGCTGCGCTCTTAGAGTCATTGTCCTGTTGAAAGGTGAACCTTCACCCCAGTCTGAGCGCTCTGGGGCAGGTTTTCATCAAGAATCTCTCTGTACTATAGGCTGTCATATGTCTTTTACTGAGGAGTGGCTTCCGTCTGACCACTCTAACATAAAGGCCTGATTGGTGGAGTGCTGCAGAGATTGTTGTCCTTCTGAAAGGGTGTCCCATCTCTACAGAGGAACTCCAGAGCACTGTAAAAGTGACCATCAGTTTCTTGGTCACCTCCCTGACCAAGGCCCTTCTCCCGCAATTGTTCGGTGGAGAAGTATTGGTGGTTCCAAACTTCTTCCATTTAAGAATGATGTTGGCCACTTTGTTCTTGGGGACCTTCAATGCTGGAGAAATGTTTTAGTACCCTTCCCCAGATATGTGCTTAGACACAATCCAGTCTCTGAGCTCTACAGACAATTCCTTTGACCTCATGGATTGGTTTTTGCTCTGACATGCACTGACAACTGTGGGACCTTATATAGACAGGTGTGTGCCTTTCCTTGATCATGTCCAATCAATTGAATTGATTGGATCAATGGAAACAGGATGCACCTGAGCTCAATTTAGAGTCTCATAGCAAAGGGTCTGAATACATATGTAAATATGGTATGCAGCTTTGTCATTATGGGGCATTGTGTGTAGATTGTTGAGGGAAAAACATATTTCATCAATTTTAGAATAAGAGTGTAACGTAAAAAAATGTGGAAAAAGTCAAGAGGTCTGAATACTTTCCGAAGGCCCTGCACAGAAGTAATAAGAATAATACTGTCAGCTCTCCTCCTTGCTTTTCTCCTATTCATAAATTATACTACAATGAAGACAGAGTTGAGCATAGTGGGTATGGATCACATAAAGATCAGACAAGGGCTTGCACTTGTGAGAAGAAAAATTGAAATCATTATTGGAAAAGTAAATTGCACCAGCACTGGCTGATCAAATTATGTAAATCTATGACTGTCATTGGAAATGGAGTTTGACTTGTGCTGCTGCAGAGTTTGAGTTTGTAGAGCTTCTTACTTCAATGAATGGCCCTGGTGCTGTCCATGGTGCTGAAATTCCATTCTCAGCATAGATTGCATTTTGGAGATTGTGTTTAACATAGAATCGAAAAAGGCTAATCTGAATTCAAGTTAGCTGTCTGTGTCCTCTGTTGTTCTGTTTTGGCTCACATACATTTTGCACTGTCTCTGACCCGAAACAGGCAGAACTACAAAACCATCAAACAACAACATATCCACAACTGACTTGATCTCTTATCCTTGCCCCAACAAGAGCCCAGCTAGCACATTTGGTTCCTAGGAATTTGTGGTAATGTAAGTTTTTGGTTTCCCATTGGTTCTGGGAACGAAGCCATACATTTCCTGACTGTTAAAACTGAAAGGTTTTTAAACATTCTGAGAGAGGAAGTCAAAATTCTGGAAAGGTTTTATTAATGCATTGTGAATGGAAATGATAGGCCATTTAGAGGTTTTTGAATAACTTCCTTAAAAAGTTCACTGAATGCTTCAAAAAGACTGTTAATAACACTACTAGCTTATTTTGCGTTAACTCCAAGCACATGTCAATTCATTTTCTAAGGCGTTAATTATGAAAACACATTCTTCTGTTCTCTGTCTGTGGAATTAGTCCACTGCGCCACCAGTATGGAGCTAGCATGCCATGTTTTTTATGCATACAAAGCTGTTAATGTTTGTCCATTCAAACAGACCCCATGTCAAAGAAAACAAGGACTCATTAAGATCAGGTGTGGCCAAATTGTGAATGCGGCCAACAAACCTGAACACATAGATAGAGGAGAGACACATGTTAATGCTGAGAAAGGAATGTATATGTTTTTAAATAACATTCTTAGAAAGTTACTAAAGTTTTCTTGTGGTTTTTAACCTCTCAGGCTAGGGGGCGGTATGTTCACGTCCGGATGAAAAGCTTGCCAAAAGTAAACTGCCTGCTACTCAGGCCCAGAAGCTATGATATGCATATTATTAGTCGATTTGGATAAAAATCACCCTGAAGTTTCTAAAACTGTTTGAATAATGTCTGTGAGTATAACAGAACTTATTTGGCAGGCGACACCCCGAAGATATATCTATTTTTGACGTCACTCTCTTTTCAATGGGTTTCTATGGGGATCTAGATTTCTAAGGCACTTGCTTGCAGTTCCTATCGCTTCCACTGGATATGAACAGTTTTTCCTTTGTGTAATGAAGAAGTAGGGCAGCTCAGAACGAGGGTCGAGTGAAGTGTACTGTTTGTTAGAGGCGCGTGACCTGAAAGCTCGCTCCACTTTGTTTTTTATCCGCTATTGAACGCAGTTTATCCCATCTTAAATTTTATTGATTATTTAAGTTAAAAAAATACCTAAAATTGTATTAGGAAAGTTGTTTGAAATGTTTGGACAAAGGTTACAGGTAACTTATTACATATTTTGTAGTCATGTTGCGCGAGTTGGAACTAGTGTTTTTCTGGATCAAACGTGCCAAATAAATGGACATTCTGGATATAAAACGATGGAATTAATCGAACAAAAGGACCATTTGTGATTTTTATGGGACATATTGGAGTGCCAACAGAAGAAGCTCGTCAAAGGTAAGGCATGAATTATATCGTTATTTCTGAGTTTTGTGTCGCGCCAAGCGGGTTGAATTATGATTGTCTGTGTTTGTTTGATGGAGTGCTGTCCTCAGATAATAGCATGGTTTTCTTTCGCCGTAAAGCCTTTTTGAAATCTGACACATTGGCTGGATTAACAACAAGTGTAGCATTCATTTAGTGCATTGCATGTGTGATTTCATGAAAGTTTAATATTTATAGTAATTTCATTTGAATTTGGTGCTCTGCCATTTCACCAGATGTTGTCAAATTGATCCCGTTAACGGGATTTGATCCCTAAGAAGTTTTTAATGGTAAGTTTCCTTAACATTCTCGGAACAATATGAAACATGAATAGAAATATGGGGGAACTTGTAGTAAACGTTATGCTGAAGTAAAGTAATTCCCACAGAAGAACGTTGTTTTATGACATTCTTGGAACAATTTGAGAACATGACTTTAAATAACACCATGATAAATAAAACCTGTAGGAAACATTATGCTCCAGTACAAAATTCCCAAAGAAGAATGTTGTTTGTTAACATTCTTGGAGCAATTTCAGAATATGACTTTAATTAAGTAGAACAATGATACAACCTGTAGGAAATGTACTGAAAGTCCCACAGAAAAAAGTTGTTTATTCATGTTTTTAGAACAATTTGAGAACCTGACTTTAAATAGAACCATCAGGAAACCTTTAGGAAACGTTATGCTGAGGTACTGACAAAATTCTGGCCTTTAATTGCTTGTCCGGCCAGGTGGTTGCGTATTTTAAGCCGATTGACAGCCAAGAAAATCTCCCGACAGTCGTGACAGGTGATTCTTCATTGTCATGCAGCTGTCATTTTGCTTCTCAAACCCCGGCGAGGAGGAGGCAGAAAACTGGATTTGAGAATTTGCTGAGCACATTGCCTCTGGGCGTATGCATCATGCCATTACTAAAGTATCACAATTTACCAAAATCTATCTACTAGCAGAATACATTAGAATTTGGGGATTATGTCAAATATAACTATTTAATGATTTCTTGAGCAAACAGTAATCCAACAAAAAATGTCAATCTGAAATTCATTATAGATTTTTAAAGTCCCCCACTGCTGATTTAATAAGTGTTTAAAATACAGAAGTAGATTGGTGTTTATTTGCCACTTTGAGAACATTCTGTTATTGCTCAATTCAGATAGGCTCATATAAACTTTGTGTTAGTTGTGGTACACTTGCCATTTCAGACAACAGATACTCAGATAATTTCAGTTTAATCAAGGACCTGGGGACTACTTTAAATATGCCATCAAAGCATCTGAAACCGGGTGGCCAAATGAAAAAGGCGAGAGATGTATTTTTAGGATGCCATACATCTACAAAGTATTTGTCTGTCAGAGATGATGGGTGACTACGCATTGTGGGATGCAATAAGCAGCACTGTCTTGTCTGATTATGTAATACCTGTGTCAGTGTGTTGTTTAAAGTGTGAGAGAAGTCAAGGTGAGCTTCTTGGTGTGAATCCTGTCACAGGCCCATGAGACATGGAGAGAACAGTCAAACAAAGCCAGTGGATGGCTAGCTACTCTGTCTGCTGAGAGGTCTGTCTGCTCTCTCAAGCCCTCAGCACTCATGACAGCTTGACGGCAAATTAGAGACTCCCCAAATAATGTTTTGCAGAGCCATTCAAGCTCTCAGAATAGTGTGAGTGGACTTAATAAGACATGCTCATATCTCCAACTGAAGCACATTGTATGGTTGAATGGGTTCAACGTTCTGTTGAATACATTAACAAATAAGGTATTCTCACCCTATGAGATATTTTCTGTATTTCTAAACATACGGCTGGTGAATTTTAGTTACTGTGAGAGAAGAATTCGAAACCAATTTATGTCTCTAGCTTTTATAATTTTATCAATGTAAATTTTGTAATGATGCGTAACACAAAAGCTAATTTAAATATGATGGCAGTTTAATAAATTACACTGAAAATATAATTGTTTCGAGTCCATGGATAATGGAATGATAATTCTTTCCCAGAGAGTCAGTCAGTATTTATGGCTTTGACTCATTGGGTTTCATGTCCACCAAGCCAAACACTATATTCAGATGGGACGGAATAGGGATCTTAGGAAATAAAGGATTCATTCTCTAAAGTATATACGAAGTGAAATGGAAATAAAGACAGATCGAACATGGAATCAGATAAGGGGTTAGTGTTTTAGATATTACTAATTGTGAGCTAATGTGACAAGGGATTATAACATATAGTACAGTACCAGTCAAAAGTTTGGACACACCTACTCATTCAAGGGTTTTTCTTATTTGTTTTTACTATTTTGTACATAGAAAAATAGTGAAGACATCGGAATCATGTAGAAACCAAAAAAGTGTTAAGCAAAATTTTAGATTATTCAAAGTAGCCACCATTTGCGTTGATGACAGCTTTGCACACTCTTGGCACTCCCTCAACCAGCTTCACCTGGAATGCTTTTCCAACAGTCTTGAAGGAGTTCCCACATACGCTGAACACTTATTGGCTGCTTTTCCTTCACTCTGCGGTCCAACTCACCCCAAACATTCTCAATTTGGTTGAGGTCAGGTGATTGTGGAACCAGGCCATCGATGCTGCACTCCATCACTCTTCTTCTTTGTCAAATAGCCCTTACACAGCCTGGAGGTGTGTTGGGTCATTGTCCTGTTGAAAAATAAATGATAGTCCCACTAATTGCAAACCAGATGGGATGGTGTATCGCTGCATTATACTGTGGTAGCCATGAAGGCTAAGTGTGCCTTGAATGCTAAATAAATCACTGACAGTGTCACCAGCAAAGCACCCCCACACCATCACACCTCCTCCTCCATGCTTCACGGTGGGAACATTTGTTCACCTACAAAAACACTGCGGTTGCAACACAAAATCTCAAATTTGGACGCATCAGACCAATCAATTTTTTTGTTGTTGACTGACCTTCATGTCTTAAAGTAATGATGGACTGTAATTGCTTGTTGCTTATTTGAGCTGTTCTTGCCATAATATAGACTTGGATTTTTACCAAATAGGGCTATCTTCTGTATACCACCCCTACCTTGTCTGAGGACCCATGCCAAATGTTTTCAGTCTCCTGAGGGGGAATTGGTTTTGTCGTGCCCTCTTCGCGACTGTCTTGGTGTACTTGGACCATGTTAGTTTGTTGGTGATGTGGACACCAAGGAACTTGAAGCTCTCAACCTGCTCCACTACAGCCCCGTCGATGAGAATGGGGGCGTGCTCGGTTTCTCCTTTTCCTGTAGTCCGCATTAATCTCCTTTGTCTTGATCGCGTTGAGGGAGAGGTTGTTGTCCTTGCTCCACACGATCAGGTCTCTGACCTCCTCCCTATAGGCTGTCTTATCATTGTCGGTGATCAGGCCTACCGCTGTTGTGTCATCAGCAATATTAATGATGTTGTTCGAATCGTGCCTGGCCGTGCAGTCATGAGTGAACAGGCAGTACAGGAGGGGACTGAGCACGCACCCCTGAGGGGCTCCCGTGTTGAGGATCAGCATGGCGGATGTGTTGTTACTACCTTTACCACCTGGGGAGGCCCGTCAGGAAGTCCAGGATACAGTTGCAGTTGGAGGTGTTAAGTCCCAGGGTCCTTAGCTTAGTGATGAGCTTTGAAGGCACTATGATGTTGAACACTGAGCTGTAGTCAATGAATAGCATTCTAACGTAGGTGTTTCATTTGTTCAGGTGTGAAAGGACAGTGTGGAGTGCAATAGAGATTGCATCATCTGTGGATCTGTTGGTGTGCAATGCAAATTGGAGTGGGTCTAGGGTTTCTGGGATAATGGTGTTGATGTGAGCCATGACCAGCCTTTCAAAGCTTTCATGGCTACAGACGTGAGTGCTATAGGTCGGTAGTCATTTAGGCAGGTTACCTCAGTGTTCTTGGGCACAGGGACTATAGTGGTCTGCATGAAACATGTTGACATTACAGACTCAGACAGGGAGAGGTTGAAAATGTCAGTGAAGACTCTTGCCAGTTAATCTTTATGCAGCCACTCACAGTACACAGGCACACACATACACTCACACACACACTGGCCAATTCTTACTGTAGAGAGAGCAATGCAGATGAAAACTAGTAGGGCAAGTGACTGTTGCTTAATTACATGCCATTCCATTTAAAATATAATTTTGTAAGTAAGGAAATTTGAAACTGTAAAGCAGCAAATAAGTGTGAATAAAACAACTCTTATGGATACTGGAGGAAAAGGCCTATGTTTTGAATAATATAACCCAATGGCATTTCCACATGAGTGCTACAATGCGGGTCATGCATGCTTTTACAATGACACCAGACAAGTGCCAGGACAGCAATATCTTTTGGTTGACAGATTATCTATGAGAAGGAAAAGCTGGGGGTCAATTACATTCTTCACTCAGCCCAGGAGAAGTAACTTTCTTAGCATGGATAGTTTCTTACATGCTGCTTTGCTTTTCTCTCGTCATCCGCTCGCATAAAGGCAGCGAGGAGACTGGCCAGTATGGTCAACACAAGAGCTGGTGCTTAAGCAATGACACTGTAAGGGATGCATGATGAAAATTCGCCTGGTTCTACCAGGCACTGAGCTCCGGGCGTGTTTGTGTGGCTCACTGGCACATTGTGAGTTTGAATTGCCTCTCGTGTGTTCATGGAGTCTTGCTTTCCCCTCTCTGTGTTTTACTGATTTGGTTTCTGTGTGGCACGTTCCTTTGTCTAAGTGAGTGTTAGTCACTGTCCGCTTGCTTGAGTCACTTGCTGTGTGTTGTGAATGTTTGAGTGGCACTTTGTATTTGAATTGCTCTCTGTTTATTCAAGATTGAGTCATTCTGTGTGTTTGGGTCACTTGCTGTGTGCCTTGCTCTGTGGTGTCTCTCTGAGTGTGTGTGTGTGTGTGTGTGTGTGTGTGTGTGTGTGTGTGAGGCTGAGCGTGTGTGTGAGTCTGTGAGCGTCTGTGTATGAGAGTGTTTGTCTCTATGTGTCTATGTGAGTGTGCTTATGTGTCTAAGAGAGCCTGCATCTGTGTGTTTGTGTGTGTGTATGTGTGTGTGTGTGTGCCCAGGCAGCAGGCAGGGAGGGAACAGCTGTCGCCAGGGGTGTAATGCTGGGTGCAGGGAGGCTGGCATCATGTGCATCAAAAACGATTCCACTGGCAATGGGTATCAGAGTAGTGTATTTTTAGAGAACAGACACCATACAACAGGCTTGAAATGTTCATTTGAAGTTTTTGTTAGTCTTTGTTCACACGTCAGCCATTGTTCTCAATTCTTAGTTAACCGTGTACAACTGTAGCTTTATACGGTTTTCCATTGCAGAGAGAACATTTAGCAAATAATAGAAGCAAAATCTCATCATCTCGTTCACCTTGAATCTATAATAAATTAATCAGGAGGCCCTGATGGGTACCCATAGTGGATTCAATTACTTTGTGATGTAGTTAATCCAATTTGAGTTCAGTGCTAACAAACTCTCTGCAACTATGGCACTTTTCCCACTGAAAAAGCGAGAATGTTAATGGTGTCGCTTGTCCCCACTGAACCTTTACAAAATGCCTCTCCAGTTTACCTTTATAAATAATCAGGAGCATTTTGGGTCATTGGAAGAATTTGATTCACCCTGGCCTTTCCTCCCTAAATGTATATTTGTCCTTTATCTTCTTTGCCCAACCCGCTTTTTAACATGTAGCTGATCTCAGCTTGTCATAAATATCTGTTCTGGGGATGTCATCCATGGGGTGATTATATAAGCATTATTTCCATCAGAGAGGTCAAATGACTGCCTGAAGTGATATGGACAGTTTGTCTTTTAGTATTTTCTGTATATCGAAGTCATGCTCTGTGTGATGACACACTGAGGAAGAGTGAGACAGGAAATACTCAACATCCACCATATTCAGTAATGACGTAGTACATATCACTTCCCTCAGTCCTAAAAGGCAAACCAAGTTCTTCAGCATTGCAGTTTAACATGTTTAGGAGAACTATGAATGCTGATTATATCCAAGGATACACAACATCCTGAAATACACTACATGGCATACAAAAGTATGTGGACACCTGCTTTTTGAAGATCTCATTCCAAAATCTTTGGCATTAATAAGGAGTTGGTCCCCCCTTTGCTACTATAACAGCCTCCACTCTTCTGGGAAGGCTTTCCACTAGGTGTTGGAACATTGCTGTGCCAACTTGCTTCCATTCAGCCACAAGAGCATTAATGAGGTCGGGCACTGATGTTGGGCGATTAAGGCTGGCGCGCAGTCGACTTTCCAATTTATCCCAAAGGTGGGGTTGAGGTCAGGGCTCTGTGCAGGCCAGTCAAGTTCTTCCACACCAATCTTGACAAAACATTTCTTTATGGACTTCGCTTTGTGCACTGGGGGGATTGTCATACTAAAACAGGAAAAGGCCTTCCCCAAACTGATGCCACAAAGTTGGAAGCACAGAATCATGTAGAATGTCATTGTATGCTGTAGCTTTAAGAATTTCCTTCACTGGAACTAAGGGGCATAGCTCGAACCACGAAAAACAGCACCAAACCATTATTCCTAATCCACCAAACTTTACAGTTTACACTATGCATTCGGGCAGGTACCATTTGTCCATTGATTTGTTAAAAAAGTTTGAAATATCCAATAAATGTCGTTCCACTTCATGATTGTGTCCCACTTGTTGTTGATTCTTCACAAAAAAAATACAGTTTTATATCTTTATGTTTGAAGCCTGAAATGTGGCAAAAGGTCGCAAAGTTCAAGGGGGCCGAATACTTTCGCAAGGCACTGTATTTGGAAATATGTTTATCACATAATGGCAGCACTGGGTGTTATCTAACACTGTTGTGTCTGAGATGACCTTCTATTGTACTACATGGGACAATCTCCCGGATGTCCTTTTTGTATAGTTTTAGTACTGTGATGTAAAATTAACACTACAGAGCAATCATTCTTTGGACAAGTAAAAGATTATCATGCTGAGGTCGTTAGTCAAAATAAGTATATCTAAGTTATTCAGCAATGAACCCTGCATTTTGCTGACTTGCTAGCTCAGTTGCAGGCGCAAGTTCACTAAGGCATGTCAAAAAAAGCCAATGCAGCAGCCCTTTCATTGTCTTTTCACCTGCAAAATAAAGTTAAGCTTGCACATTTCCTAGCAAAGGGAGAGGAAATTGCTTCACTAAGGTAGCACACACTGCTATTTTAGAGCCAACGTTTTCTGACCGGAGGGGTTTTCAATTTTCTTCCTGCTATGTGTATGAAGGGAGAAAACACCTGGCTGACATCATTAAGAATGCAGCACAACTATTTTTGCTTATGGCTAGATTTTCAACTTCCAAGAAGTGCAGCCAGGCTTGTTTGAGGTAGAGCAGCTCATTAAATGCTGCAGTTAGATTTCAAAATGTACACAGTACCATTCAAAAGTATGGACACACCTACTAATTCAAGGGTTTTTCTTTATTTTTTACTATTCTCTACATTGTAGAATAATATAATAAACTATGGAATCATGGAACCAACAAAAAAAAGTTGAACAAATCAAAATATATTTTATATTTGAGATTCTTCAAAATAGCCACCCTTTGCTTTGATGACAGCTTTGCACACTCTTGGCATTATCTCAACCAGCTTCACCTGGAATGCTTTTCTAACAGTCTTGAAGGAGTTCCCACATATGCTGAGCACGTGTTGGCAGCTTTTCCTTCACCCTGCGATCCAACGCATTCTAAACCCTCTCAATTGGGTTGAGGTCAGTTAAAATATCATTCTGAGATCTGACGGCATAGTCAGGAACCCCCTCGACGTCCAGGGTCTGGCGGGGGGGTCTTGGGAGACAGTTTCAGCCAGGGGACCAGGAACCACCGGCTTGAGAATGGAGACATGAAACGTAGGTGAGATACGGTATTCACTGAAAAGCTAACCTATACATCACCTTGTTGAGCCTCCAGAGAACGTTGAACGGCCTCACAAACTGGGGGCTCAGATTCTTGCAGGGCAGGTGGAGTGGGAGGTTCCTGGTGGAGAGCCAAACACGATCACCAGGATGGAACACGGGTGGTGTCACTGCGGTGGTGATCTGCCTGTTCATTCTGGCGACGGACGGCACACTGGAGCCTCCTCTGCAAGTAGGGAACAATTTGTCCACCACTGGGGCCTCGGTCTGACTCGGCGTCCAGAGCCAGCTGATATCCCAGGACACACTGGAAGGGAGTAAGCCCGGTGGAGGAGTGACGTAAAAAATTCTGGGCGTATTCCGCCCAGGGAAATGGTCAAGCCCACTCCCCCCTGTCGGTCCTGGCATTGACTCCTCAGAAACCTCTCCAGCTCCTGATTCATCCTCTTCACCTGCCCATTGGACTGAGGCCGGTACATTACCGGAATGCCCAGTTTCTCCATGAAAGCCCTCCATACCATGAACGTGAATTGATGGCCACGGTTGGACACGATGTCTTCCGGAAGGCCATAGTGCCATAAGACCTGCTGGAACAGTGCCTGGGGAGACTAGAGAGGAATAAACTGGACTGATTTTGAAAATGTGTCCACAATCACCAGAATGGAGGTGAAACCGTCAGTGGAGGGGAGATTGACTTTGTTACCAATGGACAGATGAGACCACAGGAAGGGGAAGGAGCTTCCCTCTTGGAGTGTGCCCGGGGGGACTTTGTTTGCGCACACAGAACAGGAGTTGATGAAACGAATAACATCCTGCGCCAAGGTGGGTCACCAATACTTCTCAGAGGGATATTGAACAGTATGGGTGATCCCAGGATGTCCAGCGACGACAGCTGTGTGTGCCCAGGTCAACAGCCGCTCCCTTATCCCTGTGGGAATGTAGATGCGCTCAGGAGGACAGGTAGTGGGTGCATGTTCCCTCTTAAGAGCCTGGCGAATGTCCACATTTATGTCCCAGACCACAGGGGATGCAAAACGAGATGGAACAGGAAAGCACGTCCTCTGGCATTCGGGTGACCAGGCCATGCATTTCATCCTTGACTATGTGCTCATGTGTGGACTTATGGTGTTGGAGCCATGGGAGACCGAGTATGATCTGGTGCACTCGTGATGAGGAAGGGAATATTCTCCTGAGGAAGGGAATATTCTCCTGATGAATGGACTCCATGGTGAGGATGAGTGGTGTTGTGATGTGTGTTATGAATCCGGATCCTAGTTGTCGATTATCAAGGGCTTGGACCAGAAATGGAGAGGAGAGTGGGTATAATGTGATATTAAGAGAGGAGGCACGGGTCTGGGTCAATATAGTTCCCAGCGGCACCGGATTCCACTAGTGCTGTAGAAACAGTACCTGATGGTCAGACGGCTAGTGTGATCGATGCTAAAAAGGGTCTGACAGAAAACGAGTCCTGGCCCAGGGTGTGGAATATCATGTGCATGTCCCTCATGTCCCTCTGTTCTCGTGGATCCCGAGTTAGGACATAACAGACACATGCCGTCCTTGACCACAATTGGGACAGAACCCCAGCTGTTTCCGTCTACATCCTTCAGCCGCGGGGAGGCGTGTGACCCCTACCTCCATGGGCTCAGGCTCTGATGAAGAGTGGTCACTGAGGGAGGGAAAGAAGCGATGAGGGTACCGATGCATTCGAAGTAGGTTATCCAGACGGATGGCCATCGCGATGAGTGCGTCCAAGGAGAGGTTGTCTTCGACATGCCAGTTGTGTCTGGACCTCCTCGTGCAATCCTCTTCTGAATAGCGTATGGAGCGCCGGCTCATTCCATCCGCTGGATGCCACTACAGTCTGGAAGGTGAGCGCGTACTCGGCAGCGGTCTGGTCATCCTGCCGTAGTGGGAATAGGCACTACTCACTCTTCCTCTCCCAGATGGCCATAGCACACTCCAATGCCTGCCCAGTCAGCAGAGAAGTAACCATGGCAACCTTGGACCTCAGTGGTGGGAGCTTCCATCTGGTGCGCAAAATAGAGGGACCAGTGGAGTAGGGAGCCACGGCATTTAGATTGGGTTCCATATTTATTTTGGAGGGACAGACAGGCATTACTGACCTGGGTGGACTGCTGAGTGGACTGGTGTGCTGGCTCACTGGGTAGACTGGTGACAGAGTATCCTTCGCTAGATGAAGGCAACGCCTCTCGGGCACATTCGAGACATTGAAGACTGCAAAAAAACTCTTCAATAGCCTCCCCAGTTGCGCCAGCTGGTGGTGGTGTTGACGAAGTAGGTACCCCTGTTCGTCAACCATCTGGGAGATGTCCTGATTACCTGCTGCTTCCATTTGTTGAGGCAATATTCGGTAACGTATATGCTGGGAGTCAGAAGGCAAGTGCAGGTGGTGAGATTAATAATCACTGGAACATAGACCAATACAAGAAACATGAGCAGCGTATAGACATGAAACACAGTCAATACTGCCTGGGGATTGGAACTAAGGAGATGACATAAATAAGGGAGATAATGGAGTCCAGGTGTGCCTAATGATGAAGTGCAAGCACACATGATGATGAATACCAGGTGCATGTAATAATGAATTCAAGGACCTTTAGTAAACAGGTGACAACGAACGCCGTAGGGGAGGAGCGGGAGTAGACATGACAAAACTAGAGAAAGGCCCCCAGAGAACGTTCCCTTGTGACCAGCGCAACGGTCTGAGGACTCGTCAAATGAACATCTTGAGAACATCCTAAAAAGGTCCTGACATGGTCCTCTATGCGTCCTGGGAAGTTACAGGGAACTAGACAAAGGTCTCCCAGAGAAAGTTCCCTTCTTAATTGCTAATTGCAAGCATGTGTGAAACCGTATAGTGCTTGCGGCGTTACACATTCATGGAGAAGTGTTGTCGTCTTCCCTGGTTTAATAGTTTTTAATGAGGACAGAAAAAGACACCACACCAGCATTAATTGATATGAAACACAAATGATGGACTGCACATAATTGACCTTGCTAGCCAACAGCTGATTCCAAGCCAATTCTGTAAATAACCCATTTATGTTTCTGAAGCAGGCAGTAGAACAACAACAGATTGCCAGGGACACAGCAACAAAAAGATAGAAAGAGAATAGCATCTCACATTACTTCAAAACTGGTGACTTCAGATGGGTAAACTGTTATTGCTGACAAGCTGTGTCCCAGTGGGGAAGGGCTCTTTGTACATGTGCCTGTAAATTGGCTTGCACCTCGTGTTCAGAGGCTGGTTTGCTTATGGGCTTGGTCGTTAGCTAGCTAGCCCCAACTCCCTCCAACATAACCTGCTTCTGCAGCTTTATAAATTAGCATGATGGCAGAACAGCCATGGACCACATTCTGTGAGTCTTCTCACTAGGAATTCCAGGTCTATGTAAACAAACAGTCAGTCATTTGAAGCTTAATTTTGCTAATGTTGCATTGCAACATCTGCATAATGATCTACCATTGAGATTTAAAAAAAAGCTTAAACGATAGTTTTTGCTGTACATGTTTAGACATTACACAGTTTCAATTGAGTTGTATTCTACATGCTAATGATGGAACGTCTATTCTAAAAGAAAGCAATTCCTTCAATTGGAACTGCTGTTTTAAGCATACTGTAGCTGCTGTTGTGGAAAATTGCAATAGTGCTTGAATTCTCTGCCTGCCCATCATAGGGGATCCATCATGGGAGATCTTCCTGTGCCAAATGTCTTCAGGGAATGGTGAGAGCCCGTCCCTGACATTCACCACTGACAGACAGCTTTATACTAACGTTATTCCAGGAAAAAGTTAAACAGTGCTACAATGTAGTGTTTTGAAAGGACAATATACTATAGATGGGACTAAATAATGTATGTGGGTGGTTCACCAGATCAATTCTGATTGGTGGTGACATCATGCAAAGCCCATTTTGAATTAGTAAAAGTGCTCCTTGTTTGATGTCGACGTTCGAAGGGTACATTGCCAACTTTTGCAAATTGTTCCACTCAAACTTACAGTGACTTTCACACATACTGTAAATTCAGCTATAGCGAGTGTTGTCCTTCAGGAAGATCTTTAATGGATTTGTATTGTGAAGAGAAGGGAAAAAGTTACACTCTGAGGTTTTATAATGCATACCATGCCCTTTGAGTTTAAATTAAATCTACAGTGGAGAGAAACTAAAAACATACTGCATGTATCAGTAAAGACCCTCAACCTAAAGATCATTGCCTTTATCACATACTGGATGAATGTCATCATCTTATGAGGATCATCAGGGTTGTGTCCCAAATGGCATTATAATCCCCATAGTGCTCTACTTTTGACCAGGGCCCATAGGGCTTTCATCAAAAGTATTACATTATGTAGGGAATAGGGTGCCATTTGGGACATAGACATAACCTTATCTGACCCGGTTAACAACATCACCAATTTGATTACATTTGGAACTGCATCTGACTGTAAGTACTGTATGTAGCATTTTAGTAGAGCAAAACTTGAGTATTTGAATACCTCGCTCTCTCTTCCCCATGAAGTTAATTGTGTTAGATATATTCCCTTCCCCAAAATGCAGCATAGTAGTCCACTGTGGATTTTGAATACCACCTCTTCATAGCGTGACATTTCTTTCAACAGAGGCTCTTATAAGTTGTTTCGGGGGAATATTTTTCTATCATGATTAAAAGTTTGAAGAGGGAGGCTGCATTTACATTTCTCTCCTTTTAACAACAAAAAATGAATTTGCACAGTTTGAAGGTGACATGAAAGGGGCATCAAGCTATTGAGAAACCCAGAGTAAAGACAATTTATTTAAACCACCATTTTATTATCCCATGACTTTGCTTGTGAGAGCCATCCCACTGGGCACAGACGTCAATTGAATGTCTATTCCACGTTGGTTCAACGTAATTTCATTGAAATCGCGTGGAAACAACGTTGATCCAAGCAGTGTGTGCTCAATTTGGAACTGACCAAAAAAGCCTGTCAAAATCTACTTAGGTGCCAGAGTGATTTTACTGTCATTAAAGAAAAATGCTTTATTATCTTGAAAGAAAGGAGCAGATAAAGCTGAAGCATTCATCCTCAGCTAAATGTATAAATCATTCAATTCACTCACACATGCGTTCACTGGGAAACGCTTAAGAAAAAGACCTTTGCAATCATATATCATGGTGGCATACACTGTATAAAATGGAAAATATTCCTGTTGTCATAAATCTACCATTAATCCTTAACAGTTGATTGACGCACCGGAGTGTCAATCTAATTACTATAATACAAAAATCCCCATCAAAATCTGTCTGTTTCAAATAGAGATATCTGTTTTTTTGCATGGGGTGCAAAATCTACCGCATCCGCTTATGTTGGATGGTGTATCAATACAACCAGTCACTACAAAGATACACTCGTCCTTCCTGACTCAGTAGCGGAGGAGGAAGGAAACTGCTCAGTGATTTCACAATGAGGCCAATGGGGATTTTAAAACAGTTAAAGAGTTTAATGGTTGTGATATAAGAAAACTGAGGATGGATTAACAATATTGTAGTTACTCCACAGTACTAACCTAAATGACAGAATGGAAAGAAGGAAGCCTTTACAGAATATATATATATATTTTTTTACCTGTTGACGGGTGAGGGTTCCCTTTTGGGAACGACCCCTCCCACGTTCAGCTGGAACGTGGCGCATGGAACTCAAAAATATTCTTAGAAATATTTAACCTCCACACATTAACAAGTCCAATACCTCAAATGAAAGATAAACACCTTGTTCATCTACCCAGCATGTCAGATTTTTTAAATGTTTTACGGCAAAAACACACCACATATTTATATTAGACCACCACCGAAACGAAGACAAGAGGCAGCCATTTTGTCCCAGAAAATATAAAATTATAAAAGCAGGATTAAAAAATAAATCATTCACTAACCTTTTGAAAATCTTCATCAGATGACAGTAATAGGACCTGTTACACGGTACATTTTTTTTTTCAATAATATGCCATTTATGTCCATAAATGTCCATTTACATTGAATTCATGTTCAGAAAATACTGAAAAATGTCAGCAGAAAATATAGATAGCGCCGCAAGATAACGTAAATAGACATCATAAACTTTGACTAAATATACAT